>NW_016804101.1:32477-41796 GCF_001698545.2 Rhinopithecus bieti
ATGGAACTGGAGGCTATTATTCTAAGTGAAGTAAGAAGTCAGGAATGAAAAACCAAACATCGTATGTTCTAACTCATAAGTGGGAGCTAAGCTATGAGAATGCAAAGGCATAAGAATAATACAATGCACTTAGGGGACTCGGGGGAAAAGGTAGGAAGGGGGTGAGGGATAAAGGACTACAACTTGTGTTTAGTGTATACTGCTTTGATGATGGGTGCTTCGAAATCTCAAAAAGCACCACGAACTAACTTATTCATGTAACCAAATGCCACCTGTTTCTCAAAACCTTTGGAAATAAAATTTAAAAGATAAATTAATTAATTAATTTCTAAGATGCTAGGCAATAACATAATCACAAGGCAGACTGATCACTTTCCTGTGCACTGGTAACGTGATTGCACTTAAACAGAAAGAAAAAGGATCCCTTTTTTTCAAGAAAGAAGCAAATACTTGTTCCTGCCTACTGGCTATTTTATTTGAGAAAGAGTGTTGAAGTTACTGCTGAGAATAAGGGGGCAAGTTTAGTGTAATAAGTATGAAAACTATGAAAAGATCATCACATAACTTTTGTGGATGAGGAGTATAAAACCTTTCAGAGGAAAATTAGAAGAACAGAGACAACTTTGAAGGCATTGCTGTTTCCTTTACCTCCTTTATTGGAAATAAGAGGCAGAGAAGTTAACTGAGATTCCTCAGGAAATACATTTAGAAATAAAATTAGAACTGCTAGAATTACAAACACTATTATATGTCATTATTACAAAGTCAGTCATCTTACAGATTTGCAATGATTCTACATGAGAAAAGAAAGGAGCCTTAAGACTGTAGAGTAGGTGACTTAATCTAAGGAGACTAGAAATAAATGGGAAAAGTACGGTAAAATAGAATATTGTTTAATTAAGAAAGGCAACTCTCAACTATCCCTTGTGTGTATTCACTAGTCTACTCATGAAAATCTGTAGGCAGGAAGGCAAGGAATAGGACTTTGAAATGACACAGCCTTCCTGCATGTGAGGAACTCTGTTTAACTTCATCAAATCAGATGGCAATGTGCTGATTATTCATGCTTTACACCAACATCCTGAAGAAAAACTGAGGAAGAAATTTCTGAGGATCTTATAAAGCAGCATATAGATTCCACAGGGTCTCCATAATTATTCTCAAAGAAATGGAGCACCGAGACCCATGTGAATTTTAGGGTTTCCTAAGGGGAAAAACATTTTGGGTCTCTATCATGGATGAATCCACTAAATATCAAAGTTTTGGACAAATTTTAAAAGTTCATTTCTTCCTATATCATACCTTACAATGATACTCCCTGTTCTATAGTACCTAAATTTTTTCTTTAATGGCATTAAGTGACCTTAGCAAGGATGCTTCTAGATGCTACAGAAAGGTTCTTAGACTATCAACCCATGTCGAACTGAGCAAGCAACAATGGTAGAACCATAGCGAATCTCCATCTCTACCACCAACTTAATACACTCTTTTTGTGCCTGGCCTCCCTTTTTTTCTGAAAGAAGACATTTCACAGCCAGGTGCCAAGAAGCTACACCTTTAGGATGCAGTCTCTTCATTGCTTTCTTTATAGAATCTGCCCTTTCCCCATCAAAGTGGCAACCACAATGAGAATATTTATTAAATTCCTTGTAGGAAAATGATTATCAGACATTAGCATGAACCAAAGTCACCTGAAGGACTTGTTAGAATACAAATTGCTGAGAAATTAGCTTATTTGCGTTGGGTTAGAACATGATCCTTTAGCTCGGGGTAGTTTTTTAGTACCCATCTTCTGAAGCCTACTTCTGCAAAGTAGGCTTCTTAGAGTTTCTGATATAAAAGGTTGGAGATGGAGCCATAAAATTTGCATTTTTAACAAGTTCCCAGGTGATAATGATGTTGCAGGCCTGGAAACCATACTTTGAGAACCATTGGCACATTTATACGGAAGACAGTGAGTTAAAGATAACACAGGGCCAGGCGCAGCGGCTCATGCCTGTAATCCCAGCACTTTGGGAGGCCGAGGCAGGTGGATCACCTGAGGTCAGGAGTTCAAGACCAGCCTGGCCAGCATGGCAAATGCCTGTCTCTACTAAAAAATACAAAAATTAGCCAGGCCCAGTGGCAGGCGCCTGTAATCCCAGCTACTCGGGAGGCTGAGGTAAGGATAATTGCTTGAACCAGGGAGGCAGAAGTTGCAGTGAGCCAAAATCATGCCACTGCACTGCAGCCTGGGTGACACAGTGAGAATCCATCTCGGGGGAAAAAAAAGAAAGATAACACAGAAGGAAATGCTGGGGTAATTAATGTAGTGGAAACAAGAGTAAGATAAATCAAGGGCCTTGCTTGAGAGAATTGGGAAAAAAAAAGTAGCAATCTTTTATTTACACAATGTGTGTGTGTGTGTGTGTGTGTGTGTGTGTGTGTGTGTGTGTGTGTGTGATGCAGTCTTACACTGTCACCCAGGCTGGAGTGCAGTGGCGTGATCTCGGCTTACCGCAACCTCCACCTCCCAGGTTCAAGTGATTCTCCTGCCTCAGCCTCCTGAGTAGCTGGGATTATAGGTGCCCGCCACCACGCCCAGCTAATTTTTTTGTATTTTTAGTAGAGACGGCATTTCACCATGTTGGCCGGGCTGGTCTCGAATGCCTGACCTTGTGATTCACCCACCTCAGCCTCCCAAACTTCTGGGATTACAGGTGTGAGCCACCTCATCCGGTTGTATTGAGGAGCTTTTTTATAAACAAAACAGAGAAATGTGAGGAATAAGTAGAGGAAGACTTTCTTGTTTAGAAAGGAAAAATAAGTCTTCCTGTATGCTTTGGAGGTGGTATATAAGAGAAAGAGAAAGAAAAGGGATAGAATGGAATATAGTGCAAAAATGGATTTCTGACTTTTGCTGGAGAGTTAATTTATAATAGCATGTGAGGTGGGAGAATATATGGGTGTATATCTCATATGTTTGTAGACACAGTGATAGGAGTATGTGTGATATTCACTTTTAATTGTATCTGTATTCTTAGTATAGTAGGAGATAAGGTCGTCAATTGAGAATAAAAACAAAAAGGATGTTAAAGCTTCCAGGACAGAAATTTATTGGGGCGGGGTCAAAAGAAATTTATTGGGTGGGGCCCAAGATGGCTGACTAGAAACAGCAGCGATCAAAGTCTCCCATCGCAAAGAACCATAATTAGCATATGAATCCTTCACCAGCAACCAAGATATCCAGGTTCTCTCGCCAGAACTGATTAAGCGGCTGGCGTGATCCATGGAGAGGAAGAAAGAGCAGAGTCCTGTGGTGGCCAACTGAGAGCAACATGAGGCATAGGAGCTCCCACACCCAAGCCAAGAGTGGTGGTGAGTGTGCCACCCAGCCAGGGAAACCATGCTTTTTCCACAGAACTGTGCAACCCACGGATCAGAAGATCCCGCTCGCAAACCCACACCACCAGGACCGAGGGCCCCAGATTCTCAAGCACCTCTCAGCTAGAATTTGCTTAAGCATGCTGAGTTCCTGAGGGGAAGGGCTACCAGCAGCACAGCTGCAACTGCCTGCTGTCTAAGCCCTTTGAGCTCCTTGCGGAGGGGCAGGAGCCAATAATGGGACTCACAATTGCCTAAAACACTAAGCTCCCTGGGCAGCGGAAGGGTGCCATCCATCTCTATAGCTCCAGGCCATGCTTTTTCCCTGCTGGAGCTGGGGAAGCTGGACGGCTTGGTCCCAAGAAGTGTCCCTCACAGCCCAACACACTAACAGTGACAGACTGCGACCAGAGCGCGTCTTCAGGTCTGAAACTGACTCATCCTTTCTCACTGAGTGGGGCTTCCCTGCAGGAACTCCAACTCTAGCCGCAGGCTCAGGGACAGAAGCCAGATCTCCCTGGGCCTGAGCCCTTAGTGGGAGGGGTCGCCACAGTCTCTGCAGACCAGCAGACTTAGCCTTTCCTCCAAATAGTTCTGAGGAATCCGGGAAGCCCAGATGAGTAGGTTTCCCCTCAGTGAAGCACACCCCCTTCATCAAGGGACAGTCAAAGTGCTTCATTAAAAGGGTCCTATTCCCCACGACATCCAACTGGGTGAGACCCTCCAACAGGAGTTGTCAGAAACCCTATACAGGAGTGATCCTACTGGCATCAGTTTGGTGCCCCTTGACATTAGAGATTTCAGAAGAAAGAGCAACCACCCATCTTTGCTGTTCTCCAGCCTCCTTGAGTGACATCTCCAGGTGCTGGAGCGAACCAGATGAATAGGGCCTGAAGTGAACATCCAACAAACCACAGCAGCCCTACAGAAGAGACACCTGATGATTGAAATAAAAACAAACAGAAAGTAACAAAAGAATCAACAACAAAAAAAGTCCCTACAAAAACCTTATCCAAGGGTCAACAGCCTCAAAATTGAAACTAGACAAACACACAAAGATGAGAAAGAATCAACAAAAAAATGCTGAAAACCAAAAAGGCTATAGTGACTCTTTTCCAAATGATCACAAGGTCTCCCAGCAAGGGCACAAAACTGGATGGAAAGCGAGATGAATGAATTGGCAGAAGTAGGCTTCAGAAGATGGATAATAAAAAACTATGTTGAGCTAAAGAGCATGTTCTAATCCAATGCGAAGAAGCCAAGAACCTTGATAAAAAGTTAGAGGAGCTGCTAACTAGAATAATCAGTTTAGAGAGAAACAAGTGACCTGATGGAGTTGAAAAACAGCAGGAGAACTTCATGAAGTATACAGAAGTATCAGTAGATGAATAGACCAAGTGGAAGAAAGGATATCAGAGTTTGAAGACCATCTTGCTGAAATAAGGCATGCAGACAAGATTAGAGAAAAAAAAATGAAAGGGAACAAACAAAGCCTCCAGGAAATATGGAACTTTGTAAAAAGACTAAACCTACGATTGATTGGAGTACCTGAAGGAGATGGGGAGAATGGAAACAAACTGCAAAACACACTTCAGGATATTATCCAAGAGAACTTCCCCAACCTAGCAAGAAAGGCCAACATTCAAATTCAAGAAATACAGAGAACACAACTAAGATAATCCTCAAGAATATTACTCCCAAGACACATAATCACCAGATTTTCCAAGATTGAAATGAAGGAAAACATGTTAAGTGCAACCAGAGAGAAAGGCAAAGTAACCTACAAAGGGAAGCCCATCGGGCTAAGAATGGAGCTTCAGCGGAAACTCTACAAGCCAGAAGAGAGTGGGAGCCAGCCAATATTCAATATTCTTAAAGAAAATAATTTTCAACCCAGGATTTTATATCCAGCCAAACTAAGCTTCATAAATGAAGGAAAAATAAAATCCTTTCCAGACAAGCAAATGCTGAAAGATTTTGTTACCACCAGGCCTCCCTCGCAAGAGCTTCTGAAGGGAGCACTAAATATGCACCTAAAGTAGAAGAGAAAAATATTTAAATGTGAGTATTGAGCCTTTTTTTAAAAAAAATCAACTTTTATTTTAGATTCAAGGCATACATGTGAAGGTTTTTTACATGGGTATGTAGTGTGGTGCTGAAGTTTGGGGTACAATTGATCTCATTACCCAGGTAGTAATCAGAGTACCCAGTAGGTAGTTTTTCAACCCTTAACACCTAGTAATCTCCATTGTTTATTGATACCATCTTTATGTCCTTGTGTACCCAAAGTTTAACTCCCACATATAAGTGATAACATGCAGTATTTGGTTTTCTATTTTTTCATTAATTTGCTGAGTATAATGGCCTCTAGCTGCATCCATGTTGCTGCAAATAATATAATTTTATTCATTTTTATGGCTGCATAGTATGCCATAGTATGTACTACATATTCTTTATTGAATCCAGCATTGTTTAGTACCTAGGTTGATTCCACATATTTGCTATTGTGAATTGTGCTCTGATGAACACATACATGCATGTATTATTACTATTATTATTGTTTTTTTACTTTAAGTTCTGGGATACATGTGCAGAATGTCCTGGTTTATTACATAGATATACAGATGCCATGTTGGCTTGCTGCACCTTATCAACCCCTCATCTAGGTTTTAAGCCCCACATGCATTAGGTATTTGTCCTAATGACCTCCCTCACCTTGCCACCACCCCCTGCAAGGCCCAGTGTGTGATGTTCCCCTCTCTATGTCCATGTGTTCTCATTGTTTAACTCCCATGTATGAGTGAGAATATGCAGTCTTTGATTTTCTGTTCCTGTGTTAGTTTGCTGAGAATAATGGTTTCCAGCTTCATCCATGTCCCTGCAAAGGGCATGAACTCATTCTTTTTTATGGCTGCATAGTATTCCATGAAATATATGTGCCACGTTTTCTCTATCTAGTCTATCATGGATGGGCATTTGTGTTGGTTCCAAATCTTTGCTATTGTAAATAGTGCTGCAATAAACATATGTGTGCATGTGTCTTTATAGTAGAATGATTTATAATCCTTTGGGTATATACCCAGTAATGGGATTGCTTGGTCAAATGGTATTTCTGGTTCTAGATCTTTGAGGAATCGCCACACTGTCTTCCACAATGGTTAAACTAATTTACACTCCCACCAACAGTCTAAAAGCATTTCTATATCTCCACATCCTCTCCAGCATCTGTTGTTTCCTGACTTTTTAATGATCACCATTCTAACTGGTGTGAGATGGTATCTCATTGTGGTTTTGATTTGCATTTCTCTATGACCAGTGATGATAAGCTTTTTTTATATGTTTGTTGGCCACATAAGTGTCTTCATTTAAGAAGTGTCTGTTCATATCCTTTGCCCATTTTTTGATTGGGTTGTTTTTGTTTTGTTTTGTTTGTAAATTTGTTTAAGTTCCTTGTATATTAAGTTCCTAAGGATATTAGACCTTTGTCAGATGGATAGATTGCAAAAATTTTCTCACCTTCTTTAGGTTGCCTGTTCACTCTGATGCTAGTTTCTTTTGCTGTGCAGAAGCTCTTTAATTTAAATAGATCCGATTTGTCAATTTTGGCTTTTGTTGCAATTACTTTTGGTAATTTAGTCATGAACTATTTTCTCATGCCTATGTTCTGAATGGTATTGCCTAGGTTTTCTTCTAGACATTTTATAATTATACGGTTTGCATTTAAGTCTTGAGTCCATCTTGAGTTAATTTTTGTATAAGGTGTTTAGAAAGGGTGCAGTTTCAGTTTTCTGCATATGGCTAGCCAGTTTTCCCAGCACCATTTATTAGATAGGGAATCGTTTTCTCATTGCTTATTTTTGTCAGGTTTGTTGAAGATCAGATGACTGTAGATGTGTGGTGTTATTTCTAAGGTCTCTGTTCTGTTTCTTTCGTCTATATATCTGTTTTGGTACCAGTACCATGCTGTTGTGGTTACTGTGGGCTTGTAGTATACTTTGAAGTCAGGTAGCGTGATGCCTCCAGTTGTGTTGTTTTTGCTTAGGATTGTTGTGGCTATACAGGCTCTTTTGTGGTTCTATATGAAATTTAATGTAGTTTTTTTTCTGATTCTGTGAGGAAAGTCAAGGGTAGTTTTATGGGAATTGCAATGAACCTATAAATTACTTCAGGCAGTATGGCCATTTTCGTGATGTCAATTTTTCCTATCCATATAGCATGGAATGTTATTCCATTTGTTTGCTTCCTCTCTTACTCCCTTCAGCAGTGGTTTATAGTTCTCCTTGAAGCGGTCCTTCATGTCCCTTGTAAGTTGTATTTCTAAGTATTTTATTCTATTTGTAGCAATTGTGAATGGGAGTTCACTCATGATTTGCCTCTCTGTTTGTCTATTATTGGTGTTTAGGAATGCTTTGATTTTGTATCCTGAGACTTTACTAAAGTTGCTTATCAGCTTAAGGAGTTTTTGAGCTGAGACGATGGAGTTTTTTAAATATACAATCATGTCATCTGCAAACAGAGACGATTTCCATTCCTCTCTTCCTATTAGAATACTCTTTATTTCTTTCTCTTGCCTGATTGCCCTGGCCAGAACTTCCAATACTATGTTGAATAGGAGTGATTTGAAAGGTCATTCTTTTCTTTTGCTGGTTTTCAAATAGAATGCTTCCAGCTTTTGCCCATTCAGTATGATATTGGCTAAGGGTTTGTCATAAATAGCACTTATTATTTTTTGATATGTCCCATCAATACCTAGTTTATTGAGAGTTTTTTTATCATGAAGCAATGTTTAATTTTATCAAAGACCTTTTCTGCATCTATTGAGGTAATCATGTGGTTTTGTCATTAGTTCTGTTTATGTGATGGATTACATTTCTTGATTTGCATACATTGAACCAGCTTTGCATTCCAGGGACGAAGGTGACTTGATCATGGTGGATAAGCTTTTGATATGCTGCTGGATTCGGTTTGCCAGTATTTTATTGAGGATTTTGCATCAATGTTCATCAAGGATGTTGGTCTGAAATTTTCTTTTTTTGTTGTGTCTCTGCCAGGTTTTGGTATCAGGATGATGCTGGCCTCATCAAATGAGTTAGGGAGGAGTCCCTCTTTTCTATGTTTTGGGGAATAGTTTCAGAAGGAATGGTACCAGCTCCTCTTTGTAACTCTGGTAGAATTTGACTGTGAATTCCTCTGGTCCTGGCCTTTTTTTTTTCATTGTTAGGCTATTAATTATTGCCTCAATTTCAGAATTTGTTATTGGTCTATTCAGGGATTCAAATTCTTCCTGGTTTAGTCTTGGGAGGTTGTATGTGTCCAGGAATTTGTATATTTCTTTTAGATTTTCTAGTTTATTTGCATAGAGTTGGTTATAGTATTCTCTGATGGTGGTATGTATTTCTGTGGGCTCAGTGGTGATAGCCCCTTCATCATTTTTTATTATGTCCGTTTGGTTCTTCTCTCTTTTCTTTTTTATCAGTCTGGCTAGCAGTGTATCTATTTCGTTAATCTTCTCAAAAAACTAGCTCCTGGATTCGTTGATTTTTTTGAAGGGTTTTCGTATCTCTATCTCTTTCAGTTCTGCTCTGGTCTTAGTTATTTCTTGTCTTCTGCTAGCTGTTGAATTTGTGTGCTCTTGCTTCTCTAGTTTGTTTAGTTCTCATGTTAGGGCTTCCATTTTGGATCTTTCCCACTTTCTGATATGGGCATTTAGTGCTATAAATTTCCCTCTTAACACTGCATTAGTTGTGTCCCAGAGATTCTGGTACATTGTCTCTTTGTTTTCATTGGTTTCAAAGAATTTTTTTTATCTCTGCCTTAATTTTGTTATTTACCCAGTAGTCATTTGGGAGCAGGTAGTTCAGTTTCCATGTTGTTGTACGGTTTTGAGTGTATTTCTTAATCCTGAGTTTTAATTTAATTGCATTGTGGACTGAGAGACTGTTTCTTATTATTTCCA
>NW_016804102.1:0-6307 GCF_001698545.2 Rhinopithecus bieti
AAAAAAGCTTTTTTTTTTTTTTTTTTTTTTTTTTTTAAAATAAAAATATAGGGCATGGAGCTGTGGAAAGATTCCTCCTCTCTGTATTACTTTTGTTATTACTTCTAAAGTATAATTCATATATCACAAAATTCTCCACTTTTATGCATACCATTCAGCATCTTTTACTCTATTCCAAAGGTTTTGCAGCCATCACCACTACCTCATTTCAGAATACTTTCGTAATGCCAGAAAGGAAGCCCGTACTTCCTGGCAGCCACTCTCCAATTCCCCTGTTTTTGCAGTCCCTGACAAACACTAATCTACCTTCTCTATGTATAGATGTACTTGTTCTGGGCATTTCCTGTCTATGGAATAATGCAACATCGCCCTTTGCATCTGCATCTCTTACTTAGCACAATGTTCTCAAGGGCCATCCTTGCTACAGCATGTATCAGTACTTCAATCCTTTTTGTGGCCAAATGATATTCCATTTTATAGTTATACCACATTTTGTTTACCTGTTCATCAACTGATGGCGGTTTGGAACGTTTCCACTTTTTCACTATTATGAATAATGCAGCTATGAACATTTTATACATGTTTTGAGTGAACATCTGATTTTAATTTTCTTGGTTATATACCTAAGAGTGCAATTGCTGCATCGTATATGACTTTATGTTTAAGTTTTTGATTAACTGGCAGACTGTTTTCCAATCTCAGTGGCTACAGCATTTTACATTCCCACTAGTAATATATGAGAATTCCATTTTCCCCATAACTTTCCAAACATATGTTGTGTTTTTGTTAACATCACCCTTGTGGGTCTGAAGTGGTATCTCATTGTGATTTAAGTTTACATTTTCCTAATGAGGAAAAACATTGAACATCTCCGCATGTGCTTGTTGTCCATTTGTATGTATCCTTTACAGAAATGTCTATTCAAACTTTTTCCCCATTTTTAAATTGTCTTTTTTGCTCACTTATATGAATTCTTTATATACTCTAGATACCAGACACTTGTTAGGCATATGATTTGCAAATAGTTCTCTCGTTACATGGATTATCTTTTCACTTCCTTGACAGAGTCCTTGGAAACATGAGTGATTTTTTATTTCAATGAAGAACATTTATCCTTCTATTTTGGGATTGCTTGTGCCTACTTAAGAAATGTCTAATCCAGAGTCACAAAGATTTGTACCTGTGTTTTCTTCAAGACATCACTTTTGGAATGAGACCTTTCCTGGGTTTTAGTGGAGGATGGGCATTATTTATTTATGCCTCTTGTCTGTTACCGATATTTCTCTTGATTGGTATTCATATGTCCACTGCCCCTCCATGGCTTGGAACAGAGCTCTGGGGACTGGCATCCTTCCACTGACTTTGATGCTGATGAGAGCCCTGATCATGTGATTCAGCTGGCCTTAACCCAACCCACATGCACGTATTCCTCGGGACATCTAGAGCCGAAGTCCCCAGAGCCTCTGTGGGAATGCTTGGCAGCCCATGCTGTTCTAAGGCTGGAGCAGACTTTCTTAGTCTATTCCAGGCAGATAGGACTGCAGGGGGTCCAACCCCTACAAGCCCCTCTGTCTGGAATAGACTGCTTTCATCTCTGGTGTTAGAAAGCAGGCCTGTTTCACGGTTTGGGGAAGGTTGTTTGATGTGAAGTGGGTCCTCTCTTAATTGTTTTTACTGTATGTGTGACTTCTTCTTAGAAAGAACGGAAGAATATTTATGTTAGAACATTTTATCTATTCTTTGTCGATTGTTGTTTGTCTACGATTTTAAAGTAGATAAGGGAAAGCTCAATATAAATATATTCTTAATACTTAATTACGATTGATGTCCACTGCCATGAGATCATATTTACTTCTATATACCATCTGTTACTTAGGTATTGTCCTGCCCCTGATGGGAAAACAGACTCAGAAAGATTATAAAATAACCCTCGGTCGCAAATCTTGTGAGGAGAAGAATAAGAATTAGGAACCAGTTTCTTTTGGCCTTCAAAGCTAACCTTATACCAGTAGATGGAACGGAATGACAGTACTTTTGCTAGAATAAGTCTCAGAGTTTGTGGTTCTGCATTGTTTTTCCAAGGAAACTGTGTGTCACTTTAACATTATTTCAAACTTTTAAATGTCGAACTCTCGTTTTCTTAAATAAAACTTTTTTGTGTTCGTTCTACTCCATTGTTTTTGTTTTTGTTTTTTTCTCGAGGGATCCCTATTATTTATCTGCTGAATATTTGTTACCTATCTTCTGTCAATTTTTACTTTTTTGAGTGTTTGTTGTCTGTCACTTTGTTTTATGCTACCAGCTCTTCACAAAGATATAATTTGCATGGAGGAAACTACAAAAAAACCTAAGGGTATAGATTAATGACTTTTAATATAATTATACCTTATATAATAACACCCAGATCAAGAGATGGAACATGTTATTCTATGCCAAAAGGTTCTGAAGTGCTCCGTGCCAGTCAACACTCATCCCTCAAATGAAGAAAATATTCTAAATTTTGTCACTATGTTAGTCCTTTTGTCCCTTTGCAATGCTATGAAGGAATACCAGAGGCTGGGTCATTTATAAAGAAAAGAGGTATATTTCACTCATAGTTCTGTAGGCTGCACAAGAAGAATGGCACCAACAACTGTTCTTCATGAGGGCCTGAGTCTGCTTCCCCCACGGGGCAGAAGATGAAAGGGAACCAGTGTGTGCAAAGATCATATGGTGAGAGAGGAAGCAAAGGAGAGAGGAAAAGCGCAAGGCTCGTTTTAATAACCAGCTCTTGCAGGAACTAATAGAGTGAGAATTCACTCACTACCTTCTCCCAGGGAGGGGGTTAATCTATTCATGGGGGATCCGCTCCCACGACCCAAACACCTCCCATGAAGCCCCACCTCCAACATTGGGGATCAAATTTCAACATGAGATTGGGAGGGGACAAATATCGAAACTATAGCAGCCACAGCAGATTAATTTTGCTTAATTTTGTGCTTCATAACAATGAAATCATTCAGTATCTTCTCTTGTTTTGACTTTTCTTAATCAGTTGGCTATCTATGCTACTAATTTGTTTGTGTTTTTCTTTCATTTCATTTTGTTTTGGCCTAGAAATATCCTATTTATTGTATAATTATCACACAGTTTGATATCCACTTTTGTGGTGGTAGACAGGTTTACTTGTTATTATGTATAAGTAACTGAAAATATTCTTGTAAACTTTTTTCTGTGAAAATACGTACTCACTTTTCCTGAGTGTCTATAGCTAGGGATGGAATGGCTTGGTGAAAAGCTGAAAATGGACACAGAGTTTTGCAAAAAGTTTGTATTATTTTGCATTTCTATGAAAAATGTAGGCTGTTTCCAGTTGCTCTACATTCCTACACACTTATTATTCTCTTTTAAGTTTTAGCCTTTCTACCAGGTGTGTAGTGATATCATCTATTTTGTTTTTCACATGCCTATTGGTCATTTAGATATCTTCTTTTATAAAGCACCTTTTCAAATTTTCCCACTCATTGATATACTGGGTTGTTTGTCATTTTCTTTGTGATCTGTTGGAGTTATTTATATATTTTGAATGAGTCTATTTTTTCATATATGTATATGTGAAGCATTGAAGTTGACAGCCTCTCTGAGAATGCTTGGCAGCCCATGCTGTTCTAAGGCCAGAGTGGACTTCCTCAGTCCATACCAGACAGAGGGGATCACACGTATTGGACCCAATCTAGACATGTGTGTGTGTGTGTGTGTGTGTATATATATATATATATATGTATTATATAATTATTTCTAACATGAATATATGTTGCAAATAATTATTCTTGGTCTCCAGATAGCTTTTGCCTTGTTAAACACTAACCGATAATCAGAAGAAGGTTTTTAAAGATGAAGTACAATGTAATTGATTTCTTATTGTGGTCAGTGCTACAGAACCTGGTCTAAGAAATATTTTCCTATGTCAAGTTCATGAAAATATTTTGTATTTTTTCCTTTACAAGGTTTCTAATCTAACTTTCACATCTTAAGTTAATTTCAATGTATGGTAGAAAGTGGTTGTTACCATTAAGTTTTTAAAACAACAAATATTATTTCACTCAGAAACTTTCTATAGAAAAATCTCTCATTTCCCCAACGAAGGGCATTGATGTCTTTGTTTTAAAAAAATTTAAATAACTGTACATACCTGGCATATTGTTTGAATCTGTACTCTTTTACTTTGATATATTTATGTATACTTACAACTATACCATAGCTTTTACATTATTGTGGCTCTAAAATGAGTTTTGAATTCTAGCAGAGTAAGTCCTCCGACTTTTTCAAGACCAAATTGCCTATCCTGGATTATTTCTTTTTCAAACACATTTTTAAATTGGCATCTACATTTCTCTAAAAATTCCTACTAGAATTCTTAATCGAAATTATGTTGATGTGATATCCTCACAAAATTGAGTCATCCAATCCATGAACATGAAATATGTTTCTCTATTTAGTCTTCTTTAATTTCTCTCACCAATAGCTTTCATGTGCTTTGTATGTGCTTCATTTTATGTATTCTTAAGCATGTAATGATTTTGGATATTAATCTTTATTATGTTTTATTGAATTTCATTTACTAGCTGCTAATTGCTAGTATGGAGAAATTAAGATGATTACATCAATGTTATAAAGCTATAGATTAAGTACAATAGACTGCAACACTTTAAAACGTATAATTAAATGCATGTCTACCAATATATACACAAATGGAACAACTGCTATCATCAAGTATGAGAATTTCCATAAGCCCAAAGTTTCTTTTAACCCTTTGCAGTTCATCACTCTTTCAACCCTCAGCCCCAAGGAGCCAGTGTCACTTTAGGTCAGTTTGCCTGTTTAACCATTTTCTGTAAATGAAATTATACCTGTGTTCTTTTGTGTCTGCCTTCTTTCATGCATCACATTAATTTTAAAATCCATCCATATGAGTATTTTCATCAACAGTTAATACCTCGTAACTGCTGAGTAGTATTCTTTTGTGTGATTACACCATGTTTGTTTATACATCCACTTGTTACTGGACATTAATGTCATTCCAGGTTTGGGCTATTATGAATAAAGTATCATAAGCATCCACATACAAACCATTGTGCAGACATAGTATGTAAATTCCTAGGAATGGAATGATTGTCCATCTGATTTGTATATGTTTAAACCTAGAAGAAACTGTTAGCGAGATTTTCAAAGGAGTTGTACCATTTTTCATTCCCACAATTATAAGACTTCCAAGTGCTTTATATCCTCACCAACATGTGGTATTTTCAGTCTTTTGAATTTTAACGTTCTCATGGATATGTAATGGTATCTCATCGTTGTATTGATTGATGTCCCTGATGACTAAAGAAGTGAGCATCTTTTCATGTTCTAATTGACCATTCATGTACCTTCTCTTCTGAAGTAGCTATTCAAGTATTTTGCCAATTTGTTTCATTGTGTTGTTTATCATATCAGACTGCATTATATATATACTAATTAAAAAATCCTTTTGGGGAGATAAATATAGTATCTCCTATATTGTGGCTTCTCTTAATGTTCCCTATTTTGGAGATAAAGATAGATGATCATGAAAAAGGTGCTTATATATACACATATAACTGTATTCATGTCTAAGAACCATTAGTCAAGCATATAGGTAAGGATCTATTTCTGACTTCTCTCTTCTCTTCCATTGATATATGTTCTGTTTTTTTCAACAATACACATGATTTTGATTTCCATAGCTGTACAGTAAATCTGGAAATAGGTAGTGAATTCATTCACCATTGTTCTTTTATAATGTTGCTTTTTTATTATTCTTGATCATTGACATTTCCATATAAATGGTAGCATCAGATTGTAAATTTCTACCAAAATGCCTGTTGGAGTTTTTGCCAGAATTGCATTGGATCTGGGGATCAATTTGGGAAGAATTGACTTTTTAACTACCACAACTCTTCTGATCTGTGACAGCATTTATCTCCCCACTAATTTAGTTCTTTTATAATTTCTTAAAGCAATGTTTTGTAGTTTTCATCATACTGGCCTTACATCAATTTTGTTGAATTTATTACTGAGCACATCATGTATTTAGATGTTAGTTTAAATGAAATTGTATTTTTATTTCACTTTCCAAATGCTCATTGGTAATATACAAAAATACAGCAGACTATTTATATTGATCTTATATTCTGCAAAATTGCAAACTCACTTATTAATTTTTATAGATTTTTGTAGATTTCTAGGAATGTGTACATACACAATCATTATCTGTTAATAAAAACAGATTCAATTCTTCCTTTTCAAT
>NW_016804102.1:7584-37320 GCF_001698545.2 Rhinopithecus bieti
GTTGTTTTGGTTATAGTTCTCTTTATACAATGAATCACGTAACATACACTTTACCTTTTGCATCTGGTAACTCTCCATGTCTGCCCACTTTGTGGGAGGGGCCCTTGGTACAACAAACAAGGAGGATTCAATGTTAGAGACACAGAGACTCCACTGAAAGCCCTGGACCCCGAGAGTGAGCAGTGTCCCTGGTGTAGACCAAGAACTCTCAGCACTGAGGCTCCAGACACTCAGGAGGATGGTAAGGGTCAATCTCTTGGTGAGCAGCTAGGTCCCTGGAACTCTCACCTAGGTCTCAATGGGCATATGGGTAGCTTTTCTTTGGACAGGCCCTAGCCAGGTGACCCAGGTGCTGGCTACATCCTAGGTAATCCACTGAGGACCATAGAATTGCACCAATACTAATGCTGGTCTCTTTGGTCATTTTAAGTGTTGCTTTTACTTCCCAATAGGCTGACTTCAGTGGCAGAACCCTCATAGGAAGCAAAGACCACATGGAAAGGAGGAAAAGGCCACAACAGGGTAGGTGAGCCTGGGGCCGCACTAACCTTCCACTCTGAACATTCAGCTAGGTCTAAATGGAGAAGCTGGGTAGTTTGCTTAGAACCTGCCCTGGCCTGACCTCCCTGCTGCCCCAGCTCCTAGGACCATGGGGATGCTTGTACACTTGCTCCCCACCCCCAAGGGGACACAAGAAAGCAGCATGGTCCTTCCCCTTGGAAGTCCCTTGCAGAGGAGCAGGGCACCTGGAATATTCAAGTTCCTGGGAGACTGGGGTACAGTTGTGAGCCAGGGACCAAAGTACTGGTGCTTCCTTACTATTGGTCACACCATATCCAAGCTTGGCCTAACTCCTGTGCTGTCCTGGCCTCAGGGTTTGTCTTTGGAGGCTCCACCCTACAGCTGGAGCCGTCTTGCTTGGTCTCCTCAAAACAGGTACTGATAACACAGAAATGCAATTGTGCTTCTCTTGCTGGCGTAAAACATTCCTTCAGTGTCTCAGACTGCGGCAACCCTTTCCGGTGTTGACCTGTATCCTGTGTGTGTGAAAGGAAGAGGAGGTGACAGGGCATGGAGGAGGGGAGCAAAAGGAGCAGGGGAGTGGTGATGAAAAGGCTGAAGGACAGAATGAGGAGGAGGGGAGGAGTGGAGAGGCAGGATGAAGAGGACCAGGAGAGGAAGAGGACCAGAGCCTGAATACCAAGGAATCCATATTCTCAGCCCCAGAAGGACAACCCTGTCTCTCCGGAACTCCACTAACCTCATCCTCTACACACACACACAGACACACACACACACACACACACGGTTCTCTGATCCTCCAGCCTCCTTTCTTCCTATAAGAAGAGCCTCTCACCCTTCCTCCCATTCCTCATCCTGGGGATTCTTTCTTTTCCACTGGGTCTTCCACGGCTGATTCAGGTCCTTTACCTGCAGCCAAACCCTTGCCTTGTGGTTCTGGAGAGTCCAGAGCAGTGAAAGCTCTCAGGAAAAGGAAGTGCAGGGCACGTGAGGTCATAGGGTCACCCTGCAGAATCTGAGTGCAGTTGTCCAAGGTCAGATGTCAAACTTTTCCCAAAGAAAATCAAAGAAGATCCTTGGTCCAGGTCATTCTTTCTTGTGGACTATTAAGCTATGAAACCATTGTGACCAGTTTTCTTTCTAAAGCCAAAGGTCAGCCTTAACCAGAGTAAGAGTAGGTGTGGATGCAGATTACAGAAACTCAGCACTGTGCAAAACTTGGGCACCTCCCCCAAAGGCCCAGGGAGGAGCTGCCTAGGCCAGGGTCTAAGAAATCTTCTGTATTAGTGAGCTCAGGCCGCCGTCACAAAATACCATCAACAGGGTGGTTCAAAAAGCAGAAATGTGCTGTTTCACAGTTCTGGATTCTAAATGTTGAAGATCAAGATTCGATTCCAGTGAGAGCTCTCTTCCCACTTTGGAGATGCACACAGACTCTCTGTGTCCCCACTTGGCCTTCACTCGCTGTATGTGATTTGTGGGAGGAGTGGGGTTAACAAGCTCCCTGAGTTTCCTCCTAGAAGGAAACTAATCCCGTCAGATCAATGCCACATGTTTATGACCTCACTAATCTTAGTCACATCCTTAAAGGCCTGATCACTATGTAAGTCCCACTGAGGTTAGGGCTTCAACATGTACATTTTGGAAGGCTGTAAACCTTCAGTTCTGACTCCTCCTCAGCCTGCTCCCCACATTCAGATGTCAGCAGCTCCCAGCTCTGTGGGAGCCTCACAGGCACTGGATCCTCAGGTGCTTCTCCCCCAGAGTTTCTCCTCTCTCTGATTCAGATCCCTCTGCAGGGCACTTGCATGATCTTTCTTTATATTTTCCCCCTTCCTTCCTACCATTCTCTTCTTCTTTCTGTTTTCTTTCTAGGTAATTCTATACATGCAACATTAAGGCATTTGTCAAATGAAGAGACCACCTCATAATTTCTGCATTAATAAACACAAGCCTGAATTTATTGCTTCTTTAAGGGAGAGAGCTCTGCTGATCATTCAGTCTCTCTGAGCAGACTGGACTTAGAATTTGTGGAAAGTGTGGGGTTCAGAGACTGGTTAAGGGCACAGACATTAGTGAGGTGGTGTTGATTGGTTGGCACTCAGAGCTGCTCATTAGACAGAGTTGCTTTCAACTGACTTACTTTCAGGAGTGAGGGCCAAGCACTGACTGAGGGGCTTGTAGAAATGTGTTCACTGAGGTGAGTGGCTGTGGTAGGCAGAATAAACTCCCCTAAAGGTGTCCAATCCTAATCCCTGGGACCTGTGAATATGTTACTTTACATGGCAGAAGAGACTTTGGAGAGGTGTTAAGGATGTTGAGACAGGCAGATTATCCTGAAGAGCCCAGCGCAATCACAAGGGTGCATGTAAATGAGAGAGGGAGGAAGGAGAGTCCATGTCAGAATGATGCGATGTGACAATAACTTGACATGCAACAGAAGGACTTACGTTTGTGGGTTGAATTCCTTCTCTCCCCTAGCAATCACTTTTTTCCCACATGGTACGCATTTCTTTCAATCCACTCTGAAACATCTCGTGGAAATGATTTGCTCAACTTTTGTGGTTGCTTTTAATGTTTCCATAACCACTATCCACACCCTACTCTAACACATGTAGACATCTGTGCTCCCCTCCTGCAAATACACTTAAACCCATGCAAACTCTGTCTCACTAACGGGTGGCTTGCAAGCCTTTTCGAACTTCAGCCAGGTTCTCCCGCCCCTTGCACTTCCCAGGTGAGGTGACACCCACCCTGCTTCTGCTAGCCCTCCCTGTGCTGCACCCCCTGTCTAACCAGTCCCAGTGAGATGAGCCGGGTACCTCAGTTGGTAATTCAGAAATCACCTGCCATCTGCACTGGTCTCTCTGGGAGCTACAGACCAGAGCTGTTTCTATTCAGCCATCTTGCCCCACAAAAGATCTCTGGGAGGATAATTTTATTGTGCAATACATTTTGAATTCGGGTTTCCTGGTAGTCTTTAGTGAAACAATCATTTTAAGTTTTGGCTCACTTACATCACATTAAGCTAATTGGAAATTTCATCAGGTTTTCCAATTCATTTAGGAGATAGAATTCCGGGTAAAGCACATTCCGTCTCTTGCTCTGCCTATCTACTAACCCCATTCCGTCCTCCTAAATAAATGCAAACAATTCTCAACCATAAAAATATGGCTCTTAGTTACCGGAAAATAGCCATCATCACTAAAATATGTAAATACTTCTCTTTTCTAAATAGTTGTGTTAAATTCAAACTGCCTTAAAAACCACATACCTCAGCATTTTGAAATGCTTAAAAAGACTATATTAAGACTGTTTCTAGATTTTCAGAATTTATTTAAATTATATCCTAAAGACTGATTTATCTAAAATTTAAAAAATACTTTGTACTTCCAAGAATCAGTAATCACGGAACTTGAATTGATATTTTACACTTATTTTTTATATATAAAGTGCCACCTCCCTCCCTTCCTTCCTTCTTTTCTTCCTTCCTTCCTTCTTTCCTTCCTTCCTCTCTTCTTCCTTCTTCCTTCCTTCCTTCTTCCTTCCTTGCTTTCTTCCTTCCTCCCTTCTTCTTCCTTCCTTCCTTCCTCCTTCTTCCTTCCTTCCTTTCAGTTTCCTTTCTTCTTCCTTCCTTCCTTTCAGTTTCCTTTCTTCTTCCTTCCTTCCTTTCGGTTTCCTTTCTCCTTCCTTCCTTCCTTCCTTCCTTCCTTCCTTCCTTCCTTCCTTCCTTCCTTCCTTCCTTCCTTCCTTGCTCATCAGATTTAACACATTAGACAGGCTTAAATGACAAAAGCTGCCCAACCAGAGCCAGAACTCAGGAAGGAAGGTCGCTGAGAAGGGTAACAGCCTAATGAGACTGAGGGATTGGTTATACACAAGGGGACTGAGAAAATAAATATGTTGAGGATACTGAGAGCTAAGTCACAGAAGTGAGTTACAAATGTGAAAAGAATTAAGCTAGAATGAACCCTATAGTGTTGGATTCTAATTAGTAGTATTGGTGTGAGTTCATGGTTTTAAATATTTTTAGATACGGAAATAAAAAGGGATATGTGTGTGTATGTGTGTAATGTGTGTGTATGTATGTATGTATGAACACACCGACATACATATATTTTCTACCTATGTCCACTGACAGGGCCTAGTAGCAATGAGCACATCCAGTACCCAGATCTTTCTTTCTAAATATCACTCTCTGAAAGAAACTAGGGGACCTTGGAGAAATAGCTGATTCCAGGGCAGGGACAACAAAGGTATAAAATAAGCCCAGAACATCTGTTTCACCAGATAGTAAGTACTCAAAGAATGGAGTAGTAGCTCACAGAGTCAGCTCAAAGGGGCTCTCCCTGGAAAACCCTAAGACAGTTTGGGCATCAGAATAAACAGTGTTAGCAGATTATATCACATCAGATGAAACAGGAATCCATCAATCCACATGGATGTCATACAAATAAGATAAAAGAAATTTCTTTAAAGTTGAATGCCAACTAATAAATGTTAGTGGAATGATGGAATTAGAATATCACCATCTGGTGATTATCATGGTAAAAGTAATTAATTCAGGCAAAAAAAAAAATCAAAACGCTAACACTCAGTGGGTAAGAGTTGGATAAGAAATGTGATATTTACCTTGTTTCAAACTGTGTCTCAATAAAATATTATACATTACAAATGGAACAAAGAATGTATAGTGAAGAAGCTTAGCAAATACTAGCTTACTCCAATGACCAAATTTAACGTCACCAGTAACAGGAAAGAAGATCCTGGGTCACGTGATAGAGAGAACATCACTTCTGGGATAGTCCCAACAAAATGCATAACGTGAATCTAATCATGAGGAAACATCAGAGAAAACAAACTTGAGGATATTCTACAGAATAACCAGCCTGTAACTTTCAAATATGTGAAGTCCACAAAGATCAGGAATGACTGTGTTGTTCTAAGTTGAGGAAACTAAAGAAATCTGACAAGTAAGTGTAATATGTGGGTCCAAAGGATGTTGTTGGGACATTTGGTGTGAAACGTGGATAGAATCTCTGGGTGAACGTATATAGGCATTCCTTAAAGTGTGCTTGCAACTTTTTTGTACATTAATTTTTTTTAACGTACAAACTTCCAATGCCCTTTAAAAAGCCCTCCCTAACTTCCTCAGATTGTACCAATCCTCAGGTTTGTCTGTGATATATTTTCCCCTGCAAACTGCCTCTGTGTGATCTAAACAAAACCAACCTATACTACTGTATCCGATCAGCAGTGCAGTATAGCAGAAGTGGCCAAAGTGATGCGAGACTGATGGAATACCCACCGTTGTTGCCTAGTTTCATGGTCATGAGTGAAGTTATAGCAGATAATTTACCTTCCTGCAATCTCTCCACTTGTGATGCTGTCTCTGATGCTGCTAGCATCACGGAGAAGGGCTTAGAAAGCTGGCATGAAGAGGGCCACAAAGGTGAGTGGAAGCAGTGATTATTCCATACCCACAAAGGTCGCTAAGGAAAAAGGGAATTGCATACTAGGTGCATAGCGCATGATCCATCTTTAACCCGAGAGAATCACAAGGTAAGATTACACTGGCATTGGTTCAAACAATTCCCTCTGGAATACCTTCCTTCTGCTTATTTTGGGGCCAAATGTGTAAAATAAAGTGTGAAAGAAGAATAAACCAAATGCCCCTAATACCCACATTTCTTCCTATTTGTGTAGGAGACATTTCAAATAAGCACTGGCAAGATGCCATGTATGTAATGGACACTGAGTATAACTGATGTTGTTTCTTACGTGCTTTGAGAATATATTCTATGGAAAAAGTTCATAAAGACTCCAAACTTTCCCAGCTTTCATTTGAAGATATCATGTACCAGGAGAAAAATGTGTTCTATTTGTTATGTGATACATGGAGATAACACCTCATTCATATGAAGATGGAATTCTCAACTCGGCACAGAGCCTGTGCACTGAAACCCTGATTTTTGGTCCTTATTCGGAGACATAATTCAATTTTATTTAATATCTGGCTCTTGTCATATTTGCTTAATTGCTTTCCAGCAGAAGAGCAGATTCATAGCAGGAAAGCCTCAAGGGTAGCTGGGGAGAGGTAAGGAATGTCTGAGTCAGGCACAATGACAGAAGAGAGTAGTGGGTGGAGGAAGATCTAACATCCAAGCTAGAATTTCATTACAACACAAGGCAATCATAAATATTAAAACAGAAAGAAAGGGTAACTCCAAAAAAGGCTAATTATTATCTACGTTCTTCGCATGAGACAGGGGAATTGCTACTCCATTAATTAAAAGTTTACATAGGATTATTTAAAGAGAAGTTCAGTTACATAAATTCTCTTATATAAACTACTTCCCGCCAATCATCTTAGATGTATAAAGTTATACAAGAAGAGATCCAAACACTGAAGAGGTAGGTACCATATTATAACAATGGCGATCAAAGTTCTAAGAAGAAAAAGGCTCTAAGTAAGATGGAAATAAAAGGACTAATCTCAAGTGGTTCCATAATAAACTCTTTTGTGCTTTTCAAAGTGCAAAGCAGGTGTGAGTAGACATTTCTTCCCACATTGTTCATTCAAATATTAAATATTTATTGAGTGTCTACTCTGTGCCATACAGAGATCTTCATATAGGCGATGCAGCAGTAAAGAAAACCAACAAAATTATCAGTCTTCCTACAGCATATAATCTAGCCAGGGGATACAGGAAATAATTTTATCACACTTAAAGGGTTTTATAGCTGGAAGAAATTTGGGTCATATAAATAACAATTAACCTAAGAATCTATAAGAATTGCTTGCCTGACATTCATTTTAACAGCTAACACACGCTGCAGAGAAAAATTTTAAATGCACATTTCTTATTTTAAAGTATCTATTACTCATTTTTAAAGTATAACTTTTTGCTATTTTTTTCATGCATTTTGCCAAATATACTCGAAAACAGAATGTCTCTTACACTAAAGTCTGATTGTATCTTCAAACTCATGACTACTTGTTTCTTTGCAGTAATGTGGCTGTAAATGTATAATTGTAATAAGTTTCAAATGGTGTGAGAGCAATTGAATTTGCAGAGAGTTCATCTCTGTAGTGCATTTTCAAAATATTATTTTGAAAATTATATTTTACTTCTGAAAGAAAGGCACCCACTAATGGAAAACCGGCCACAATGTAACGTTGCTAACAGCTCAGCAGAGGGTGCTGTAACTTAAAGCTGAAGAATGGCTCTGGGCTAGATTATAAAAGCTGGAGGCTGAATACAGGCAGGAGGGAGTAAGAGGAAAGAAAACTAAGTGGATCTTTACTTTTCTACGCATCGCTAGAGTTACAGAGCCTTAAAATACAGCAACAAACAATACAGAGCTAAGATATGATTTAAAACCTGAGTGTAACACTTTTTTTTGTTTTAAAAATATTCTCTGTCCATATTCATNCCCAAAGTTTCTTTTAACCCTTTGCAGTTCATCACTCTTTCAACCCTCAGCCCCAAGGAGCCAGTGTCACTTTAGGTCAGTTTGCCTGTTTAACCATTTTCTGTAAATGAAATTATACCTGTGTTCTTTTGTGTCTGCCTTCTTTCATGCATCACATTAATTTTAAAATCCATCCATATGAGTATTTTCATCAACAGTTAATACCTCGTAACTGCTGAGTAGTATTCTTTTGTGTGATTACACCATGTTTGTTTATACATCCACTTGTTACTGGACATTAATGTCATTCCAGGTTTGGGCTATTATGAATAAAGTATCATAAGCATCCACATACAAACCATTGTGCAGACATAGTATGTAAATTCCTAGGAATGGAATGATTGTCCATCTGATTTGTATATGTTTAAACCTAGAAGAAACTGTTAGCGAGATTTTCAAAGGAGTTGTACCATTTTCATTCCCACAATTATAAGACTTCCAAGTGCTTTATATCCTCACCAACATGTGGTATTTTCAGTCTTTTGAATTTTAACGTTCTCATGGATATGTAATGGTATCTCATCGTTGTATTGATTGATGTCCCTGATGACTAAAGAAGTGAGCATCTTTTCATGTTCTAATTGACCATTCATGTACCTTCTCTTCTGAAGTAGCTATTCAAGTATTTTGCCAATTTGTTTCATTGTGTTGTTTATCATATCAGACTGCATTATATATATACTAATTAAAAAATCCTTTTGGGGAGATAAATATAGTATCTCCTATATTGTGGCTTCTCTTAATGTTCCCTATTTTGGAGATAAAGATAGATGATCATGAAAAGGTGCTTATATATACACATATAACTGTATTCATGTCTAAGAACCATTAGTCAAGCATATAGGTAAGGATCTATTTCTGACTTCTCTCTTCTCTTCCATTGATATATGTTCTGTTTTTTTCAACAATACACATGATTTTGATTTCCATAGCTGTACAGTAAATCTGGAAATAGGTAGTGAATTCATTCACCATTGTTCTTTTATAATGTTGCTTTTTTATTATTCTTGATCATTGACATTTCCATATAAATGGTAGCATCAGATTGTAAATTTCTACCAAAATGCCTGTTGGAGTTTTGCCAGAATTGCATTGGATCTGGGGATCAATTTGGGAAGAATTGACTTTTAACTACCACAACTCTTCTGATCTGTGACAGCATTTATCTCCCCACTAATTTAGTTCTTTTATAATTTCTTAAAGCAATGTTTTGTAGTTTTCATCATACTGGCCTTACATCAATTTTGTTGAATTTATTACTGAGCACATCATGTATTTAGATGTTAGTTTAAATGAAATTGTATTTTTATTTCACTTTCCAAATGCTCATTGGTAATATACAAAAATACAGCAGACTATTTATATTGATCTTATATTCTGCAAAATTGCAAACTCACTTATTAATTTTTATAGATTTTTGTAGATTTCTAGGAATGTGTACATACACAATCATTATCTGTTAATAAAAACAGATTCAATTCTTCCTTTTCAATGCTTCATTTACTTTTTCTTACTTCATTGCATTGGTTAAGACCGCTAATCTAATGCTGGATTGAAAAAGCAAAAGTAGATATTCTACCCTTTTGTGTGATTTAATAGAAAAGCATTTGATCTTATGCCATTCAATATAATGTTACCTGTGGGTTTCTCAAATCTGCCCTTAGTGGGGTTGGAAGTGTTGCCTTCTGTTCTTCTCAAGCTGAGAGTTTTGTGGGGTTTGTTTTTTATAGTCATGAAAAAAAGTTTTCAATTTTACCAAATGCTTTTTTTCTGTGTATGTCAAGGTAATCACAGTCTTTTGCTTTTGTCCTGATAATGTAGAGAATTACACTGGGTTTTCTGCAAATATAAAAAAGATTTATTAAATCAAGCTATGACAGTTTTCTAATATTTTAAATTGTTTTAACAACCATATTGAGATATAACTTACATGCAAAAATGAACATAATTAAACTGTATAAATTTAAAAGTTTGAATATATGTATACCTCTGTAATCCAGATAGTGGATATAGGCTGGACACTGTGGCTTGTGCCTGTAATCTTAGAACTTTGGGAGGTCAAGGCAGGCAGATTGCTTGCGCTCAGGAGCTCAAGACCAACACAGGAAACATGGTGAAACTCCATCTCTAAAAAACCAAAAAATTAGCTAGGCATGGCAGCATGTGCCTGTAGTCTCAGCTACTTGGGAGGCTGAGTTATGAGGATGGTTTGAACCCAGGAGACAGAGGTTGCAATTAGCCGAGATTGTGCCTCTGCTCTCCAGTCTGGGTGACAGGACCAGACCCTGTCTCAAAAAAAAAATAGTGGATATAGCTACCACTTTGAAAGTGTCCTTGTGTCCTAGTAATTCCTCCCTCACCTTTCTCCCCCAATCTGAGACAAACACTGCTTGGCTTTCTGTCATAATATATTAATTTAAATTTTCTCAGGTTTTATATAAATAGAATCATACACTATGTATACATTTTTGGTTTATACATTTATATATTTTGGTATTTTTGTATATCTTTCTCACTCAGAATCATTATTTTGATTTGTAGCCATGTTTTCATGTGTATTAATAGATCACTCCGCTATACTGCTGAGTAATGTAATATTCCATGTGATGGATATATCACGATTTATTTTATTCATTCATCTGTTAATGGGTTTGGATGGCTTCTGAAAATTTGGGTGGCATTTGAAAATTTGATTGTTAGCTCTTTATTAATAAACTTTGAGAGTTCCCTGAGTGTTGTACACAGAGGTCCTTTATCAGATATGCGATTTCCAAGTATTTTCTCCCTAAGTGTGGCTTGTCCTTTCATTCGCTTACCAATGTCTTTGAAGAGCAATTTTTTAAAAGTGTTGTTGAAGTGTAAATTATTGTTTTGTTCTTTTACCAGTTCTTAGGCGGAATGCTTCCAGCTTTTGCCCATTCAGCATGATGTTGACAGTGGGTTGGTCACAGATAGCTCTTATTACTTTGAGATATGTTCCTTTAGTGCCTACTTTGTTGGGAGTTTTCACGTGAAGTGATGTTGAATTTTATCAAAAGTCTTTTCTGCATCTATTGAGAGAATCACGTTGTTTTTGGTTATAGTTCTCTTTATACAATGAATCACGTAACATACACTTTACCTTTTGCATCTGGTAACTCTCCATGTCTGCCCACTTTGTGGGAGGGGCCCTTGGTACAACAAACAAGGAGGATTCAATGTTAGAGACACAGAGACTCCACTGAAAGCCCTGGACCCCGAGAGTGAGCAGTGTCCCTGGTGTAGACCAAGAACTCTCAGCACTGAGGCTCCAGACACTCAGGAGGATGGTAAGGGTCAATCTCTTGGTGAGCAGCTAGGTCCCTGGAACTCTCACCTAGGTCTCAATGGGCATATGGGTAGCTTTTCTTTGGACAGGCCCTAGCCAGGTGACCCAGGTGCTGGCTACATCCTAGGTAATCCACTGAGGACCATAGAATTGCACCAATACTAATGCTGGTCTCTTTGGTCATTTTAAGTGTTGCTTTTACTTCCCAATAGGCTGACTTCAGTGGCAGAACCCTCATAGGAAGCAAAGACCACATGGAAAGGAGGAAAAGGCCACAACAGGGTAGGTGAGCCTGGGGCCGCACTAACCTTCCACTCTGAACATTCAGCTAGGTCTAAATGGAGAAGCTGGGTAGTTTGCTTAGAACCTGCCCTGGCCTGACCTCCCTGCTGCCCCCAGCTCCTAGGACCATGGGGATGCTTGTACACTTGCTCCCCCACCCCCAAGGGGACACAAGAAAGCAGCATGGTCCTTCCCCTTGGAAGTCCCTTGCAGAGGAGCAGGGCACCTGGAATATTCAAGTTCCTGGGAGACTGGGGTACAGTTGTGAGCCAGGGACCAAAGTACTGGTGCTTCCTTACTATTGGTCACACCATATCCAAGCTTGGCCTAACTCCTGTGCTGTCCTGGCCTCAGGGTTTGTCTTTGGAGGCTCCACCCTACAGCTGGAGCCGTCTTGCTTGGTCTCCTCAAAAACAGGTACTGATAACACAGAAATGCAATTGTGCT
The DNA here is from genome assembly GCF_001698545.2 of Rhinopithecus bieti. Classification (NCBI taxonomy): domain Eukaryota; kingdom Metazoa; phylum Chordata; class Mammalia; order Primates; family Cercopithecidae; genus Rhinopithecus; species Rhinopithecus bieti. The sequence continues at coordinate 19,619 of NW_016804102.1, forward strand.
TCTCTTGCTGGCGTAAAACATTCCTTCAGCGTCTCAGACTGCGGCAACCCTTTCCGGTGTTGACCTGTATCCTGTGTGTGTGAAAGGAAGAGGAGGTGACAGGGCATGGAGGAGGGGGAGCAAAAGGAGCAGGGGGAGTGGTGATGAAAAGGCTGAAGGACAGAATGAGGAGGAGGGGAGGAGTGGAGAGGCAGGATGAAGAGGACCAGGAGAGGAAGAGGACCAGAGCCTGAATACCAAGGAATCCATATTCTCAGCCCCAGAAGGACAACCCTGTCTCTCCGGAACTCCACTAACCTCATCCTCTACACACACACACAGACACACACACACACACACACACGGTTCTCTGATCCTCCAGCCTCCTTTCTTCCTATAAGAAGAGCCTCTCACCCTTCCTCCCATTCCTCATCCTGGGGATTCTTTCTTTTTCCACTGGGTCTTCCACGGCTGATTCAGGTCCTTTACCTGCAGCCAAACCCTTGCCTTGTGGTTCTGGAGAGTCCAGAGCAGTGAAAGCTCTCAGGAAAAGGAAGTGCAGGGCACGTGAGGTCATAGGGTCACCCTGCAGAATCTGAGTGCAGTTGTCCAAGGTCAGATGTCAAACTTTTCCCAAAGAAAATCAAAGAAGATCCTTGGTCCAGGTCATTCTTTCTTGTGGACTATTAAGCTATGAAACCATTGTGACCAGTTTTCTTTCTAAAGCCAAAGGTCAGCCTTAACCAGAGTAAGAGTAGGTGTGGATGCAGATTACAGAAACTCAGCACTGTGCAAAACTTGGGCACCTCCCCCAAAGGCCCAGGGAGGAGCTGCCTAGGCCAGGGTCTAAGAAACCTTCCGTATTAGTGAGCTCAGGCTGCCATCACAAAATACCATCAACAGGGTGGTTTGAAAAGCAGAAATGTACTGTTTCACAGTTCTAGATTCTAAATGTTGAAGATCAAGATTGAATTCCAGTGAAAGCTCTCTTCCCACTTTGGAGATGCACACAGACTCTCTGTGTCCCCACATGGCCTTTCCTCGCTGTGTGTGATTTTGGGAGAAGGAGTGGGGTGAAAAGCTCCCTGAGATTCCTCTTAGAAGGACACTAATCCTATCAGATCAATGCCCCATGTTTATGACCTCACTAATCTTAATCACTTCCTTAAAGGCCTTTTCACTATATTAAGTCCCACTGAGGTTAGGGCTTCAACATGTACATTTGGGAAGGCTGTAAACCTTCAGTTCTGGCTCCTCCTCAGCCTGCTCCCCACATTCAGATGTCAGCAGCTCCCAGCTCTGTGGGAGCCTCACAGGCACTGGATACTCAGGTGCTTCTCCCCAGAGTTTCTCCTCTCTCTGATTCAGATCCCTCTGCAGTGGCACTTGCATGGTCTTTCTTTATAGTTTCCCCTTCCTTGCATTCTTTTCTTTCTGTTTTCTTTCTAGGTAATTCTATACATGCAACATTAAGGCATTTGTCAAATGAAGAGACCACCTCATAATTTCTGCATTAATAAACACAAGCCTGAATTTATTGCTTCTTTAAGGGAGAGAGCTCTGCTGATCATTCAGTCTCTCTGAGCAGACTGGACTTAGAATTTGTGGAAAGTGTGGGGTTCAGAGACTGGTTAAGGGCACAGACATTAGTGAGGTGGTGTTGATTGGTTGGCACTCAGAGCTGCTCATTAGACAGAGTTGCTTTCAACTGACTTACTTTCAGGAGTGAGGGCCAAGCACTGACTGAGGGGCTTGTAGAAATGTGTTCACTGAGGTGAGTGGCTGTGGTAGGCAGAATAAACTCCCCTAAAGGTGTCCAATCCTAATCCCTGGGACCTGTGAATATGTTACTTTACATGGCAGAAGAGACTTTGGAGAGGTGTTAAGGATGTTGAGACAGGCAGATTATCCTGAAGAGCCCAGCGCAATCACAAGGGTGCATGTAAATGAGAGAGGGAGGAAGGAGAGTCCATGTCAGAATGATGCGATGTGACAATAACTTGACATGCAACAGAAGGACTTACGTTTGTGGGTTGAATTCCTTCTCTCCCCTAGCAATCACTTTTTTCCCACATGGTACGCATTTCTTTCAATCCACTCTGAAACATCTCGTGGAAATGATTTGCTCAACTTTTGTGGTTGCTTTTAATGTTTCCATAACCACTATCCACACCCTACTCTAACACATGTAGACATCTGTGCTCCCCTCCTGCAAATACACTTAAACCCATGCAAACTCTGTCTCACTAACGGGTGGCTTGCAAGCCTTTTCGAACTTCAGCCAGGTTCTCCCGCCCCTTGCACTTCCCAGGTGAGGTGACACCCACCCTGCTTCTGCTAGCCCTCCCTGTGCTGCACCCCTGTCTAACCAGTCCCAGTGAGATGAGCCGGGTACCTCAGTTGGTAATTCAGAAATCACCTGCCATCTGCACTGGTCTCTCTGGGAGCTACAGACCAGAGCTGTTTCTATTCAGCCATCTTGCCCCACAAAAGATCTCTGGGAGGATAATTTTATTGTGCAATACATTTTGAATTCGGGTTTCCTGGTAGTCTTTAGTGAAACAATCATTTTAAGTTTTGGCTCACTTACATCACATTAAGCTAATTGGAAATTTCATCAGGTTTTCCAATTCATTTAGGAGATAGAATTCCGGGTAAAGCACATTCCATCTCTTGCTCTGCCTATCTACTAACCCCATTCCGTCCTCCTAAATAAATGCAAACAATTCTCAACCATAAAATATGGCTCTTAGTTACCGGAAAATAGCCATCATCACTAAAATATGTAAATACTTCTCTTTTCTAAATAGTTGTGTTAAATTCAAACTGCCTTAAAACCACATACCTCAGCATTTTGAAATGCTTAAAAGACTATATTAAGACTGTTTCTAGATTTTCAGAATTTATTTAAATTATATCCTAAAGACTGATTTATCTAAAATTTAAAAAATACTTTGTACTTCCAAGAATCAGTAATCACGGAACTTGAATTGATATTTTACACTTATTTTTTATATATAAAGTGCCACCTCCCTCCCTTCCTTCCTTCTTTTCTTCCTTCCTTCCTTCTTTCCTTCCTTCCTCTCTTCTTCCTTCTTCCTTCCTTCCTTCTTCCTTCCTTGCTTTCTTCCTTCCTCCCTTCTTCTTCCTTCCTTCCTTCCTCCTTCTTCCTTCCTTCCTTTCAGTTTCCTTTCTTCTTCCTTCCTTCCTTTCAGTTTCCTTTCTCCTTCCTTCCTTCCTTCCTTCCTTCCTTCCTTCCTTCCTTCCTTCCTTCCTTGCTCATCAGATTTAACACATTAGACAGGCTTAAATGACAAAAGCTGCCCAACCAGAGCCAGAACTCAGGAAGGAAGGTCGCTGAGAAGGGTAACAGCCTAATGAGACTGAGGGATTGGTTATACACAAGGGGACTGAGAAAATAAATATGTTGAGGATACTGAGAGCTAAGTCACAGAAGTGAGTTACAAATGTGAAAAGAATTAAGCTAGAATGAACCCTATAGTGTTGGATTCTAATTAGTAGTATTGGTGTGAGTTCATGGTTTTAAATATTTTAGATACGGAAATAAAAGGGATATGTGTGTGTATGTGTGTAATGTGTGTGTATGTATGTATGTATGAACACACCGACATACATATATTTTCTACCTATGTCCACTGACAGGGCCTAGTAGCAATGAGCACATCCAGTACCCAGATCTTTCTTTCTAAATATCACTCTCTGAAAGAAACTAGGGGACCTTGGAGAAATAGCTGATTCCAGGGCAGGGACAACAAAGGTATAAAATAAGCCCAGAACATCTGTTTCACCAGATAGTAAGTACTCAAAGAATGGAGTAGTAGCTCACAGAGTCAGCTCAAAGGGGCTCTCCCTGGAAAACCCTAAGACAGTTTGGGCATCAGAATAAACAGTGTTAGCAGATTATATCACACCAGATGAAACAGGAATCCATCAATCCACATGGATGTCATACAAATAAGATAAAAGAAATTTCTTTAAAGTTGAATGCCAACTAATAAATGTTAGTGGAATGATGGAATTAGGATATCACCATCTAGTGATTATCATGGTAAAAGTAATTAATTCAGGCAAAAAAAAAAATCAAAACGCTAACACTCAGTGGGTAAGAGTTGGATAAGAAATGTGATATTTACCTTGTTTCAAACTGTGTCTCAATAAAATATTATACATTACAAATGGAACAAAGAATGTATAGTGAAGAAGCTTAGCAAATACTAGCTTACTCCAATGACCAAATTTAACGTCACCAGTAACAGGAAAGAAGATCCTGGGTCACGTGATAGAGAGAACATCACTTCTGGGATAGTCCCAACAAAATGCATAACGTGAATCTAATATTTAAAAAAAAGAAATGTAATACATTTAGCTTTTAAAATTATATTATATATTACAAAAATGCTTACATCAGCATCCTTCCATGAATAATAAAATAAAAGGTTCATATTGAGTCAGGACTTTTGTAATTCCTGTGAATTATTTATGCATGACTCAGTCATCTATTTAAGCCTGAAGTGTATAATGTAACTTTATGCTGCTAAAATGGCATGAGATGGCTAAAGTTAGTTTTCTTTTCTTTTCTTCCTTTATTTTATTGAGACAGGGTTGCCCAGGTTGAAGTGCAATGGCATAATCATGGCTCACTGCAGCCTCAAACTTCTGGGCTCAAGTGTTCCTCCTGCCTCAGCCTCCCATGTAGCCAGGACTACAGACGTGCACCACGATGCTCAGCTAAGTTTTAATTTTTTTTTTGTAAACACTGGGTCTCACTATTTTGCCCTGTCTGATCTCAAACTCCTGGGTTCCAGGAATCCTCCCACCTTGGCTTTCCAAACTGCCTGGATCACAGGCATGAGCCACCATGCCTAGCCTTATTTCTTAATTGTGGTAAAACGCACATAACATAACATTTACCATCCTAACTATTTTTAAGCGTACAGTTCAGTGGCATTAAGTACATTCACACTAGTGCAACCAAATTCTAAAACTCTTCATCTTACAAATTGGAAACTTTGTAATCATTAACACTAACTCCTTATTCCTCCCTCCTGGAAGCCCCTGGCATCCATCATTCTACTCTATTTATGAATTTCTCTATTCTAAGTAAATTATATAGTATTGGTCCATTCGTCGTGGGCATATTTCATTTAGCAAAATGTCCTCAAGATTCATTCATATTGTAACATGTCAGAATTCCTTTCTTTTTTAAAGTAGAATCATATTCTATTGCATGTATACACCGCATTTCTTATCCCCTCTTCATGACAGACAGAAAGTTTGATGCAAGTGTCATGAGTTTTGAGGACACAGCGAATATAATTAAGAAAGCTAAGCTAACAGTTCTTACAATAGAGTGAAAGAGAAGCTGCTGACTTGGGCAAGTTTCTCGCTCAGTTTGTTGAAAGAAAGAATATATGAATTTTTCTCCTGTACCAGATGTTGGCTGTGCAAGACAGTCAGGGTGGGATTGTCTTAGATTTTTTTCTGAAAGGGATTTCTGGAAGAAATACAGATTTCAGCAGGGGAAAAAAATGTTGAGGCACCATCAGATGTCTAGGACCTGAAAAAGGAGACATAAGTGACCAGCCAGGGAGGAGAGAACCTGATCCCCACTAAGAAACTACATGAGAGATCCATAGTAATGGGTGGGGTAGGGAGTCTCCATGTAACTCACAAAAAGGAGCCATAAGAGAAAGAGAGGGCTTTAAAAGCTCTCAGGGCAGAGAACGTAGTGCAGCTCACAACTGTATGAGTCAAGTAGGAACCTGCTGACTGCCCGCTTCCTCTCCTCTCTACCCTGTTGTGACTCTGATGTGGTTAGAGAGCCACAGAAGGAACAATCCTGGAAGGAGAAAAAAGAAAAAGGCAGACACGTCCACTTTCTCCACTGCAGTCTTTTGGTCTGCAGCTGGCCTGAGTGGAGGGAGAAGAAGTTTTAGCTTGAAATTGAGGTTGCAGTTTTGATGACCACCCTGGGTCTCACATATGAATTCCTTTTTGAAGAACCTTTCATTAACTGGAAGTGATAAGTTGTAGGAGTTGCCCTTTCATCTAGAGCAAGGGAAGAATTAATCCCACAGGAGAAATTCAAGGTGACCCGGGGAATCACAGTTAAAATTGTCTGTAATTGCATCCCTCAGTCATGCTTGTTTCCATGCTTAAAATATGCAGCTACAACTGTCTCCTCAACGTGAAGATATTTAAGAGAAATGAATGGAGATGGATGCTTAACGTATATTATTCTTATTTAAGTCTTATAATATTTCAGCAAAGTTGGACTGAATACCTTTTTTTACATATGTGAAAACTGATTATCAGTGAGATTGAGTGATTCTCCCAAATGACAGAATCATGACTCATATCCATGCTTTTCTGGTTCCAACCACCTTGTCCTTTCTAAATATCATCTTAGTTCACATTTCCTTCTCTTAGACATCTTCAACTTCTACCAAATTAACTGAAAATCTCTAAGTTCCAGTTTCCTTATGTACAAGACCAAAATCATAATGCCGGCTCCGCCATCCTGCAAGGAGTATTGAAAGAATCCTGAGATCCACACAGTACACTCTAAAGCACTACATGAACTCAAGAATGTTACTATTGGTGGAAGAGAGTGATACCTTATGTCCTCACTCTTCTGCAGACAGAAGAATTATACTGGAAGCAATAACATGTGTTTGGGGATGAAGAATACTAATCATAAATTGTTTAGAATATACTATCACACTAAAGGCCATTCTTCTCTTAAGAAAAAATGTTTAAAAATAAGCATAAGTTGGCCAGATTTTGTGGCATATACCTGGTAGTCCCAGATACTCAGGAGGCAAAGGTGACAGGATCATGTCAGCCTAGGAGTTTGAGGCTGCAGTGAGTCATGATCACACTTCTGCATTCCAGGCTGGACAACAGAGTGAGACACGGACTCCAAAACAATTATATTTTAATTTACAAAATGTATATTGGTCTAAAACAATAACAGTGCTACCAAAATATAAGTAGAGAAATGAAGATCATTGTTCTTCATTTGTATCACTAAATGTAAATAATGATTTGGATTATTATTATTGTTATTTTGAGATACCATCTTTCTCTGTTGTCCAGGCTGGAGTGCGATGGCACAATCTCGGCTCATTGCAACCTCCGCCTCTTGGGCTCAAGTGATTCTCGTGCCTCAGCCTCCCGAGTAGTGGGAATTACAGGTATGCGTCACCCCACCCAGTTAATTTGTGTATTTTTAATAGAGACTGCATTTCACCTTTTTGGCCAGGCTGGTCTCGAACTCCTGTCCTCAAGTGATCTGCCCGCCTCGGCTTCCCAAAGTGCTGGGGTACAGGTGTGAGCCACCGGCCCGGTCACCTATTTGGTTTATTGAATCATTACCAACCTAATGATGACTTGGCTACAGTAATCCAGATTGCACATGCATGAACTGGAGTACTGGCTACTATGTGCACCCATCAGAATTTTATTTAGCCAAATTTATGTGTTAAACCTCACAACTTCCTGCTACCCACCAAACATCTTTCAGAAACTTCCTGGTAGCCTTTTGCGACCTGACAGGATGAATCAATGAACAGCATTATAAACAACATTTTGCTTGCATTGAAATATTACCGTGCTCCCCTTAGAAGAACAAAGCTTATTTATGAAAGCAGTGGTGACTAAGAAAATCAACTTTTATAAAATTACTAAGTTTTAAAAATAGATTAAAATACACTTGTTTTATTCTCATTATATGCTGTCTAAGCAATGTATCTTAAGAACAAAGAAACTACATTAGCTAACTAGGTTATATTAGAATGATTTTTTTTCAGCAACCTTAAAATTATCTCCTTCATACCAATTTCTTTTGCTACTTTTAAATGATCTTTGTAATTTCATTTCTGATTATGAAACTGGCACATATTTACCATATAGAAAATACAGGAGATCACAGAGGAAAAAATACTCATCATTTCACTGTCCAGAGATTAGAGTATGTACATTCGGTATCCCTAATCTGAAAATCTGAAATACAATTTATTGTTAAGTGCTGATCTCATGTCCTGTAACCCCGATGAACTTAATTCTAGTAGTATTTTAGTACATTCCTTGAGGTTTTCTACATGAAGAACATATCATTGGCAAATAAAGGTGGTCTAAATTCTTCTGTTCCTATCTGGATACCTTTTGTTTCATTCTCTTGCCTAATTGTCCTGGCTATACTATCTCCAGTACAACATTGAATGGAAGTGGTGAGAGTGGACATCTTTGTATTATTCCTAATCTAAAGGTGAAAGCATATGGTCTGTCCCACTAAACATGATGTTAGCTGAAGCCTTCTGACTGATGCCCTCTATCAGGTTGAGGAAGTTCCCTTCTATTCCTTGTTTGTTGAAAGAATACTGAATTTTGTTGTATGCCTTTTCCACGTCTATTGAGATGATCACATTAGTTTTGGTTTATTTTCTACTGATACTACATAAATTGGTTTTCAGATGTTAAACTTATCTTCTATCCCTGGGATAAATCCCACTTGGCCATCGCGTATCATTTATGCTGATGTTACTGGATTCAGTTTGCTATATTTTGTTGAGGATTTGTGTCTGTATTTAAAGATGATACTCATTTGTATTTTCTTGTGATGTCTTGGAGTAATACTGGCCTCATAGAATAAGCTGGGAAGTGTTCTGTCCTCTATTTTTGGAAGAGTTTGTGAAAAATTGATATCAACTCTCCTTTAGATGTTTGGTAGGATTTAGCTGTGAACCCGTCTGAGCCCAGGCTTTTCTTGGCATGTAGTTTTTTGATTGCTAATTCAATCTCTTCAGTTTTAGAAGTCTATTCGGATGTCAGTTTTGATTGCTCATGTTTTTTTTTTTTCAGTGTTTAAAACTACTGCAAACCTCTAGTTTGTAGTGGTTCTGATAAGAAATCGAATGCCCTCCTTACATTTAGTCCTCTGTATGTAATGTGCTTTTTCTCCTTTTGTTCCTCCTAGAATTTTTCTGTTTATCACTGGTTTTGATCAATTTGAGTATGGTGCTCCTTGGTGTAGTTTTCTTCATATTTGTTGTCCTTAGTACACACTATGCTTCTCAGATATTTGGGGTTTATAGCTTTCATTGCCCATCAATGATAGACTGAATAAAGAAAATATGGTACATATAGACCATGGAATACTAAGCAGCCATGAAAAAGAATGAGACAATGTCTTTTGCGGGGACATGGTTGAAGTTAGAAACCATTATTCTCAGCAAACGAATGCAGGAACAGAAAACCAAGCACCACATGTTCTTACTTATAAGTTGTAGCAGAATGACGAGAACACATAGACACATGGGGGAAACAACACACACTAGGGACTGTCAGAAGTGAGGGGTTGGGTTGGCGGGAGGGAGAGCATCAGGAAGAGTAGCTAATAGATGTTGTGCATAATAACTAGGTGATGAGATGATCTGTGCAGCAAACCACATGGCACATGTTTACCTATGTAACAAACCTGCATCTCCTGCACATGTACCCCGCAACTTAAAATAAAAGATGAAAGGAAAAACTAAATAAAGATTTAAAAAATCCACTTAAACCTCCATACTTGCATCACAATTAAATCAAAATTAATTACAGAACTGAACGTAAACTGCAAAACCAGAGAACTTACAGTAGAAAACATAAGAGAAAATCTTCATGATGTGGAGTTAGGCTAAGTATTCTTAGTTATCACATCAACAAAATGATTAAAGAAAACATTGATCAATTCAACTTTACACAAATTAAAATTCTTGGTCAGCACAAGACACTATTCATAGAATAAAAGACATGCTACAGATTGGGAGAAAAATATGAAAATCACTAATATGACAAAGAACTTGTGTGATGGTTAATTGTGTGTGTCACTGTGAACGAGCCCCAGGGTACCAGGACATTTGTTCCTATGTTATTCTGTGTGTGTACTGGAGGGGGTATCTGGATGACATTAACACTGGAATGGGCAGTCTATGTGAAGCAGATTGCCCTCCCTAAGGTGAGTGCGCCTCATCCAAACAACCTAAAGCCAGAGGAGAAGTAAAAGGCCTAAGAAGAAGGAAACACTTTCCTGGGTATCCGCCTTTCCCTCTTGAGAATTTCAGCCTCCAGAATCTCATATCCAAACTGTGTGTATACACACACACACACACACACACACACACAAGCACACACACATATATGCCATATACATATACATACATATATATTAATATATACATACACACACACACACACTTCCTAGGTAAGTAGGAAGGATTGCATTTTGTAAAGCTCAGCCATTTGATGATAATTCTTGAAGCTGACCAGTGATTATGGGGATGTTCTATTATGGGATTCTGTCTCCTTTTTTAGACTGTTGAAGTTCTGCATTTGAAGAAGTAGGATAGAATAATAGCTGAATTTCTCCACAGACACTTCAAAGCCCTAGGGATTAACACAGAGTCGAAAATACCACCCATAATCCTGCCCCCAACCAGGGCTAGGGAGCACTGGGGACCCCAGGTGATTTTATTTAGCCAGGTCTGTAGCCACATAACAGCAGAGGGAGAGGAAACACCAGGCAAATAGAGTCCAGCACAGCAACGAGAGCCTGTTAATGACAAAGCACAGGTAAAACCTTCCTCAGAAAGTGAGTGTGGAGAAACACAGATGAGGCCTGAGACCTGGTGGATCAGAAGCCTGCTACTGGGGTATTGAAAGGCAGGGGCTTCACAGTGCAGAGGACCAGAGGGGCCAGTTTTCCAAGGGCAGAATTGCTGAGAGGCGGGGAGGCCTGGACAAAGGAAGCATCCTCTGGAGACTTGTGGTGAAGAGAATGAATGAAGTAACTGGCAGAAATTAAAGTTCCTGCTTGAACAAAATACAATCCCAGAATGAGAGCACACATGCCTGTTTCCCAAAGTCAGACAATATTTCCTAAAATCCCAATAAAAAATCATTTTTGGCAAGTGCCTTATATCCAGTGATGCAATCCATGTATCAAGACATTGGGAAAAGTTTATTATTAAGTATGTTAAAGTCAGCGAGACCTGATTCCGTCATGAGGACCCTGTTAAGGATAAATTCCACTCAACGAGTGATGCTTAGGACACACTTTTGAATAGCTCATGTGCATCAACATATTTAAATGTAGATCTCAACCAAAAACTAAGCTGTCACATAGGCTGTCACTTAATGTTTGGGTTAAAATAACAAATAAAAATTGCAGGTACAGGGGTTAGAGAAGAGGAAAATATTGTCTTTGATTGTCATAGTGGTAAAAAGTTGAAGTTGAAAGAAAGAATTTAAAATTTATAAACCAAATAGTAGAAATGTGTCAACTTAAAATGGGATTAGTGACATCTAAACCTTTTCAGTGCAATGTTAAATGGGAGCTATACAACTCTTCCTAAATAACAAACAAAAAGCACACACACATACACAAACAAAAAAGGAAACAAATAACATCAACAAAGAAATACAGTAAATACAATCGACCACATATGGTAAACATAGACTAAAACATGGAAGAGTTTAGAATATAAACAGGGAAATAAGAATGGTTTTATCAATCTAAATTCTCATCTGCCACAATCAATCATAATAATAAAAGCTTAAAACATTATACGTAAAAAATCCAATAGTCCAGAGTGAGAGGCAAAAAATGTTTTAATGAAACAGATTTAAAACTTAAACATTTTAACTGATGGACTAAAATTAAGTTTGGATGCAAGTTAAAATTGGGGCAGAGAATATTCTTTTACACAACAGAATGCCAGCAAAAAGAAATTAAAATTAATTTTGGATGAAAGTTAAAATTTGGGCAGGGAATATTGTTTTTTATGAAGAATGCCAGCAAAGGCAAGTATAAAGTAAGATTCTGAGATAGAAAATTTTCAATGTACAAACATAAATATAGTAACTGACACAGGCAGGGGTGATTAATTGATGATAAAATACTCAGAGGAAGATCGTTAGAATACAGGATAGTGATACTATTTCAAACCACTTTCCAAATTAATTATAAACAAGGTGTCTTTACAAGGGACAGAGCTCCTAGACCCCTCCTTTAGCAAGTGACCATCCTAGTATCACAACAATGGGGATGGACACACCAGGCCTTCTCTGCCTGTAGATGGACTGAGGTAGGAAGCTCACAGCATGGACTCTGCAGTGTTCCTGGCAAAATGGTTACACTGAATTTAATCATGAGGACACTTTCAGATAACTTCAGAATGTAGACCATCGAACCAGACAGCTGAGCTGTCCTCTATAAACAAGTCCATGTCACCACCATCAATGACAACAACAAGAAGATGAGGAGATGTTTTGGGTTCAAAATGACTAAAAAAGCATAAGCTACATAGTCTTTTAGTCTTTTGAACCCAAATGTCTCTTCTCCTTTTTGTTGTGTTCTTGGTGGTGTTTGAAGAGCTGTTTGAAGGAGACAGGTCAGTTGTCCTGTTCAATGTTCTACATTCTGCAGTTGTCTGAGGGTTATCTCCTATGAAACTCAGGCTAAGCATTTTCAGCAAGAACATGGCATTGTTCATACTCTGCCCTGGCAGAGTCCCGGCTGACATGCAGTCTCCTGCCAGCAGCTCCTGACTCCTGTTCTCTACACGATGAGAATTGAGAGGAGCAGGGCTAAGGCCTGTCAATGTTGTTTGTCCATCTGGGCATTGGTCTCCCTAGGCATTGATCACAATTGGAGGGGGATGAACTGTGACTTCTCAAATCAAAGGAATGTAGTGGGTTGAAATAATGAAGAGTATTCTGTGTCTAAACTTCAATCCTCAGTGAAGGATCCCTGCAGGGTTGTGTTTGGACTTGAACTTGCTTTGCTGTTTTAGTTGTTTTCATCAAGTGGAAAAGCTACTTTTTGTGACATCCTTTCATCCTTTGCATCCTTCCAGCAGTATTTGGTATCTGTAGGGGAGAGAGAGAAAAAATCAAATGAGCATTTGTGTCAGGTCCTCCTGATGCCTGTGTCTGGAGGGATTGCTAAGTAGTGATATGTCAGGGGCAAACTGATCTCCCGCTGGGAGGATGAACTGAAGGGTGAGCCGCGGGATGGCTGAAGGAGGAAGTGCCATCCACAAGTGAGAAGAAAACACTCCTGAACTTCCATTCATTCTGGGGTGCAGGATATAAGGACCCCACCTATGCCCAACCAGCAGCGGGGAACATCAGTCCCTTTCCTCCTGATCCCCTCTGTCTGGAGCAGAGTAATGGCTTTTCCTCCCAGTGAGGATGTGCTCAGCATCCATCATGCCTGCTAAGAAACAGAGGGGAACAGAAGGAGAGGACCCTTTGCAGAGAAACCCACCCCCTTACGACTCCATGTCCTAGTTTTCCAGGGAGGAACGGGAGGGCCATGGGAAGAACCCCGGATGTGAGAAGCAGCAGGGACCTCAGACAACGTCTGAGCTCCACGTCCAGTTCCCTCTGTTACAACAGAGGAGTAGTGATGCCACCGGGGTAAGATTGAACTAAGGGCACATGACTTGCTATTGATGACCCCGGAATTAGAATCCACCCCCTAACACCGTTTCAATAAAGATTAGAGAAAGCGAGAGGAAAGGCTGCAATCTGGAGGTCTCAACAGTCACAAGAAGCGGTTGGGTGACTTTGGCTAGGACAAGAATATGGTTTTACAAATAAATATGAAGTTGTTTCTGCTTCTTTGGTTGGTTAAAAAAATTAAATGAAACAAATATAATTATAAGTATTTGTCCAAAGGGAATCAGGAAAGAAACAGAATTTAAAAAAAAAGAGATTCAAAATGGAGTTAGGAAAGACAGAGCGGGGGCTGTAACCACGGCCCAACTTATTCTCCCTAATGCCCTGAAGTTGTTCCACATCTGGTTCCACCTTAAGGCATTTCTAGAAACATTCTCAATATCTAGAGCAAGGAAACTCTGAAGTACAAAGTGGAAGGCATTAGTTTCTCCCCTCCCACTTACTGTTTTCCCCAAGTACATTTTGGGAAAGGTTTGTGTTTAATATTTTATGCCAATGTGAAGAGAGGCATGAAGAAGTATTCATACACAATCTCCTGCAGAATTTCAGTCTTACTGTGTTACTGTATTCTCTTCAGGAAAGTGAGACCAATGAGTTCTCTTTAGGGATTTTGTGGAAGGACAATAATTGACCAAAAGTAAAGTTTTCACATGGCAGTGGTGAGTCCATGAGTGGGCTATAAAATCGGTGTGGGGAAATGTAAAGTGGAAGTTTTCTTTTAACATGCAAAAGAAAATACTAAATTCCACTATATGTAATGTGGGAGGCATTATTTCTGTGCATTAGGTATTAATATAATGACTATTTCTTATCTTTTATTCAAAATTGAGGAAGTGTGCTTCAAGCAGAGGCTAAAAGTCTAATCTGTTAATTTTCTTGTTTTCCTTCTTGATTTTTTTCTATGTTATAGAAACAGTACTATTGAGAGGGGAATACAGATCCCATCAAAGGCTGATGGATACTCAGCCTTTTCTGTGGAGTAGCCACACATATGGGGCACTTCCATGTTGGTAACCTGAGGTCATAGTAGACCAGGGTCCTTGTCATCTTTAGCCACATATTAGAATCACACAGGAGCATTTTGAAACTACAAATGCTCAAACCACACCCCAGGCCATGTAAGTGAGAATCTCCAGGTTTGAGTTCAAGGCATTCATCTTAATTGAAATCTCACCAGGTGCTTATTACGTGGCAGCAGGAATGTAGACATACTAAGTAGATCAGCCCAATTTCCCATCATTTTCTTTCCTTTTCCCATTTATCTCATAATTGGCTTTGTTCCCAGTGGTTCCATGGATTGTAGCCTTCTCCCTGACAATTTCAGTTCAATCTCTCTCTTATCAATTGGGCTGGGCCAAAGTAAAGATTGTCATGTAGAAAGATTCTTGTCTGTCATCTTGTGTATGCATAAAGCTGGTCCTGGAGTCACTTTTCTCAATGTCAATTCATAAAATGCTCTCTCATATACACTGGCCTCAAGATGCATCTGACTTGCATTTTAGACCCTTCACTGGACTTGTAGAAGTGGAAATGAGAATAAAAGGAGAGAGGTTGCAATGATGAACCTCATGGACATATGCAGTTTGGAAGTCCTGCCCTCTGCATGCACTTTAGAACTGATGTCGCTTTACAATGTCATAAATGTTCCTCAGTTAATGTCAGTTCAAGTGAGTCCATGAGGTGAGAACACTGAGACCCTGCAACTCGATCCACATTGACACTAGGCTGCACATCTGGGGCTAAAGACAAACCTGACTCCAGGCCAGTAGGGAACCCCACCTGTGACTCTGGTTCTAATTTAGTTACCTATGTGGGGCTCTTTGTGCGTAGTTTTAACACTTCTCATTCAGATGAACAAGTGATGATTAAGAGTTGACTTAGTTGGATTTCTCAAAAGAGGACTCAAAAGGAAAATCTATGTGTAAATGGTGTATTAAAGCAATGATTTCTGCAGAAAGAGGCAATGGAGTTGGGGATGCAGGGAGGAAAGGTAAATTTCCCAAGAGAATGTGTGATTCCAGGCAAACGACCCTGTGTTCAGCAGCTTAAACTATGCACTTGGATGAGGACAAGGAGGCCTGGCTCTCCCGTGGCCACGAGAGGGACTGTCAAGACACTAGAAGAAGGAGTAGAGCAGAGTTCTGAGAGCAAAGAGGACATGAGGACAGAAAGGGCATGTCAGGGTGGGAGCCCGTGGGACACAGAGGTAACACCAGACAGAGGTTAGAGCAGCTGTTGGAGAGAACAAACGGGAGAGAAAAGCAGTGGGAGAATGAACTGTCACTATAGACAGAGAAATAAGGAGTGCAGTTATCAGCCATAGATGTGATTACCTCTGCACCCTAAGCTTGTAGGCCAGGGAATCTGCATGCCAGTCTCCACTTGCTGAGCGGGAGTTTTCTTTTGATGATCTTCGGTTCCAGGACACTGGAGGCATGAATCTGGCCAATGACTTGATGCCCTTGTGTGTTGTCTGCTGAGCCTTCAAGTGCATCACCTCCCAGCTGGGGAGGGTTCTTCATCCCCAGGGAGGGCTGTAAAACCAGCTCTGAAATTAAAACCACAGCCAATGGGATCCACTGGCATCCATGATCTTACGGTGACTTTCTCTTCCACCCAGAGGACGACAAATCAGGAAAGTGGCCTTGGAGAAGAAAGTCCAAAGGGTGAGGGGAAGCTAATAGAGTCACTTTAATATTTTCTTTTTTCTTGATCTTTCCTACATTACTGAGCAACGGTAAGGTTGCCAGGAGTCAAAGGCACTGCCAATTCACAACAATATTCAAGAAACACAGGATTAAGAAACACAAATAGCTTCCAGGTAGATAAGGCAAAGGCAAGGAAATAACACTGTATGTAGGCTATGCTTTGGGGAGAGCAGAGATTACAAAAACCAAAGTTAAATCAGAGCTGGGTTCAAAGAGGAGATGGGAATGGAAGGGCCTGGCAGGGTGGCAGCCCATGTGGCACAGAGGTGAGACCAGACAGAGGTGACAGCAGCTGATGAGAGGAAAGAATCAGGAAGACTAAACCTAGAGAATTTACAAAAGTTGCATCATTATATGATCTACTGCATATATATACACCCTATGTAGTATACACACCAGATATACATAGTCACACATAATACGACAAATGATATAAATGCAATATCTGTACATGTTAATTTAAAGGAAAAATATCATATAGGGATTTGGGAGAGATTGAATGTAACAGTGTTATCACTATTCTGGTCCATTGAAATGGGAAAAAAAATTAGAGACATGAGAAGAATGAGAAAGAAACGGTGTGGGAGAAACAGATGACCTGGTAGACAGCAGGGAGAAACCACCAGGTGAAGGAAAATATTAATGAAACAAAAAGCATTCACTCTGTCCTCTTACCTGGTGCCTGGTTCAGGCTCTGGACTCCAGGGAAAGTGAGCAAGAGGGAGTGTGTCTGAGCCAGTGGGGTGAGTCTTGGCTGGAGGTGTGAGAATCCACAGAGATGTAAAGGAGAGTCCAGTGGGAAGAAATCAGTTTAAATAAGTCATCCTGGCATGTGTCAGGGACTGCATATCCCCCAACACTCCCTGAGCACCTTCTATGTGTCCTCTCCACGGACCCAGATGGTGCTCGTTATCTCACGCAACCCTCCCTCCTCCTGAGGACGGGGGTCCCCTCATTCCTCAGCTGAGGGCATCGCCTGACAGATGACCACCAGGCAGCCCCAGGGGCTCCAGGAGGAGATACTGAGTGGGACGGAGAGTGAGAATGAACACGACCCAGGTTTTAAGGAAATCTGAGCGGAAGTGGATCCCTGGGAGACGGAAACTGAGGACATGGCCGTGGACATGAGTGGAGAATTTGAACTAAATGGAATTTCATAAAAGACACTGATGTGAACACTTTCCATGTGAAAGTTGCCCTTTTATTTCAACAAAAGCAGGAAAAAAAGCAGAGGAAGCTGGACATGTCAGGAGACTGAGTGTGGGCCCAGGATTTACACTGTTACTCCATGTGCCTCATAGGTTGTTACTGAAAGTGCCTAATAGGGGAAAATTGGCTTCATGAGGGATGGGGAAGGAGAGGAAGAAAACTGGCAGAGGAGTCTGTGTGAGAAAGGAAAGGAAGAGGGGCCCTAGAAAGCAGAGATCTTCATAACTGCTCTACCTCACAGGAGACATCATCCGTGAAGTCACTTTCTAAGTGTAAATT
>NW_016804102.1:39627-56233 GCF_001698545.2 Rhinopithecus bieti
AAAAAAAAAAAAAAAAAAAGTAATGGGTAAAGGCCCCAACAATGCACATCAAATTCCCAGAATAGAGGTTAAAAAAAAAAGAAAATGAGCAAGAAGAAATGAAAATTGGATTTTGTTTTTACACATCCTGTGGAGCTGCTATCTCATGGGGCACTTGCTCAGAGGAAGGGTTTTCTGGACGTCATGGGGACAGGAACAACTCTGCTTTGCTCATCAGTTACGCCAGAACCTCATGAGGGACACTAGTTGTCAATGGTTTTCATGAGAATGTAGCACTGAGACCAAAACTTGATTGAAACTAGAAACCCACACATGGAGAAAACCACTGGAGCTCTGCAGAGGATGCAAGCCTGGCCACGCATAAAGGAAGGGACGCTGGACTGCGTCAGTGGAGGGAAGACCCCTCAGAGGAAGTAGAGCCGCAGTCCCCAACCTTTTTGGCACCAGGGTCTGGTTTCATGGAAGACAGTTTTTCAGGGACCAGGGTAGAGGGGATGGTTTTGGGATGATTCAGGCACATTACATTTACTGTGCACTTTAGTTCTATAAATATTACATTGTAATATATAATGAAACAGTTACACAACTCACCATAATGTAGAATCAGTGGGAGCCCTAAACTCGTTTTCCTGCAACTAGATGGTCTCATCTGGGGTGACAGTCACTGGAAGCCAGTGACAGATCATCAGGCATTAGATTCTCATAAGGAAAGCACAATCCAGATTCCTGGCATGTGCACTTCTCAATAGGGTTCGAGCTCCTGTGAGAATCTAATGCCACTGCTGATCTGACAGGAGGTGGCATCCAGGCTGAAATGCTCTCCCATCACTCACCTCCTGCTCTGTGGCCCAGTTCCTAACAGGTCATGGACCCATAATGGCCCATGGCCCCAGGGCTGGGGAACCCTGAAGAAGAGAAACTAGCTTGGAACATAGGAATCATGAAACAGGCCTCCAATTAATTGGGCAAAACTCCCAGCATAAGTGGATGGCCAGAGAAGAGATTTGGACATGTAATTAGCAACATAATTTCTGAAAAGACAGATGCCCTATCTTAAAGAAGGAGGTCTGTTATATAAATTTCTCCAGCTGAGCTACTGTGGCCAAGAATTTGCAATAAGCCCTCACCACTTCCCTCTCTGGACTGTTTTGATAGCCACAGCCTGCTCTTGTCAGAAGGAGCCAGGTGACAGAGGAGTCACTTGGGACAGGAGAAGAGGAAGTTCTACAAAGTGGATGTCTGTGCTTAAAACTGCATCCAAGAGCCAGATTCAGAACAAGCTCAGTGTGTAGGGCCTGCTGCAGAGATGGTCTGTCTCAGCCACACAAGTTGCAGGAAACAAAACATATAGAGGCTGCCTGGGATGACAGTGGATCTTTGTGACCTCCAGGCTGGAGTACTCACAGGCTATATCCAGAGCAGAGCATGCAAACTGATCCTCCAATGAGTACAATGTGTTGCTATAAGGCTGGTGGCAGTCAGACAGATCATGGTGAACTGAGGGAGTCAAGTAAACTTCATCCACGGAGTCCTCTGGGATTTCCTGCTCCTCCACCTCTGGCAGCTCCTGGCTGAGCCTGGGGTAAAGAAGACAGAAGATAAACACCAGAGAGAATCAATACCAATGCGCCCAGCTGGTTCTATAGGGAGGGCCTCAGGGAGGCCCAGAGGAAGCAAAGTACAGTCCCCTCAGAGAGATACAACCATCCTTCCCTGTCTCAAGCAGGAGACACATCATGACAGGCTCTCGGTGCACTGGGCAGGCAATGATCTGGGGAGGAAGGTAATGATGTGATCCCTGTGGAAAACTGCCAGGACACAGTGCATTCGGCACTTTTGCATACATTTTGTTGAAATTAGCATCAGTAGTCAAATGAATGCAGGCTCTTCAGTCTTCACAGAGTTCCTGTATCCTTAAAATCTCTTGTTCTCAACTTTGTGAGCATGACATGAGTTATTTTAAATCACTTCCCTGGTATCGAATACTTGTAAACATGGTAATGCCAAAGAGGCCGACATCAGGTGTTCAGCTCAACTTCACTTTAAGCAAAAAGGACAGAAAAGGGGACTGCAGAAAATGTCTGTGACTGATCCGTTCAACAGAGTCAACTGAATGCAGATTAGTAGAATTGAAAGGAATTAATAAGGAAGAAATATAAATACAGGTGTACAATGAAAAGAGCCAACATAATGAATACGGCTATTTCGTGGTTGCTGAACAGATGGAACAGGTATATTCTGCACACTCTGATTTTCCCTGCATCTGAGACTCCGGATATCAACACTGAATTAATTGTCCACGATTCCTCAGGGTTACCTGGGGCACGGTGGGTCTTGATCTTCTACCTCCTCTTGATCCTTTTGAATTTCTGTAAATAAATTGACAAAGGGACAGACACATGAAGCAGGTTCCCCTACATACACAAACAATCTACTGTGCAATCCTAACATAGGAACATCAGTTTCCTCAGTGGGAGAACAGGACACTTTGAGAGAAACATTCCAGGAGGCCTGAGGTCCTGTCTTGAAATCTCCCTGTTCTAGTAGATCATTATCCCAACATCATCTGCTCTGATTTTGTGCCAACAGTTATGCAAATTTTTCACACCAATTGAAGGCTGCTTTCTAGAAGGAAAACTGCAATATTCAGTCTTCTATCATCAAATACTCACGTTGTTCATGGTTGCAAGGAGTTTAGACACTGAAATTAGAATGCAGGAGGGAATCTACACACCCTCCAATCAAAATGAATCTTTGGTACTACACAGAGACATTGGGTATTTGTGACAACTAGGAGTGACAAGGCCCAATCTTGTTTCTAGAAACATAACAAAAGGTAATGGACAGCTCAGCTAAAACAGGGTAACACTAAAGACATAGAGAATGAGGCTAGATTCTTTGAAACCTGGGTAATATCTTTAACAAAAAGTAGACAAAGATGCCGCTGGCCTTGGGCAGGCATAGAATCTCATAGCACATGGTTGGGGAAAGAAACCTGTAAGGAACACAATAGCTGGCAAGACAAATCTGATTCAGATTAAAAGGCCTGACTGACACCTCTTGGGCACGTGCTGCGTAGGTTGGTGTGATTTTGTCAATGTCGTGACAGTGGGTCAGGGTGACACAGGCCTGATCTGAGATGAGGAAGAGAGCAAAGCTCACTGACCCACCCGATGTCTGTGCTTCCAACTTGATTTTTGATGCTGATGCAAACTATCCTTTGTCTGTAAGTCCTGCCCACACCAATGCCACGTTTCAGTCCAGCCAGGGATGTGAGGTGCAAGGATTACGGAGTCTACCTGGGACACCAACTGGAGATTTATCGTGTTCACAATGGAGTACTCACTGTCTACAAGAGCCAAGGTGACTTGCTTTTCTTCAAAATAGTACGAAGTGCTCCCATAAGGACGGTAGGAGTGAGGTAGTTCAGGAAGGATTGAAGGAGTCAAGCAACATCCATCCAGTGACTCCTGGGGGACTTCATGCTTGTCCACCCTCAGTGGTTCCCTGCTGAGCCTGTAAGGTAGGAAGGAGTAAGGATTAATCCAAGGAGTTTCAGAACCCTGCTGGATTCACCTGAGGCAGGAGGGAGTGATGGCAGAAACAAATGGGGCAGCCCATTAAAGAGTTCAATATTCTCCTCTTCTTGGTGGGTCACAGTGTGGTTACCATGGGGTAGGTTGCAATACAGAGAGAGGGAAAGAGAGATGAGAGAGAGAGAGAGAAGCATAAGGAGCTCAATCAAGTGGCCAGATCACGATTTTCTGAGGAAGGAGACTGAGTCTCTCTGCATGGTACAGTCGTGACTTACTGAATATCCTGTTCCATAATGGAGGCTTCATTCCTTTCTTTTAAATGGTATTAAATTTTATGTGCAGTGGCCAAGTAAACATAGGTTTGGTGGCATTATAATATCCCTCATGGTATAACAATAATTTTTTCTACCTAATTTCCTTGCCTTGAAATGCTCACCACTGTGCTAATGCAAAATCAGCAGAAAACAAATATGCATCTCAGGCTGATTGACACCATAAGAAGAAGATACTTACTTTAAGGAAATCTGTGTGACTGATTAGTTGTTCACAAGATCAATTGGTTTTATGTACTGAACTTGAGAAGTTAATAAGAAATGGCAAACATTACAAGTATCACAGTGAAAAATGTAAAACATGGTTAGAAAGGATCATTTCTGGTTAGCTGAAGGGATGAAGTAAGTATATTCAGGATTCTCTGGTTTTCTGCGGATATGAGTTCCACAGGTATCACCCCTGAATAGACAACCCCTGATTTTTCTCAATTACCTGGGATCAATTGTTTCCTGTCCTTTCACCTCTTCAAGATCATTTCGCTTTTCTGTAAATAAATTAAGAGAAGACCAGCCAGATGAACTTGATCACATTTATACATTCACAACCTTGTGTCCAAACCTACCTAGGGGCATAAATATACTTGGTGTGATAACAGGCGGCTATTGTGAGAGAACTTCCAGGAGGGCCTCAGGTGAGCTTGTGAGAAGGCTCACTAGGTTGCTTTCTGAGCCAGCGAGCAAAATCTCCTGATAGACGGTCACATTGCCATCGCTTCAGCCTGAGTCAGTCAGCAAAATATTAACCAATTCCAGTATTTACTAACAGGATCCTGGGGTCTACTTAAAGGCTGCCTAGCAGGTTCCTGCAGTATTCAGCAGTTCCTTCAGATAAGTGTTGGTCAGGTTGTTTGGGATAGAATGTACATTTAGAGGACGATTAAATCAAAGCATCTCTATGCAACAGTGGATACTTGGGCTTTCATGTGGCAGGAGTTCCAGGCCCTGCCTCCTTTCAGAACATCAATCTAGTAGTGGTGTTATGTTCTGGTACTCAGAGCCTTCTTAGCTAAGACGAAGCCTGCATAAAGGGAGAGGTAGTCTAGCCTGAGAGAAGTGAACGAGAGGTAAGGACAGCTCCAAGAATAGTCAGGTAGGGTGCAGTGGCTGACAGCAGAGAAGCTCAGGTTGTTTTGGAGGAAAAATTTAGAAAGATTTCATGTGAGACGACAGAGAAATCTTAAACCAGGGAGGACTGCTGATACATCCCTGCACCCAGGCGTGCAGGGGGTATGAATTTGTCAGGTCACCCTTGGGACAAGTGATTTGCCAAGGCAAAGATGGAAAGAGCAATGTTGTGGTTTGAGAGGAGATGGAGCACACTCTGACTCCTAGGACGCTTCCTTCAAGATCCTAAAGGGCCCGGTTCTAACCAGTATATACGCATAGTGTCTTCCTGCAAGGTAGACATCTCTCATTTATGGACAGATTGTGTGTGGAAAGAATAGCGGAGCCTACCTAGGAAGCCAAGTGGGGTTTCATCCCATTTGGAATTGGAGTAATCCCGCTGGCAAATCCTGAGCGGAGCCAACTTCCTCTCCATCCAGTGCCAAGAAAGAGACTTCACTATGCAGGTAATGGTTGGACATGTCATGCTGTCTAGAATGAGACAAAACACATTCCTCTGTTAAGTCCTACAGGACTCCCTTCTCTTCAACATCCTGCAGCTTCCTGATGAGCCAGGTAGGATAGGATTGACAGAAGATTAGACCAAGAGTGATTCAACACCACAGCATGTCATGTGATTTGATGGGACACAAAGGGAGTGGTCACAGAAAGCGAAGGCGGAGTCTCCTCCAAGAGAGAAAACCCATCCTTCTAAATGTGGGGTGGATATGACTGCCCTGGAGACAGAGCAAACGCGAGCAGCAGGTGCTCAGTGCACTTGCCACAAATGAGCTGCTGCAAGAGACCCAGACTCTCCCTGTAAACTAGCAGCATGACTTGCAGCAGAGAGAACTAACACAGGTCTTCATTTCCTTTACACAAATTGCGTTGACATTTACATGCAGCATCCAATTGAACAGAGATGTTTAGGCATTCCAGACACACAGATCCTGCATTTTTAAAGTCCTGTCTTTTTCAATATTTTGACATATGAAATTTTGTTTTAATTTTCTTGATTGCATTCAAGTACTTGCCAACATGCTGACACAAAATATACAGAAAGCAGATATGCATCTCACTCTGGATTAACCACACGGGAAACCACAGGTGAGATCAGGAAATCCCTGAGTTTGGTCTGTTCACCTGGCTCAACTGATTTTCAGTTCCTATGCTTGAAAGGGAATAAGAAATTGAAACCTATTCAAGTACCACAATAAAGAAGACAACATTGTGAATGGGGTAATTTGCAGTTGGATGAGTGGATGAGACAATTCTATTCGTCACTTCCTATTTTCCCTGGATCTGTGGTGTCCAGGTGTCACTACTGAACTAACAGTCCACAAATCCAGTTACCTGGGGAGCACTGGCGCTTTCCCCTCCTCTTCCTCATGATCATTCTGATTTTCTGTAAACAAATTCAGAAGAGCAGGTCACAGTAAGGAAATCACACTTCACACAAGACCAAATCAGTGTCCAGTCATGGCGCAAGACATAAATATCCTCAGTGTAAGAATGTGACATTTTGACAGGACCATTCTGACTTATTTTCAGAAGTAAATGAGCCTTCTTTCCAGACCCATGGGATAAAATCTCCCTCATCTGGTAGATCATAATCACCTATCCTCTGACCTAAGTCTGTGTCAACAATTAAACAAAACTTTTTCCACAAGATCTTCAAAAATTGCCCTAACTACTCTCCAGAAGTATTGTTGCAATACTGATTTATCTCATCGTATATCATGGTCAATGAATGGTTAGAGAAATTTATACAGGAGACTGAACTGATGGATAAATTCTAACAACCCTTGCATAAAAAAGGATCTGCGGTGCTACACAGAAACATTGGCCACTCACAGGGTGAGGAACTCAGGGCCCAGCCTTGTTTAGGAAAACTTCTAAGCAAGATAAAGGTAGAAGTGTTTATGTCCTGCTTTCAAGGTGACTGCTTAGCTCGGACAAGCTGACCTAAAGGAGACCAAGCCTGGGGCTGCGAACAGTGAATCCAGAGAAACATGTCCAAATACACAGGCAAGACTGTCAGCGGCCTGTGACAGGCATAGACACTCCACGGACACTGTTATTGCATGTGACAAGAGACATACGAACCGAGTCAGGAGGCCTGACAGCTACCTGCTGTATACAGGTGGCTATGACTTTGTCACATCTGCCTGTGGTCCAATATGCTAATATTGGGGCCAGGAAGACAAAGTCCATGCCATGGGCCAAGGAGGAGATTAAAGTTCTCTGACCCTCAAGTAACTGTGTTTATTATTCCATCATAGTGCCTTTCTTTCTTTCTTTTTCTTCTTTTTTCTTTTCTTTTCTGTTCCCTTCCCTTCCCTTTCTTTCTCTCTCTCTGTCTCTCTCTCTCTTCTCTCTTCTCTCTTCTCTCTCTCTCTCTCTTTCTTTCTTTTCCTTTTTTTGAGACAGAGACTCACTCTGTCACTCAGGCTGGAGTGCAGTGGTATAATTATGCCTCACTGCAGCCTCTACTTTCTGGGCTCAGGTGATTCTCCCCCTTCAGCTGCCTGGGTAATTGGGATGACAAGCACGCACCACCATGCCTGTCTACTTTTTCATATTCTTTGTAAAGGTGGGTTTAACCATGTTTCCCAAGCTGGTCTTGAAATCCTGAACTCAAGTGATCCACCCACCTGGGCCTCCCAAAGTGCTGGGATTATAAGTGTGAGCCACTGCACCCGGCTCCATTATAGTTTGTGACTCAAACCAATACATATTTGTACAGCCTGTCCTCAGAATTGATCTTCCTCAGCCTAGACAGAGGTGGGAGGGACAAAGAATAGGGAGGCTACCTGGGAGAATGTTTAGAGCTTCCTCCTCTTCACCATGAAAGCGTTCACTCTCTACAACCAGAGCAGAATCAACTTTGTTTTCCTCAAATGTGATTTTGGTGCTCCTGTGAGGCTGGTTGGAGTTAGAAGGGTTGTGACTATTTGAACAAGTGACAGCACATTCCTCCAGTGAATTCTGAGGGACTTCCTTTTCTTCAGCCTTCTGCACCTCCCTGATGAGCCCAGTGGGATAGAGATGACAAAAGATTAATCCAAAAGTGATTGGAGCCCAAGAAGTCCTAGCTGGTTTTGAAAGGAGGCTTAAGGGAATGGTCCCAGAATGCAACGGAGAGGTTCCTTTTAAGAGGGAACAGGCAATCCTTTTCTGTCTGCAACAGAGCATGGCTGCCATGGGAACCAGAGAGGAGGTGAGCAGCTAGTGATCATTGCATTGGGTAGATAGGAGCTGAGGAGGACAGAGACTCAGCTGTCTCTGTATGGTACAGTCTTGACAGCACACACAGAGATCCAAAAACAGCTGCCACACTGTGTGTCTAAGCTGGCTTGTAGTTCACTGTGGCCACAGGAATACCGGCGTTTAAGCCATTGTGGACTCTAGAGATGGTGTGCCTTCTAGATTTTTTTTTAAATTTTAATATTGTGACATGAAATGTAAATTTTTTTTGTCTAAATACTTTTCTTCGTGTTCAACTTTGCTAGGTGCTTCCTATTTCCTCTGCTTGTTGCCTCTCTATTATTTATCTTTACTAAAAGAAACCTAAAGACAACCAGTATAAAGCAGCTTTGCATCTCCTCCTGACTTTCACTACAGAGAAGAAAAGTTCTCCTCTGTGTCTGCAGGAAGTTCCTAGGGCTGTGAGTTCATCTAGGGTCATGCCTACGGGTACCATGAAGACAATGGACAAGCATGTTAACAGGGCTACTTCCTTGCTGGGTAAGTGCATGAAATCAGTGGACTCTGCAGCTTTCTTATCCTGCATCTGGAATCTGTGACTACCTTCACCTGCCTTGTGTTCTTTCTGAGACCCTTTTCATATTTTACCACCCATTACCTGCTCCTGATTATTCAGTGTTACCTGGGGGCAGGTGATTCCTGTACTTTCTCAATCTCCTCATCCATCTCATCTTCATCCTCATCTTCATCATTTTCTGCAAATACAGAAGTGTCCATTCAGATATGTCCCACTTCATCTATGTAAGTACAGTGAGCCGTTGTGTACAGAGACATGAAGATCTATGTGTATGAGTCCACACCGTACTGAAAGGTCTCATGTTTTATCTCTAAAAAAATGCCCTGGCATGTTTTCCTGATCCATGAGGCAATGCGTTTCTGATCTGGAGGGTCACCACCAAGATGTGGGCAAATATTAAAAAGACCTTCTGCTCTTCATATCACTGGAGGCTTGTCCAGCTTCTCTGAACTTCAGCAGCTGTCTCCCCAATCCTGCCACAGATCTGATTCCTACGCACAGACTCTGGGTCCTGTCACAACTCGCATTTAGAACCTGTATCTTTCTTTTAGAACAGGACAAACAACCTTGTCCCACAATAATCCATACATTATGGACTTCATGGGCCTCCAAGGGGCTTCCATTGTGTTATCCAGTGACAATCTGTCCATGGGGAGTGCTCCAGTCTAAACCACTTCCTACCACCAAATGCCACTACATCAAGTGCCTTCTCCAACACGACACAGTGAGGGGCTTTATCTCATTGTGAAATATAGTCATAAGTGTTCCTACATTTGAATGCCAGAGACAATCTGTTTCCCTTTACAGATTTAGAGACAGAAACCCAGGAAGTATAAATTAATCTGTTGCCCACAGTTGCTAAAGACATTGCTGAAGATAGAGCCTGGGAACCTTCACTCTTAGGCCCAGGCTCCTTTCACTCTAACAAGCTGCTCCTGTCACAGCCTCCTTCTTGTCCTTTAAAACTGGACGAATGCTGCCTCTTGCTCCAAAGACCATGTTCCATCAAGAAAGGAGGAGACATCTGCAAAACTGTGACCTCCAACCCCATGGGTTTCCCATCTCTATTCCTACCCAGGAAGTCCTGGTCATGTCATGGCCACAAATGTTTACTGGAAAGATGCAATACCCATAAAGTTGTCATTGTGGAGGTGTGGAGGTCTGGGGAATTCCATAAGCCTGGAGCTGTGTGTCATCAGGGCCCATGGCCAGCTTACCTGGGCTCAGCTTGTGAACAAGGCACTCTGCCAGCCGGCACCCCTCAGCCAGCTGCTCTCGGAGGTCCTGACCCTGGGACTTTTCAAGGTCATGAGGAGTGAGGAGGGCCTTGAAATGCTGATTCAGTGAGCGGGAGGCATCTCTCCCTTCCTGTAACTTCTCCCGTAACTGGGTCAGCTCTCGTGCCTGAGAGTGAACCAGGGTTTTATATTCCCTACGGTGAGATAGTAGAGAACATTTAATAATGGAAAGGGATGAGTGATCAGTTCTAATACTGCAACAAAGGTTTCTTTCAGAGTGTCCTCAAGGAGACCTCCAAGCAGAAGGTCAGAACATGTTTGGGGAAATGTCTGTGGCCAAGGGAAAGAAAAATATTTGTGTGTGTATGTGTATACATACACACACGTATACACACACACACATATATATATGCACATACATGTACATATATATACACACACACACACACACACACACACACAGCCTTCTGATATATCAGAGAGTGCTTCTGTAAGATCCTCGATAATGTTCCATTCATCATTTTCTTCTGTAAACAAAAGTCGGTGTCTTCCTAAATCAGTTCCACAAGGATGTCTTTTGAGTTCTTCACTTTGGCCATGGGCATCTTTATGTGAAAATTCACTTAGCGCATCTTGCAGTGACTAGACACAAGCCATGCACAGAAATGTGGCCAGGTGCAGATGGGGTGAATTGAAAAGATTAAAGAAGAAAAGAATGACAGGGTCAAGAAGGCAACACTGATTGAATGAATGAAACGCCGCGGTCAGTCACGAGGTGATTCTGACTAAGAGTAAAGGTGGTGGTGATCGCACACCATTTTGAGTATCCTAAATGCTTCTGAGTGGTTCACTTGTTTTTGGTTTATTTTGTGTTATGCAAATTTTACCTAAACAATTAGTGGTTTTAAGAAGAGAAAACAAGGCTTAAGAAACAACTGCAATCAATAACTTACTAAGATGACTGTTCTCTGTTTTATAAATATTTGTGTGACATGTGCCTGCCATGTAAATGCCTGCCCTTGTCCTGGCCCAGCTTAGCTCTTAGTTCTCCCAGCTGAGTTGCTGCACTTCAGAGATTCACACCCCTGCCCCTCTGCCTGCCCCCAACGGGGCCTTCTCACATGAGCTCCTCAGCTTGTCTGAGCTTCTCTGCCAGCTTCTCCGAAAATTGCTGTTCATTCCTCAGCACAGACTCTATGATGTCTTTGTAGTCTTCACACTCTGAGAAAAGACAGACACACCTGCCTCAGTGGAAGGCTGGACATGCTGCTGGGATCACTGCCTACAGGGCAGGTGGCAGCATCCATCCCAAGGATGAAAGCAGCCCCAGTACCAGACTCCAAGCAGGCTTTTCCACATCTTTATTTATCAACCTCCCAACTTTCTGTTATCTGATACTCTCCAACTTAGAGATGAGAAGAAAGAAACTCAAGGGCCCATCAAGTAGCTTGACAAGATGATTCACATGGAACAAGGCAGAGTCAGAATTCACAGCCCCCGAGGTCTGACTCAGAATCTTGGGTCACTT
Source organism: Rhinopithecus bieti (assembly GCF_001698545.2). Taxonomy (NCBI): domain Eukaryota; kingdom Metazoa; phylum Chordata; class Mammalia; order Primates; family Cercopithecidae; genus Rhinopithecus; species Rhinopithecus bieti. The sequence goes on from NW_016804102.1 coordinate 51,150, forward strand.
TCCTAAGCCTTGCAGCCTCTCCTGTAAAACACTGCACTGGGGCATGAAGTAATGATATCCTGCACAGTTGGAAAGACCCTTAGCACTATGGGACTTATGGTTTCCCTTGTACTGGGAATTTCAAGTGCAAATATATCAAACATTTAAAAAATCATATCTGGATATAATTGCATAAAATATGAGGCATAAGACTGTGAGGCAACAATAGAAATATGCCCAAATACTAATAAAGTTTGAATTAAGTTAGAAACAGTAGAATGAAGAACTAATACATAACTTTCACTCTAAATACTTTGTGCCTTGTGCGGCCTGCTGCTTTCCATCCTAACCCATGAAGTTAAAACCCATTTCTATTTTCTAGAAGTATGGAAAGGATGCATTAATTTTTGATGAAGGGACCGTTCGTTCTCAGAGGAGAAGGTGATCGGGTCATCACTTTCGTGATGGTAAGATCTATAGAACTTACTGTATTTCTTCATGCTGGTTGCCAGGAGTAGGCAGTAGCTGGAGGCTTAAGGGGAGACTCTTCTCTTTTGAGTCTCGAGATGGGTCGTGCTGTCTGCGCAGGCTGGGAGCGCAATTCCGGTTGATTTCTAGGATGTTTCATCTCTGCTCGCGGAGAGAAGGGTCGGCAGATACCCCATGCTGACGTTTGTGGCAGAGAGGTAGAGCCAGGGACTGGGGAGAGAACCCAAAACATGATGGGTCAAAAATAGTGAATCCAGTTAGTTCATCAGGACTGAGAGATGACAATACTGGGATTGTTAACTTCGGTTAAGAAAAATTGACCAACACCACACCTTTAGAGTCCTTAACGCTAAAACGAGGTCCAGGAGCTGAGCTCAGAGTTGAAGGCACTGCCCTATAGCTCCGACTCCTTGACAAGAGTGAGGAGTAGGTTTTTTTTTTTGCGCCAGCGTGCAGGAACGGTCGCAGTGCATAACGAATTAGGAGGTGGGGGTGTCCATGGAATCTAGGAGCCCTGTATTCAATGCAGCTGTGTGAACACTAGGTCCCTGGTCCACCTGAGGTCACTGATGGGGACATTTCTTCAGCAGTCACCCAGTATTTAGTGCACCCTTGTGACATGCTACAGGCCACTCTTTCCTAATACATCTAGCATGTTCCTCATTGCTTCATCTCATGTGTGTATAAAATCATCAAGGTAGAGATAGTTTCCCCTAAGGTTATGTTTTCTTAGTGGTAGTCACAAAGTCACCCCACCTTCTTTTTAAGGTAAAATGATCTCAATGCTTTTCCACAAGTCAAAGGTATCAAATTTTAGACTGCTATGATATCCTTTGGGTCTTCTGTAGTTTTTTTCTGTGTCTACTGAAAATGAATGAATAATTCATTTTTAAAACATATTTTCTATCCTTTCTCAGTAGTCTTGTTGCATCCCATTGTTACGTTGGTTTCTTTTCTCTTACTGGGGAAGCATCTCGTCTTTTCACTACACTTAAGACCTGTTTCACATCCCTACGTCCATCGCTCCACCTCTATGCGTGGATTGGTTTGCTTTTTTAATGTCACTGAACACTCGTTTCATACTTATCACTTACAAAGGTCATTCTGGTCCCACAAGAGTTCTTTTCAAGGTGTCAAGTGATGAAAATCATTTGTATATATCCCCTGAAAGCATGTGTGACCATGTATCTTGGGAAGTCTTGTAAACCTGTAACTATTTTCATTCAGTTTTCCCATATATTGAAAAGAACAGGGCCATGAACACTTCTTATGGAATACTGTTGGATATATATACATTTTGAGTTGCTCTAAACCACTGATATGTGGTTGCATTCCAGTAACAGAACCTGGCAAGATCAAGCTCATGGTCAGGGGTTGTTGGTGATCCTCAGTGTTCCTGTGCAGTAGAAGGTGAGTTTGAGATGAGAGGGATGAGTAGGGGAGCGTGATCCCCTGAACCACCTCCTCACTTTCTCAGCTTTCATCCCCACCTAGATTTTGTGAAGCTAGAACTTGGGGGATTGTCCTGTAGCCCAAGTCTCCTAAGTTTGGCTGCTGGACTTGCCTAAGTTGAGGTGTGATAAGTGTGACCACGGGCTACTCAGCATTCATGTGGAAGTGAAGGAAGGAGGACTGGATCAATCCCATTGTAAAGCATGCCTTTCAGCAGCCTGCACCATCCTCCAACTACACTGTGTAATGACAGTTCTTTGAGATGTAGCAAAGGCTGTAAATAAATATATTTTCTGGTGCGTGTGAGACCTGATATTATATGGGAGGAAGAAAAATTTGCAAAATTTCTTCATTTTAAAAATGGTGAAACTGCAGATCAGAAAGATCAGAAAGTTATATGGTTTACTTGAGGTCACACAGGGATGAGTCTTGAGCACTGTCAATAAAAGCAATCACAGTATTTATTCAGTGATTATTCATAGAATCCATGTAATCAGTGAATATTCATATAATTATGAATAATATTAATCGACCAATTTGTACCAGGCATTTTCCCCAAAACTGCACATATTTAGACTTTGTATTTTCATCATAATCCTTAAGGTAATGTTATTATCCATAAGAAACAGGTATGAAACCTGAAGAAGAGGATAGCAAATTATGTATTTGGTCATATTTCCATTTTTTTGTTTCTGTGATTCTGGCAGAATGACCATATTGAGTCAAGGGAATAGTATTCACTACTGTATCATTTTCCAGAACAGAGACGTGCCTTACTAGAGTATTTGGGGTCAAAGTTTAGAAGTGTCTGCAACCTCGCTTTAACAATATGGGAAATAACCTCTATTACCTGGAATTTCAATGGAACTTCCTAATATACAAGAGAAGTATGACACTTGGGTCTTCCCTTGGCTGTATTTAATTCACTCTTCTATAGAATACCAATGATTCTCATTAAGATTTTTGTCTTTTTGTAACCATGATATATATTTTTTATGGAGAAGATTTTACTCTTAACTCTATTTGAAAAGAATAAATATAAGCTATGGCTTAGGTTTTATGCCCTGGACTTAATATTTTTCTGATTTCTGTTTTGAGGTTAAATTCTCATGTAAGTAGAAAAATACTCGTTATTGCTTATAAGAGCAAATTAGTTATTGGTTTGAGTTTCTGAAGCCGAAGCACAAACTTTTGTTTTTAATCTTTGTCTGTCCCCATCAGCGCCACTCATTGTCTTTCAGTATGACCTGGCCGTATCCTGCACTTACCCTCATCCTGCTGAACCATTTCCATGCACTGTCCAATTCCATCAGTGATTTGGGCTCTTCTCAAAGGTCTCTGAAATGGGTCCAGGTCTCAGGATGTCAGACACTTTCCAGATACAAAAGCAAACCATACTGTAGAGTGGGCAGCTGTGTTCCAAACTCCTTGAAGTTGGCAGTGATGTCCTAGAGCAGGAAGGAATGCTTTCCCTTTTTAGAGGGACTTTTCTTCATGTCTCAGTGCCTCTGATGTAGTGAACACAATTGTCCTGAATGCAAAAGAACTTGCTAAATTTCTGGTTTCTTTTTAGGTGGCTAGAACAGATTTATAAGACTTACTCACTCAAGTCTGCTGAAGTTTGAATTCTTACCAGTATGATTCCTTTTCTTGTAAGTTGAGCAGCTTGGAGAAAATTGGCCCTGTTGCTATGCAAAAAGATGTAAACTTAACATCTACTCAAAGCAAGCTTGAATTTGAAACTAGGGCTTCCACTGTTCCAAGGTTGGACTGTCACTGCCTCAGGCATGTGTTCTGAAGTGCTCGTGTCTCTGCCATACTCAGGATAAAGTTAAGATGGAGCCCAGCAAGGCATGTCTCCTTCACTTCTAGGTTCCCCTAATAGTTTTATCCTCTTTAGAGACTGCATTGAATATATTCTTGTTCTGCTTTTGTGTTTTGGCTTTGGAATGATGTGATGGAGCTCAATGGTTCCTACCCACAAGTTGATCAGAATAAGAAACACCTGGAAGGTCAGTGCAAATACAAGTCCAGTGTCCTCCTTGCAGGGATTCTGATTCAGTGCCCTCAGGTGGGGCCTGGAATGTGTTTGTTAACATGACTCAGATGTGCAGTCAGTTTGGGGACCCTCTGATACCACAGACCTTACAGCTTATGGGATGATTCTGTTTTGCTGATGAAGAAACCAAGGCACAGAGAATCTGTAACTTGCCCAAGTTCTCTTTGCTGTAATTCCTGGAGCCCGATCTCAGGAAGAGTCCCCCTTCCCCAATCCCCTTTCCACATTTTCCAATTCAGTTGTGTAGGTGCTTTCCAAGTCAGTGTTTCTCTCCCCTGTACCTCATTTCTGCAAAACAAGCAAACACACATTAAAACAAACAAACAAAAAACAAAACAAAAAAATTCTTGAATTCAATTTGTTTCATTTAATATATTTCCTCACAACTTGCAGTCAGCATTATATTCTGGCCACTTACTATTAATGTGAGATGCTTGTTTTTTTGTTTTTGTTTTTTTTTGAGACAGATTCTCATTCTGTCATCCAGGCTGGAGTGCAGTTGTTATTAGAGCTCACTGCAACCTCCAACTCTTGGGCACAAGCGATCCTCCTGCCTCAGCTTTCCAAGTATCTGGAACTCTAGGCACGCATCACCATTTCTGGCTAATTTTTTGTTTTTAAATTTTTTGTAGAGACGGGGTTTGCTATGTTGCTCAGGCTGGTCTTAAACTTCTTTCACTGAAGAACTTTTTATTGAAAAGTCTTTCATTTCCCCAATGAGAAGCACTGGTGTCTTTGTTTTTAAAAACTTTAAATAACTGTATATATGTGAGCATAATGTTTGAGTCTGTATTCTTTGTATGTTGGTATACTTCTATATACTTACACTAGTACCATAGTTTTTAAATTATTGTAGCTCTAAAATGAGTTTTGAAATCCAGGAGAATAACCCCTACAACTTACTGCTTCTTCAAGACTGACTTGCCTGTTCTAGGTTCTTTGATTTTCAAATACATCTTGAAATTAGGTTTTACATTTCTCTAAAAATTCCTCCTAGAAACATTAATCAGAACTATGTTGATGTAATATCCTAACAAAATTGAATCTTCCAATCCATGAATGTAATATATTTCTCTATTTAGTCTTCTTTACTTTCTCTCACCAA
>NW_016804102.1:56521-61360 GCF_001698545.2 Rhinopithecus bieti
GTGTCTTGCCATGTTGCCCAGGCTGGTCTCGAACTCCTGGGCTCAGGCAGTCTTCCCTCCTTGGCCTCCCACAGTGCTGGGATTACAGCGTGAGCCACCACACCTGGCCTTGTGATGGTGGTTCTGATAGGGCTGGGCTTTCAACCTCCCAAGGATTCTGATCAATCAGCCTCAGGAGTATCTTCTGCAGAGAGTGCCCAGCTGCCAACTGTCATAGTTGAGTGTCACAGAGTGGCATGGGTCTCCTCCCTCTGTTTCATTTCACAGATTACATGTTGTTAGTAGGAACATCAGCAGAAGGAGTGTGAGGATGTTCTTTCTAAGAACTAGAAAAGATATAATAATGCTGCTGGGTGGGCTGTCGATTTTTAAAAAGTGATCAAGGGCCTTCTCAGAAAGTGATTTTAGGAACTATAATGCATAGACGGGATCAATGTAGTGTAAGAAGTGAAAAATTATTGCACTGAACAGCATCTAACAGCTTCTGGAGAGAACATATTTCCCAACTGACCCTAATGATGGACTTAAATACCAAAAAAAACAGAGAGGACTTAAATACCAAAAAAAACAGAGAGAACCACTAACTTCCATTATCTTGCAGAAACAAGAGAACCTTAATACACTTAAAACTGGAAAAATGTCTGTGCCTCTAGGGCCATGCAGTGAAACAGATTGCATGGTAGGTGACACAGGCAGGGGCAGAATGGAGTTTATGACAATGGCCATAAGATGATGAAAAAATGATTTGGGGCCCTTGAAGCAGCAGACGAACTGGCTCAGAGGAACATTGCACAGTTGTAGAAAAACAACTTTTGCAAAATTTTCCTCCACTCAGTGGGCACTACATATTTATTCTAGGATCTGCATTCATTCTTTCACAGACTATCTACTTACTGGCTTAGGCCTACAATGACTTTTCTGAGAGAGGTGAGGGATTAGCACAATAGCACACACACACCTGAAAGAAATAGTGAATTTCTAATTTTCAGATTTTAGTCTCTGACCTAACCAAAGAATTGACCATTATAGATTTTAACTATTAATAATATTAATGATGCTCACAAATATGAAGATTTAAGCACATGTTATCATAATAAGATATGCTTTCTAAAAAAAGAAATGGTAGAACTGTAGTCCAGGGATGTTAATAAAAGTGGCAAATAACATTACATCATCTTTTAAAAAAAAAAAAAAAGATGAGGTCTCACTATGTTGCCCAGGCTTGTCTCAAACTCCTGAACTCCAGTGATCCTCCCACCTCAGCCTCCCAAAGTACTGGAATCACAAGCTTGAGCCATCACCTTCGGCCCATATCATCTTAACATCCAACAGGAAACAGGTAAAAGAAGGAAGAAGGCTGACAACCCAGTGTACAGATTCATATGTAATATACGTTGATTGGTTATAAATCAGCGGAATTAAATCTATGTTTGTACTGGCTCTTGGGTTCTGTCATAGAGGCAGAACATTGAGAAATAAAAAACTGGAGTATAAGATAAATTCATTTAAGTAACTAGACTTTAGTAAACCACAGACAAACATTTAAGAAACCACCTTTAGGCCGGGCAAGGTGGCTCAAGCCTGTAATCCCAGCACTTTGGGAGGCCGAGACGGGCGGATCACGAGGTCAGGAGATCAAGACCATCCTGGCTAACCCGGTGAAACCCTGGTTCTACTAAAAAATACAAAAAAATTAGCCGGGCGAGGTGGCGGGCACCTGTAGTCCCAGCTACTCGGGAAGCTGAGGCAGGAGAATGGCGTAAACCCGGGAGGCGGAGTTTGCAGTGAGCTGAGATCCGGCCACTGCACTCCAGCCTGGCGACAGAGCGAGACTCCGTCTCAAAAAAAAAGAAACCACCTTTAAAGCTGTTTGTGAGCCATGTTTTAGCCTATCAAGGTTGAACTTTAGGAGAGATACATAATGATCAATGAATGCTTTTGTTTTTTGTGACAGCCAACTGACCCACTGGGAATGTGACCTTGTGAGTCACCCAGGTGAGCAAACTTGATAAACCTAGGTCAATAACTAAAGAGGTACTCAAATATGCTACACGTGTCAACTGTGACATAACAAACTGAAGGCCATTCATTCTCCCTTGAGGGAATGAAGCTGATACAGCAGGGGACTGCAGAATCAGGGTCCTGATGCTCACGTACTGAAGTGAGTGGGCTCCTACTTCAGATGTGTGATAGGATCTACTGTCTCCTAAGTATTTCTTTGAGTATCCCACAAAGAAATCCCCTCAGCCCAACATTATTAGTTATTTAAAAGCTTTTGGTCTCATTTTATAATAGATCACACCAGAAATAAGAATAGTCAGGATCCTTGATAGATATATCATTGAAGACCATCACAAAGTCCCTGATACTACATAATGCTGGGACAAATTATTGAATACTAAATTTAAAAATAAGGGATAACATTGCAGATAAACAGACATGCACATGGGAAGCCTCATCAACTGCATGAGCACTCTTAAGGAAAACCTATTGATGAACATAACAGAACATTTCACATGCATTGGTCCACAAGGTACACACTCTGCCCAGCCTCAAAACTTAATATAGATTGGGAGGTTCCTCTTCCTTGGGCTGATGATAAAGCTCCAAGTAAAATGAAAAAGATTCTTTTAACCTGGTAAATACGCAGGCCACCCCCCCCCCCACAAAGATGTTGTCACTGCCAAATGTGACTTCAATCTGAAAAGCATTTGTTTCTAACAGGATACAAGATCAATATACAAAAATCAATTCTATTTTATGTAATTCCAATGCACAATTGAAATGTAAAAAGCAATACCACTTACAATAGTGTCAAATATATAAAGTACATAGGGATAAATCTGACTGAAAATTACAAAATGTTTCACAGAGAACATAATGAATACCTAAAAACTAGAGAGAAATTCTTTGTTCGTGGGTCAAGAGACTTAATATTGTTGAGATGTCAATTTTCCCCAATTTGATCTACAAATTCAATGCAATTCCGCTCAAAATCTCAGTGAGCATCTTTGGTAGAAAGTGATCAGCTGACTCGAAAATTAATATGAACTAGCATAATCAAAATGCTAGTAAAATGAAGAACAAACTTGGAGGACTAGCTCTACCTGATTTGAAGAATTATTATAAAGTTATAGTAATCAAAACAGAATGGTACTGGGATATGATCTCACACCTGTAGTCCTAGCACTTTGGGAGGCTGAGGCAATCCCTCTATGTGGATTGCCTGAACTCAGGAGTTCGAGACCAGCCTGGGCAACATGGCGAAACCTCATCTCTACTAAAAGTGCAAAAAGCCGGGCATGGTGATACACTCCTGTAATCCCAGTTACTGGGGAGGCTGACGCATGAGAATCGCTTGAACCCGGGAGGTGGAGATCACACCACTTCACTCCAGCCTGAGTGACAGAATGAGACTGTGTCTTAAAAAAAGAAAAGAAAAAAAAATTGATAAAATAGGAACAAAATACACAGTCCAAAAATAAACCGATGCATATATGGAGAAAAAGATATTTGACAAACATGAAAAAGAAAAATATTTAAAAATGTATAAACTTTCAACAAATGGTAGAGGATTTTCTTTTAAACAAATGGACATGACATCTATGTGCATATAAAAATAAGTAAAAATCAGATTCACGTGTCATGCCATATATAAAAATTAGAGTGTATCAGAGGCTGGGAACAAGAGTGGGGAGAGGGTAGAAGTTGGTTAATGGGTACATTAGGTTAGGTTAGGTTGTGCCATACAGTTAGGTTGAAGAAATAAGTTCTAGTGTTCAATAGTGCAGTAGGGAGACTACTGTTAACAATAATTTATTGTATATTTTTAAAAATAGCTATAAGAAAAGAATTGGAATGTGTGTAACACAAAAGATAAAAGTTTGAGGTGATAGATATCCTAATTACCCTAATTTGGTCATTACACATTATATACATTTATCAAATTACCACACATACCCCCAAAATATGTACAACTACTATACATCAATTAAAACATTAATGAAAAGTAGATCATAAACACATTTATGATGATTGAAATCACATCAAGTATTTTTCTGGACCACAATAGTATGAAACTAAAAATCTACAGAAGGAAAACTGGAAAATTTCACATATAAGTGGAAATTAAATAACATGCTTTTGAACAGCTGATGGGTCAAAGAACAAATCAAAAGGGGAATTTAAAAATATCTTGAGACAAACAAAAATGAAAACAAACATAATGGAACCTTTGGAAACAGCAAAAGCAGCTCTAAGAGGCAAGTTTATAATGACAAATGCCTACATTGGCTAGGCACAATGGCTCATGCATGTAATCCCAGCACTTTGGGGAGGCCAAGGTAGGCAGATCACTTGAGGTCAGGAGTTCAAGACCACCCTGACCAACATGGTGAAACCCCATCTCTACCAAAATGTACAAAAATTAGCCCAGAATGGTGGCACGCACGTGTAATCCCAGCTACTCAGGGAGGCTGAGGCAGGAGAATTTCTTGAACCAAGGAGGTAGAAGTTGCAGTGAGCCAAGATCATGCCACTGCACTCCAGCCTGTGCAATGGAGTGAGATCCTGTGAAGGAAAGAAGGAAGGAAAGAAGGAAGGAAGGAAAGGAGGGAGGGAGGGAGGGAGGAAGGAAGGAAGGGCAGGAAGGATGAAGGGAGGGAGGGAGAGAGGGTAGGGAAGGGGGGAGAGAGAGAGAGAGAGAAGAAAGAGAGAAAGAAAAAAGAAAGAAAGAAAAGAAAAGAGAAAAAGAGAAAGAAAGAAAGAAAGAAAGAAAGAAAGAAAGAAAGAAAGAAAGAAAGAAAGAAAGAAAGAGAGAGAGAGAGAGAGAAAGGAGGG
>NW_016804102.1:61506-68209 GCF_001698545.2 Rhinopithecus bieti
GTTACTTTAAATGAAATTGTATTTTTATTTTATTTTCCAAACACTCATTGCTAATATACAGAAATACAACAGACTATTTATATCAAACTTTCATTCTGCAACATTGCCAAATTCACTTAATAGTTTTGGTAGATTTTTGTAGATTTCTGGAATTGTTTACATACATAATCATGATCTGTGAAGAAAGATAGCTTTAATTCTTTCTTTTCAATCTTTGCAATGTTTCTATTTATTTACTGTTCTTACTTTATCGCATTGCATAATATCTCTAGTATAATGCTGGATTGAAGAGTAACAGCAGATATTCCACGTTTTTCTCTATTTAATAGAAAGCATTCAATCTTATTAATGTTACCTGTGGGTTTTTCAAATCTGCCCTTAGCAGGGTTGGAAGTGTTGCCTTCTGTTCTTATCAAGCTGAGAGTTTGTTTTTTTAAATCCTGAAAAAAGTTTTCAATTTGCCAAATTCTTTTCTGTGTATGTCAAGGTAATCACATGGTTTTCTCTTTTGTCCTGATAATATACAGAATTATATCAGTTTTTTAAATATAAAAGATTTATTAAATCAAGCTATGGCAGTTTTAAAATAATATTTTAAACTTTTAGCAATTATATTGAGATATAACTTACATGCAAAAAACTGCACATAATTAAAGTGTATAATTTAAAAAGTTTGAAGATAGTATACATCTGCAATCAGGATAGTAAATATATACAGGCATGGTGGCTCATGCTTGTAATCCCAGCACTTTGGGAGGCCAAGGCAGGTGGATAGATTGAGCTCAGGAGTTCAAGACCAGCATGGGAAACGTGGTGAAACCCCATTTCTAAAAAATATACAAAAATTGGGCAGGCATGGTGGTATGTGCTTGTAGTCCCAGCTACTTGGGAGGCTGAGTTTGGATGAAGACTTGAGCCCAGGAGACAGAGGTTGCAGTGAGCCAAGAATGTGCCACTGCACTCCAGTCTGAGTGACAGAACCAGACCCTGTCTCAAAAAAAAAAAAGATAGTGGATATATATCTACCACTTCCAAAGTGTCCTTGCATCACTAATAATTCCTCCCTCACTTTTCTACCCCACCTCAGACAACTACTGGTTGGCTTTCTATCATAATAGATTAAGTTTTCTATAAATAGAATTATACACTATGTAAATTATTTTGGTTTGATTTGTTAATTCAGAATAATTATTTTGAGATGTAGCCATGTTGTCACGTGTATTAATAGATCACTCTGCTATACTAATATTCCATGTGATGAATATATCACAATTTATTTTATTTATTCATCTGTTCATGGATTTGGATGGCTTCTGGTTATAAAACTAAAGCTTTTATCAATGAATCTGTATGGACATATCCTTTCCTTTCATTTGGGTGAAATAGCAGTATCGTGTGGTAGGTACAGATTTACTATTTTAAGAAGCTGCCAAACTGTTTATAACGTGCTTGTAAAATTTCACATTCCCATCAGCAGTGTATGAGAGTTTTTGTTTCCATACATCTTTGTCAATATGTGGAATGGTGATTCGTTCAACTTTAGTCATTTTACTTGGTATATAGTGGTTTAAATTTGCACTTGCCTAATGACTAATGATATTGAATACCTTGTCATATTGTTACGTGCCTTCCATATATCTTCTTTGCTGAATATCTCTACAAATCTTTTATTCACTTGAAAACTTGATTGTCTCTTTATTAATAAAATTTGAGAGTTCCCTTAGTGTTGCAGACAGAGGTCCTTTATCTGATCTATATTTTCCAAATATTTTCTCCTTAAATATGGCTTGTCTTTTCTTTCTCTTACCAATGTCTTTGAGGAGCAATTTTTTAAAGTGTTATTGAAGTGTAATTCATTGTTTTGTTCTTTTACCAGTTCTTAGGGGGAATGCTTCCAGCTTTTGCCCATTCCATATGATGCTGGCTGTGGGTTTGTCATAGATAGCTCTTATTATTTTGAAGTATGTTCCTTTGGTGTGTAGTTTGTTGGGAGTTTTTTTTTAACATGAAGTGATGTTGAATTTTATCAAAAGCCTTTTCTGCAACTATTGAGATAATCATGTTATCAGTTTTAGTTCAATTTGTGTGATGAATCGTGTAATGTATGTTGAAACATCTTGCATCCCAGGAATGAAGCCTACATGCTCATGGTGCATTGGCTTTTTGATGTGCTGCCGGGTTGGATTTGCTAGTATTTTGTTGAGGAGTTTTGTGTCTATGTTCATCAGGCATATTGGCCTGAAGTTTTCTTTTTATGTTGTATGTCTCTGCCAGGTTTTTGAATCAGAATGATGCTGGCCTCCTAATATGAGTTAGGGTGGAGTCCTTCCTCCTCAAGTTTTTGCAATAATTTCAGTAGAATTATTACCAGCTCTTCATTATAGAAGAATTTAGCAATGAATCCACCTGTTCCAGGCCTTTTTCTGGTTGGTTGACTTTTTATTACCAATTCAATTTCAAAACTCCTTATGGTCTGTTCCAGGATTTCAGTTTTCTCCTAGTTCAATCTTGGGAGAATGTATGTTTCCAGGAATTTACTCATTTCTTCTAGTTTTGTTTTCTGGATTTGTTGAGCTTTTGTATGTACTTTCACATCTCAATTTTATTCAGTTCAGCTCTGATTTTGGTTTTCCTTTCTTGTGCTAGCTTTTGGGTTGGTTTGCTTTTCTTTTTCTAGTTCCCCTTGGTCTAATGTTAGGTTGTTAATTTTTTTTCTTTGATTTTTTTCAGCACAGAGTTGTTGATTCATAGATTTTTCATTTGAGCTCTTTCTAACTTCTACAAGAATGCCCACTTTTACCATTCCTATTCAACATGGTACTGGGAGTCCTAGCCAGAGCAATCAGGCAAATGAATGAAATAAAAGGCATTGAAATACAAACAGAGAAAGTCAAACTATCTCTCTTTGTTGATGATTTAATTCTATACCGAGAACACCCCATTTTTTTGCCCAAGACTATCCTTTCCTCATTGGGTGTTACTGGGGTCACGGTCAAATGTAGTTGACTGAATGTCTTTGCTCAAAGGCTCCTAGAAATGCTAAGCAACTTCAGTAAAGTTTCAGGATATAAAATCAATGTACAAAAGTAGTAGCATTTCTATACACCAGTAACAGCCAAGCTGGGAGCCAAATCAAGGATGCAATCCCATTCAAAATAGCCACAAAGAGAATAAAATGCCTAGGAATACAGCTAACCAGGGAGGTGAAAAATCTCTACAACAAGAATTATAAAACACTGTGGAAGGAAATCAGAGACAAGACAAACATATAGAAAAACATACCATGCTCCTAGGCGAATTAATGCAGAAACAGAAAACCAAATACTGCACGTTCTCACATATAAGTAAAAACATCACTTGTGATGAACATTTAAGTTGTTTCCATATCTTGGCTATTGTGAATAATGCTGCAATGGATATGGGAGCGCAGATATCTCTAGTAGGTGCTGATCTCATTTCTTTTGGATATATACTCAGAAGAGGGATTGCTGGGTCATATTTTTAAATTTTTGAGAAAACTCCATGCTCTTCTCCATAAGGACTGTACCAGTTTACATTTCTACCACCAGTGTACAAGTGTTTCCTTTTCTACACACCCTTGCCAACATTTCTCCTTTGTCTTTTATACAGTTGCCAACCTAACAAGTGTGAGGTGATATCATGATTTTGACTTGTATTTCCCTGATGATTAGTGATATTGAGCAACTTTTCATATACGTGATGCCCATCTGTTTGCTCTCTTTGGAGAAATATCTATTCAGGTCCTTTGCCCATTTTTTATTTATTCGGTGATTGAGTTCTATGAGTTCCTTATATTTTGGATTTAATCTCCTTAACAGATACATGGCTTGCAAATATTTTCTCCAAATCCATAGGCTGCCTTTTTATGTTGTTGATTGTTTCCTTTGCTGTGCAGAAGCTATTTGGTTTGATGTGGTCCCTTTTTTTTTGGTGGAGTTTCATCCTTGTTGCCCAGGCTGGGGTGCAATGGCGCAATCTTGGCTTGCTGCTACCTCCACTTTCTGGGTTCAAGCGATTCTCCTGCCTCAGCCTCCTGAGTAGCTGGGATTACAGGCTTCCGCCACCACGCCTGGCTAATTTTTTGTATTTTCAGTAGAGATGGGGTTTTGTCATATTGGCCAGGCTGGTCTCATACTTCTGACCTCAGGTGATCTGCCTGCCTCGGTCTCCCAAAGTGCTGGGATTACAGGTGTGAGCCACCATGCCCAGCTGGTCCCATTTGTTTGTTTTTGCTTTTGGTGGCCTATCCCCTGCAACCCCCACCCCACCCCGCAAAACAAAAGTCATCACCAAGACTAATGTCAAGGAGCCTTTCCCCTTTGTTTTCTTCTTGGAGTTTCATGATTTTAAGTCTTACACATAAGTATTTAATCCATTTTGAGTTGATTTTTGTGTGTTTTGTATGCGAGTCCAATTTCATTCTTTTGCATGTGGATACCCAATTTTCCTAACACCGTTTATTGAAGAGACTATCTTTTCCTCATTGTGTATTATTGGGGCATGGTCAAAAGTAGTTGACTTTATGTACTTGAGTTTATTTCTGGGCTATCTATTCTGTTCCTGGTCGATGTGTCTATTTTAATGCCCGTCCCATACAGTCTTGATTACTATAGCTTTGTAATATAATTTGAAACTAGCTGGTATGATCCCTTCAACTCTGCTTTTCTTTCTCAGGACTGCTGTGTCTATTCTGGTTTTTTGGTGGTTCCATACAAATTTAGAGTTTGTTTTTTTCTATTTCTGTGAAAAATGCTATTGGAATTTTGATACAGATTGTCTTGAATTTGTAGATCACTTTAGGGCAGTATGAACATTTTAACAATATTTATTCTTCCATGCCATAAACATGGGGTATCTTTCCATTTACTTGTACCTTCAATTTCTTTTAACAATGTTTTATAATTTTCAGTGGATAGATCTTTGCCTCCTTGGTGAAACTTATTTTTTATTTTTTTGAGATGGAGTCTCGCTCTGTCGCCCAGGCTGGAGTGCAGTGGCCCGATCTCAGCTCACTGCAAGCTCCTCCTCCCGGGTTTACGCCATTCTCCTGCCTCAGTCTCCCGAGGAGCTGGGATTACAGGCGCCCGCCACCTCGCCCAGCTAGTTTTTTGTATTTTTTAGTAGAGACGGGGTTTCACCGTGTTAGCCAGGATGGTCTGGATCTCCTGACCTCGTGATCCGCCCGTCTCAGCCTCCCAAAGTGCTGGGATTATAGGCTTGATCCACCGCGCCCGGCCGGTTAAACCTATTGATGATTTTGCTCTTTTTGATATTATCATAAATAGGATTTAAAATTTTTTATTGAATAGGTCACTATTGGTGTACAGAAATGCAACTGATTTTTATTAGTTGATTTTATATCCTACAACTTTACTGAATTCATTTATTAGTTCTAACAGG
This sequence comes from Rhinopithecus bieti, assembly GCF_001698545.2. Taxonomy (NCBI): domain Eukaryota; kingdom Metazoa; phylum Chordata; class Mammalia; order Primates; family Cercopithecidae; genus Rhinopithecus; species Rhinopithecus bieti. The sequence continues at coordinate 66,928 of NW_016804102.1, forward strand.
GCTTTCTTGCAGAGTCTTTAGAGGTTTCTACATATAGGATCATATTATCTGCAAACAGGGATAATTTCATTTCTTCCTTTCCAATTTGAATGCCTTTTAATTTCTTTTTCTTTCTTGGTTGCTTTTGTTAGTAATTCCAGTACTATGTCGAATAGAAGTGGTGAGTCTGGGCATCTTTTGACTTGGACTGGATCTTAGAGGAAAAGCTTTCAGTTTTTCTTGATTGAGTATCATGTTAGCTGTGGGCTTCTCATAAGTGGCCTTTACGATGTTGAAGAAATTTTCATCTATGCCTTATTTGTTGAGAGTTTTTCTCATGAAAGGATGTTGAGGTTTGTCAACTGCTTTCTCTGGATCTACTGAGGTGATCATGTGGTTTTCATCTTTCATTCTGTATCACATTGATTTGCATATACGACACCAAACTTACACCCCAGGGATAAATTCCACTTGGTTAAGACATACATTCTTTTTGAGGTGTTATTGAATTTGGGTTGGTAGTATTTTATTGAGGAATTTTGCATCTATGTTCATCAGAGATATTGACCTGTAGTTTTCTTTTCTTCTGGTGTCTTTGGCTTTGCTATCAGAGTGATGCTGGCTTCATAAAATGATTTTGGAAGTATTCTCTCTACCTCTATTTTTGAGACGAGCTTAAGAAGAAATGGTATTAATTCTTTTTTGAATGTTTAGTAGAGTTCAACTGTGAAGCCATTTGGTCCTGAGTCCTGGTCCTGGCTTTTGTTTTTTGGGTGGTTTATAGTTACTACTTCAATCTTTGTATTTGTTATTGGTCTGTTCAGACTTTCTATTATTTCTTGATTGAATCTGTGTAGGTTGTATGTGTCTAGGAATGTATCCATTTTCTCTAGGTTATCCAATTTGTTGCTATTGTTTATAATAGTTCCTTATGATACTTTTTATTTATGACGCATCTGCTGAAATACCTCCACTTCATTTCTGATGCTATTTATTTGACTCTTCTCTTTTTTTCTTAGTCTAGTGAAAAGTTTGTCAATTTTATTTTTTCAAAAAATTAACTCAGTTCTATCAATTTTTCTAGTTTTTCTATTCTTTGATTTGTTCCTGCTTTGATTTTTATTATTTCCTTCCTTTTGCTAACTGTATTTCATTATTTTCCTAGTTATTTGAGGTATAATGTTAGGTTACTTATTAGAGACCCTCTTTCTTAATGTGGCTGGCTTTCTTTCTTTCTTTCTTTTTCTTCCTTTCTTTCTTTCTCTTTTTCTCTTTTCTTTTCTTTCTTTCTTTCTTTCTTTCT
>NW_016804102.1:72731-73785 GCF_001698545.2 Rhinopithecus bieti
GCACATATACACCATGGAATACTATGCAGCCATAAAAAAGGATGAGTTTATGTCCTTTGTAGGGACATGGATGCAGCTGGAAACCATCATTCTCAGCAAACTATCGCAAGAACAGAAAACCAAATACCGCATGTTCTCACTCATAGGTGGGAATTGAACAATGAGATCACTTGGACACAGGAAGGGGAGCATCAAACACCGGGTCCTATTGTGGGGAGGGGGTAGGGGGGAGAGAGAGCATTAGGAGATATACCTAATGTAAATGATGAGTTAATGGGTGCAGCACACCATCGTGGCACATGTATATATATGTAACAAACCTGCACGTTGTGCACATGTACCCTAGAACTTAAAGTATAATTAAAAAAAAAAAAAAAGACAGATCATCACTGATCATTATGGCAAGGACAAATTTAGAAGACTTATTAAACTTACTTCTGTGGGGAGGGGCCAAGATGGCCGACTAGAAGCAGCTCTGTTCTGCAGCTGCTGGTGAGAGGAAGGAGGAATGTGGGTGATATCTGCATTCCAACTGAGATACCCAGTTCATCTCATTGGGACTGACTAGATGGTTGGCATGACCCACAGAGAGCGAGAAGCAGGGTATTGCTTCACCCAGGAACTGCACAGGGCAGGGGGACCTCCCTCTCCAGCCAAAGGAAGTGGTGAGGGACAGTGCTACCCACCAAGGGTACTAAGCTTTTCCCACAGATTTTTGCAATCCGCAGATCAGGAGATGCCCTTGGGAGCCTACATCACCAGGGCCTCAAACACAAAACTGGGTCTCAAACACAAAATTGGGCAGACCAATGACAGCTGCTTTTGTTAGCAGCTGTTTGGGCAGGTGCTGAGCTGCAGGAGTTCTTTTTTTTTTTTTTTTTGAGATAGAGTCTTGCTCTGTTGCCCAGGCTGGAGTGCAGTGGTGCAATCTTGGCTCACTGCAAGTCTGCCTCCCGGGTTCACACCATTCTCCTGCCTCAGTCTCCCGAATAGCTGGGACTATAGGTGCCCACCACCACGCCTGGCTAATTTTTGTATTTTTAGTAGAGACGGG
>NW_016804102.1:74474-97248 GCF_001698545.2 Rhinopithecus bieti
GAGGAAAAAACAATGCAAAAACACTGAAAGTTTAAAAAGCCAGAATGCCTCTTTTGTTCCAAACGATCTCAACCCTTCTCCAGTAAGGGCACAGAACAGGGCTGAAGCTGAGACTGATTAACTAACAGAAGTAGGTTTCTGAAAGTGGGTAATAATTAATTTCACTGAGCCAAAGGATTATGTTCTAACCCAACACAAGAAGTTAAGAACCATCATAAAAGATTACAGGAGGTACTAACTAAAATAACCAGTATAGAAAGGAACATAAGCGACCTGATGAAGCTGAAAAACACAGCACAAGAACTTCATGATGCAAACACAAGTATCAGTAGCCAAAGCAACCAAGTGGAAGAGAAGATATCAGACCTTGAAGACTATTTGGCTGAAATAAGGCAGGCAGACAAAATTAGAGAATAAAGAATGAAAAGGAACAAGCAAAACCTATGAGAACTATGGGACTATGTAAAAAGACTGAACCTATGACTGGAGTACCTGAAAGAGTTGGGGACAATGGAACCAAGTTGGAAAACACACTTCAGGATATCATCCAGGAGAACTTCCCCAACCTAGAAAGACAAGCCAATATTCAAACTCAGGAAATCCAGAGAACCCCAATAAGATACTCCACAAAAAGATCTACCGCAAGGCACATAATAATCAGGTTCTCCAAGGCTGAAATGAAGGAAAAAGTGTTAAGGGCAGCCAGAGAGAAAGGCCAGGTCACGTACAAAGGGAAGCCCATCAGACTAACAGCGGACCTCTCAGCATAAACTTTATAAGCCAGACAAGACTGGGGACCAATATTCAACATTCTTAAAGAAAAGAAATGCCAACCCAGAATTTCATATCAGACCAAACTAATCTTCATAAGCAAAGGAGAAATAAAATCTTTTTGAGACAAGAAAATGCTAAGGGATTTCGTCACCACCCGGTCTGCCTTGCAAGAGCTCCTGAAGGAAGCACTAAACATGGATCAGAAAATCACCTGCAAAAACACACTGAAGTACACAGACCAGTGACATGATGAAACAACTACATTGACAAGTCTCCAAAATTAACCAGCTAGTATCATGATGACAGGTTCAAATTCACACATAACAACATTAACCTTAAATGTAAATGAGCTAAATGCCCCAATTAAAAGACACAGAATGGCAAGCTGAATACAAAGCCAAGAGCCATTCGGTATGCTGTATTCAAGAGACATATCTCATGTGCAAAGATGCACGTAGACTCAAAGTTGAGGGATGGAGGAAAATTTACAAAGCAAATGGAAAGCAGAAAAAAAAAAAGACAGGGGTTGCAACCGTAGTTTCTGACAAAATAAACTTTAAACCAACGAAGGTCAAAAAAGACAAAGAAAGGCATTACATAATGGTAAAGGGATCTATTCAACAGGAAGAGCTAACTACCCGAAATATACATGCACCCAATACAGGAGCACCCGGATTCATAAAACAAGTTCTTAAAGACCTACAAGAGACTTACACCCCCACACAATTATAGTGGGAAACTTTAATACCCCACTGTCAGTATTAGACAGATTGTCAAGACAGAAAATTTACAAACGTATTCAAGACTTGAACTCAGGTCTAGACCAAGTGGACCTGATAGACATCTACAGAACTCTCCACCCCAAAACAACAGAATATACATTTTTTTTTTTTTGGTGTCACATGGCACTTAATCTCAAATTGGTCACATAATTGGAAGTAAAACACTCCTCATCAAATGCAAAAAGAACTGAAATAATAACAGTCTCTCAGACCACAGTGCAATCCAATTAGAACTCAAGATTAAGAAGCCCATTCAAAACCACACGACTACATGGAAATTGAACAACCTGCTCCTGAATGACTCCTGCATGTATAATGAAATTAAATCAGAAATCAGGAAGTTCTTTGAAACCAATAGGAACAAAGAGACAATGTACCAGAATCTCTGGGGTGCAGCAAAACCAGTGTTAAGAGAGAAATTTATAGCACTAAATGCCCCATCAAAAAGCTAGAAAGATCTCAAATCAACACCCTAACATTACAACTAAAAGAACTAGAGAACCAAGAGGAAACAAACCCCACAGCTAGCAGAAGACAAGAAATAGCCAAGCTCAATGTGAAACTGAAGGAGACAGACATGAAAAATCCCTCAAAAAAATCAACAAATCCAGGAGTTGGATTTTGAAAAAAAAAAAAAAAAAAAAGTCAATAAAATAGACCACTAGCAAGACTCATAAAGAAGAAAAGAGAGAAAATTCCAATAAACACAATCAGAAATGATACAGGGGATTCATGTGCCTCAGCCTCCCAAGTAGCTGGGACTACAGGCATGCACTACCATGCCTGGCTCATTTTTTACCCTGTTGACCAGGCTGGTCTCGAACTCCTGACCTCAAGTGATCTGCCTGCCCAGCCTCCCAAATTGCTGGGACTACAGGTGTGAGCCACCGTACCTGGCCTGTTTCATTAGTTTCTACTCCTATCTTTACTATTTTCATGCTCCTTTCTTTCTGTTTATTTTCCTGTTTAGTCTCCTGGGTTTGAAGTTTAGGTCATGGGTTGGCAAACTTTGGCCTGAGGGCCCAATCTGACCTGCCACCTATTTCTGTAAATTGAATTTAATTTAACACAGCCACTTCCATTTGTTTATATATTATCTATGGCTACAAGGGCAGAATTGAGTAACTGCGAGAGATCACATGGTCTGCGGAGCCTAAAATATTCACTCTCTGGACAGTTACAGAAAAAGGTTGCTAATTCGTGGCTTAAATAATTGACTTTTTTTTTTCTTTTCTAGTATATTAAAGTTTTAATTTCCCTCTAAGTACTGCTTTCCCTACACTCAATAAATTTTGATATGTAATGTTTTCATTATTGTTCATTTCAAAATGTCCAGTTTCCATCGTGATTTCTTTTTGACCCATCAGTTATGTAGAAATATCTTGCTTAATTTACAAACATTTGGGGATTTTTCCAATTATCTTCCTGATGGTGAACTCATGTTTTAATTGCACTGCCATCAGAATGTGCTCTGTATGATTTCTGTTCTTTGAAATAAATGAATTTTGAAATTATATTTTGTGTTCTATATATGTGTTCTATAAGATCAATTAGTTAAATGTGTTATTCAAATGTTTTAGATTATTATTAATTTTTTTGTCTGCTTTTCTTACTGGCTACTGAAAAAGGTAAATCTCTAACCATGTTTGTATCTCTAACCATGATTGCAGATTTCCCTATCACTCCTCTACATTTGCCACTTTAGCTTTATATATTTTGAAGCTGTATTATTATGTAGACACAAATTTAGGATTGACCCTTTTATTATTATAAGATGTCCTTCCTTATTGCTTGTAATAAGAAAGAAAGTCACTGCTTCAAGTTATGGGAGGGCAAACAATGGGACAGCAAACAATGCAAGCAAAACAAAGAGAAGAAAAGTACACTGACATAAGAACTTCATTCACCCTGTTTTTTTCCTTAGATGTTTAACAAATTTCAGCTTAGGTGAATAGGGTCCAAGTTACTGGACATATGGTAAATATTTGAGAAAGAAAACAAAGATGTTATTAAACTGAGGAGACAGTAAATTGCACAGCCTCTCCTATGAAGCATTTTTGCCCCAATTTTTTTTTTACTAGAATCTGACCATGTCTTTAGAACTGTAGAAAATACAGGCGATGGAGGAACACGTTAAATAATACCATTAAGAAAGAATCAAACAAATCATGATTGTGGAATATTCTATAAGACAGTTGGGCTGGGTTCTTCAAAAAGCCATTGTTGTGGGAAAAACAATATAGGTGGTGGACTGGTACTAGTCTTGATTAAGAGAATAAACATAATAAGGGCAACGGGTAAATTTATTTGGATATTAGTTTGAAAAAATCTGTAAACGGCATTTTTGGGGACAATTGGGAAAATTTGAATATAGAATAAGTATTGATGGTATAGAGGTTATTTGTTTGTTTGTTTGTTTACTTATTCATTCATTTTTAAAGAGACAGGACCTTGCTATGTTGCCCAGGCTGGCTTCAAACTCCTGAGCTCAAGTGATCCTCCTGCCTTAGCATCTCAAGTCATAGAGAATTATTTTTAAATTTCTAAAATATAATCATGGCATTGTGGTTACGTAAGCTAATGTCCTTGTTTTTAGGATATTTCCTAGTATTTTATGGTTAAGTGTCATCATATCTGTAACTTACTTTCAAATGGCTCAGATAGACGCACACACATTTATATACATGTTTAAGTAGAATGGAGAGAGACAAAATGTAATTATGGCAAAATGTTGCATTTTATAGGTGGTGAATATATAAATGTTCATTGTGCTATCCTTTCTAGAGTTTACAGTTTTCATAATAAGTTGGGAGAAAATCAATGGGCAAAGTAAGTTCAACATTAGAAAAAAGTAAGAAAGTTTCCAATTTCATTACAAAACTACAAAAACTGGAGGGGATGTTATTAGTTTCTGATTAAGAAAATGAAAAGATGCATATAGCAACAGAACATTTTCCAGGAAATTCCATGGCAAGTCAATATTTTCTAAATTTTCAAGGGATCTTCTCTACATTTTAGAGGAGTTATTTAATTTCTTGTAAGGGTGGATGGGAGGGGGAAAGAGAATGTTTAGACTAAAACAAACAGTGAAAGACTTACTTTTCAATTGTCTATTGATTTTACTCTATTTAGCTACATCAATTTTGGGAACATAATATAAAGATTAGAGAGAAAAATACTAGCTATTGTAATTTGAGAATTTAAGGTAGCCAGGTACTGTGCAACAAGCCAAGCACATGGTGTTTGGGTGAGCAAAAAGAGACCCTGCTGTTACAGAATTGATAGTCTAGTAGGGAAGATAGAAATTAATTAAAAATGTATACAAATATATAGTTATAAACTGCGATTAAAAGGGAAATGTCATGGATACCTTCTAGGTTTTCAGTTTCAGAAGCTATATGAATGGTACAGTCATTCCCTGAAAAGTGAAACACAGAATGAGAAACATACATATATTTATCTATATTTTGTTGTTTCTGAATTTGAGACGTTCTTAAGACATGAGAGGTTGAATGAAGGTACCTGTGTATGTCTAGAGAATTTTTTAAATTGTAACTCCACAATAATCATAAGTAGATTTCACCACTAGTGGACAGACTTTGTCCCTAAAAGGAAGGAAAATTAAATAGTGATGATCATCAAATAGTTCCATGAGAGCCTCTGACTATAAACTATATTTAACTAGAGATTTTCCCTTGGGGATCCCTGTGCAGTAATTTAATTAATTTTACTTTATTATCTGTTTTAGCATGTTTTAACTTAATATTTAAGAAAGCTAAAATATCAAATTAATTGGCCTTTTCCCTTCCTTTGCATTCTCTAGCCGTGATATGAGTCCCACAGCTAAATATGATCAGCTTATTTTCTCAAATTTATAAAAGGAGTGGACTGACAGGATATTCCAGAGGCGTGATTCCAAGTTGCTTAAAGTTTCTTATGTCAGTGTGTTGTAAACTGTGTGGTTTATGAATCAGCAAAACTGCTCTTGGGAATATTTTAGAAATGAAATCTTGAGACTGGGCACGGTGGCTCACACCTGTAATCTCAGCACTTTGGAAGGCCGAGGTGGGCAGATTACCTGAGGTCAGGAGTTCGAGACCAGCCTGACCAACATGGAGAAACTCTGTCTCTACTAAAAATACAAAATTAACCGGTGTGGTGGCGCACGCCTGTAATCTCAGCTACTCAGGAGGCTGAGGCAGGAGAATCACTTGAACCCAGGAGGCAGAGGTTGCGGTAAGCCAAGATTGTGCCATTGCACTCCAGTCTGGGCAACAAGAGTGAAACTGCGTCTCAAAACTAAAAAATAGAAATGAAATCTTGAACAGTCATTATCTGGACACTTGTTTATAAATATGAAAATGTCTTGGCTTTTTCCTTAATTTGCACAAGGTCTGTATGAAAAGATGCTATATCCATTTTCCCAAAAGGTAAACATACATATTAGACTTAAATATTGAATTTTAAGTAAACTAGAAATATAGTTTATTAATTTCTTGGTGAATTAAAATCTGCAATATTCATAAAATCTATTTATATTTTTCCAAATGTTAATGAACAGTCATAGAAATTTGCATTTAAGTGGATTAAAATGCAATTTATAATACAGAATACAACCTAATTATATAATTAACCTAGTATAATTTCATATTAAAGAGTTAGAATATTTTGAAGCTTTTCTGAATTCTCTACTTTGTATTTTAAAAGCTAATATTTTAGTGCTTTATGTGCATTTTAAATTTATTTTATTTTTTCACCTCTCCTTGTCATATGTGCATATTTAAAATATTTGAAAGTATTAATAGAAAACTCATGCATTTAAAACTATAATTCATAGCAAAACAGTCGAGTTCGGGTTCCTTTTCCTTCTCTAAAATAAACAAAACAAAATAGAAAGTCCTAAATACAGTTTCATGACATCAGAATACCTCAGTCTCCTACCAGTGTTGTGAATGGAATAATTACAAGAAAGTCAGCAATGTAACCAAAGTAATTCAGAAAAATGTGTGAGCTCTTATACTTAAATTTGTGCTTAAAAAGACTGAGTTTTTCTTTTTTTCTCTATGTACTTTATACTTTACTTTCAAGCTCCGATCTACTAGAATAATGAAAGGCTGACTGGAACTTCCCTTTACAGCCTTAAACTTATATGAATAGTATTCTTCTCCATCCCTCCTTTTTTTGCCTCTATCTTTTCAATTTATGTTGAAAGAGACTAGGCCAAAGATATTTTAAGATGTCTATATATAGCTACATTATAAAGATTAGATGCGTTCTAAAATTGTGATTTAATAAATTTAACTGTAATTATATAATTTATAATATACCAAACAACCAGTAATACATTAGATCAGTCAATTTTTCCAGTTTTTCAGGACACAGATATTTCTGCCATTTTATAAATTAAAGATTTTGAGTTACTTTAATATTTGGGGTTGTATCATACTTCTCAAGGTTATTAAAATGTAGTTAAAATCTGCTCTCACTGTAAAGGGTTAAAATTCAGAAGAATATTTGATATAATCTTTTTCCCTCTTGTTAAATGCCATGTTTGAATTTGCTGCGAAATTAGAGAAATTTAACTTTCTCAGGTTGGGATAGGGTACTTAATAAATGATTAATGATGGAATTAAGTTGTTAAATTTTCTAAAAATTGAAATGAATATAAGCGCACAATTAACATAAATTTGAGTAACCAAAGTCAATTTTTAGACAGATTATCCGTTTTTTTCTTAATAGGATTAATAGAAAGATTTGAAACATATATAATCAACTCATACAGTTTACATAAATGTGACTAATATAAAGCACGTCTTGATAAATTAGTATGTGTTATCATACCTCATAATTAACATGCAATTAGAAATTAAATTTGTTTATTTGAACTTCTATTCTAAAATATAGAGGAAAAATAAATGGCAACTGGATCCCGTAATAGCCCTATAGATAATAAAAATCAGAGATTGATTTAAAAGAAATGCATACCAAAAATACTTTGAATGCTTCAGATCTACTTGAAAGTATTTTGCTATTTACTTTTTCTCTATATTTTGGAACAAAATTTATGAATAGAAATGTGGCATACAAATTGGAACTGTTATGATGTGTGTTTCATATTTCTGGATTTGGAGAAATGTTCTAGTTTTAATCGTATGTATCTTACCTTTATTTATTATTTATTTTTATCTTTCGTTTATTAAGAGAGATAGAAGTACTTCTGCACACAACCCAATTAACTGGAAAAAGGTTACATAAAAACATGAAATGTCTAATCCCACTATGGCCAAAATAGGTTTGCCAACATGGGCTCGGCCGGCAAGGAGGGAAGAGAGAGAAGGGACAGGGCAGAGGCGCCTCAGGAGGCCTTTCCTCTTTAGACCTCTTTTGCGGGGTCGCCGGGGTCCTGACCTCTAGGTGCAGGTCCTCCTGGGAGGAAGGGTGGCACCACAGTACTGGATGCTGGCATAAGAGCGCGTCTGAGCAGCTCACTCCTTGCCACATCTCCCGCGGCAGTGACTTCCGGCAGGCACTGAGTCTGCACCGCGAGAATCTCACACCCGCGAGTGCCCTTTCGAGCCTGCTGGGGAACGTGCTCCCTTTCCCCAAACGTCCCTCGGCTCCCCTTGTCGACCACCCGTCCAACGGTCCTGGGTACCCAACGCGACCACGTCTGGCTACTCAACTCACGTCTGGCACCTCACCTCACACCTGGCGCCTCAGGTGTCGCGTGGCGCCTCGGCCAGAGGTCCCACAAGGTGGCGCCGCTTCTCCGTGGCGCCCGAGAGCCCGCAGGCGCGGGTGGCTTGGCCCGCGTGGGCTCCGAACTGCAGCGGCTCCGCCAGACAGTTGCAGAAGCTGGCTGACGGCCGGGACCCCCTGCTTTGCGCAGCCAGGCGTCGAGGAGGCGGCGGCGAGTGCCGCAGTGCGGGCGGGGTGGCCTAGTGGTCCCCGCAGCCTCTGGACCCAGCCATGCTGCTCTGGATGCAGGGCTTCCCGCTGGAGGCGGTGGCCTGCCAGGATGACGATGACTACTTACGCTATGGGATCCTCTTCGAAGACCTGGACCGCAATGGGGACGGCGTGGTGGACATCATTGAGCTCCAGGAGGGGCTGAGAAACTGGAGCTCCGCGTTTGACCCGAACTCCGAGGAGGTGAGACCAGAAGGTGGCACCGGCAGCCTGGGGAGACGTGGGGCAGAGGGTGAAGCAAACCCTGCCCTTTCCAGAGCTGCTTTCAAAGGCCTTTGGAGTAAGGGTGGGGTTCTCCTCTGTGGGCCTCGTCATGCAGAATAATGCCACCCGGCGAAACATGTTCTCTGTCTTCTTAAAATAGCCACTTTCTGGCCAGGCGCGGTGTCTCAGGCCTGTAATCCCAGCATTTTGGGAGGCCCAGGCGGGTGTATCGTCTGAGGTCAGGAGTTCGAGACCAGCCTGGCCAACATATTGAAACCCCGTCTTTGCTAAACAAATACAAAAATGAGCCGGGCGTGGTGGCGCGCACCTGTAATCCCAGCTACTCCGGAGGCTGAGGCAGGGGAATGGCTTGAACCCGGAAGGCGGAAGTTGCAGTGAGCCGAGATCGCACCATTGCGAGATTCCGTCTCAAAAAAAAAAGAAGAAGAAGAAGAAGAAGAAGAAGAAGAAGAAGAAGAAGAAGAAGAGGAAGAGGAAGAGGAAGAGGAAGAGGAAGAGGAAGAAGAAGAAGAAGAAGAAGAAGAAGAAGAAGAAGAAGAAAAACACCATTTTCCTTGGTGACAAAGACCTCCAGGGGCCTTTTGGGGAGTTGCGGTTTCTGGTGACTCGTTCAACATTTATGGAATCAGCACACAACGTCTGGGGCCATGTTAGCCTTTGTGCAGAAGTAAAGGACCATCTCTTTTCTTAGGGGTTTCTCTGCCCAGGGCAGTGTGCTTCAGGGTCGTCTCCAAAGGACAGGCACAGATAAGAGCCCCAGAGCTATTCTCTTTCTGACATCTACAGCAAGGTCTACGGGAAGTCAGACCTTGATCCATGGGTGGGTTTACACTTCAGCTGATTGTTGTAGAACCTCACCTAAATTAGGAATGCCTTCCTTTCTAGGCCAGTCTTGACTTGATTATTTTTAAACTGTTTAGATGGAAGTTTCAGGATATCAAGAAAAAAATTATTTTATTTCTTCTTCAATGGTTAGCAGTCTTCACATGTAACTCCTGTTGAATTTTAGGAGTTATGTCTGAAGACTGTAAAGCTTTTTTATCGGTGAATGTTTGAGTGTTTTTTTTTTTTTTTTTTTTTTTGGTTGTTGCTAGAAGTCCAAACCATCTGGACTCCTCTTTAGTGATGCTGGGCATCTTTTCATGTGCTTAGTAGCCATGAAAAGAAGTTTGTATAACTTCTTTGGAGAAATGTCCAAGTTCTTTGCTCATTTTCAAATTAGGTGATTTTTTGTTGTTGTTGAGTTTTAGTTTTCTATATAGTTTGTGTATGAACCCCTTATTATATATATGATTTGCAAATATTTACTTCCATTTTATGAGTCTCCTTTTTACTTTTGATGCACAAAGTTTTAAATTTTCATGAAGTCCAATTTGTCATGTTTTGGTTGCCTGTACCTTTGATGTCATATCTAAGAAATCAATGCCAAATCCATTGTCGAGAAGCTTTTGCCCTATGCTGTCTTCTCTAAGAGTTTTATAATTTTAAGAATTGCATATAGGCCATAGATCCATTTTGAATTAATTTTTAATAGGGTCCAGTGTCATTCTTTTGCATGCGAATATTCAGTTTTCCCAGCTCCATTTGTTGAAAAAACTGTCTTTTCCCTATTGAATGGTCTTTGCACTGTTGTCAAAAATTATTTGACCACATAAGAGTTCATTTCTTGGCTCTGTATTCTATTCTATCCTACTCTATTGTATTCCATTGGTGTATATGTCTGTCTTTATGTCAGTAGCACACTGTTTTAATCACTCTTGTTTTGTAGTAAGTTTTGAAATCAAAAAGTGAGTCCTCCTGCTTTGTTCTTTTTCAGAATTGTTTTGGCTATTTGGGGTCCCTTGAGATTCCATGTGAATTTTAGTATGGGTTTTTCTACTTCTGCAAATTCATCATTGGGATTTCGGTAGGGATTGCACTGAATCTGTAAATTGTTTGGGGTAGTATAGACATCTTAAGAATATTAAGTCTTCCAGCCCATAAACGTGGGACATCTTTCCATTTATTTATGTTTTCTTTAATTTGTTTCAGAAATGTGTTATAGTTTTCATTGCATAAGTCTTCTACATTCTTGGTTACGTTAATTCCTAAGTGCTTTATTCTTTTGATGCTTTAATGGCGTCGTTTCCTTAATTTCCTTTTTGGATTAAATGTTGTTATGTTATAAGTATAGAAATGCAACTGATTTTTTTGTGTTGACTTTACATCTTGCCACTTTGCTGAATTTGTTTATTCTAACATTTGTGTGTGTGTGTGTGGTGGTGGGGGGTGGAGTCTTTAGGATTTTCTACATATAAAGTCATATAATCTGAAAAAGGGATAGTTTTACTTCTTGCTTTCCAAACTGGATGCCTTTTATTTCTTTTTCTAACCTAATTGCTCTGACTAGAACTTCCAGTACTACGTTGAATGAAGTTGTGAAAGTGGGCATACTTGCCTAGTTGTAATCTTAGAGAAAAGCTTTTAGCCTTTCACTATTGTGTATGATGTTCATTGTAGGTTTTTCACATTCAGTTTTTATCATATTGAGGATAGTTTTCTTGTATTCCTAGTTTGTTGAGTGCTTTTATCATGAAAGGATATTGACTTTTATCAAATGCGTTTACTTCATCAATTGCAATGTTTGTGTTTTTTGCCATCATTCTGTTAATGTCATGTATTATACTGATTGATTTTGTAAAATTCCTCCTTGTATTCCAGGAATAAATATCACTTGAGGATGGTGTATAACCTTTTTAATCTAATAAATTCAGTTTGTTATCATTTTTTTGGAGGATTCTTGTATCAGTGTTCATGAGAGATACTGGTCTGTAATTTTCTTTTCTTGTAGTGTCTTTGTATGTCTTTGGTGTTGGGGGTAATGCTGGCCTCATAGGAGGAATCAGATTTTAAAATTTTATTTGGAAATGTTTGAGAAGTAGTGGGGTTAGTTTTAAATGGTAGAATTTAGCAGTGAAGCTATCAGATCCTGGGCTTTTTTTTTTTAATTGGGAGATTCTTGATTACTGATTCAACCTCCTCATTAGTTATAGACCTATTCAGATTTTCTATTTCTTCATAATTTAGTATTGGTAGGTTTTGTGTTTCTAGGAATTTTCTATTTCATCTAGGGTATCCAATTTGTTGGCATGTAGTATACAGTACTTTCTTATAATCCTTTTATATCCATAGAATCAGTAGTTATGTCCCCACTTTCATTTCTGATGTTAGTAATTTGAGTCTTGTTTCTTTCTTTTTTCTTAGTCCATCCACCTAAAGGTTTGCCAATTTTGTTGATCTTTTTGAAGAACTAACTTGTGATTTCGTTGTTTTTCTCTATTGTATTTCTTTTCTCATTTCCTCTATATCTGTTCTAATCTTTATTTTTTCTGCCTGCTAGTTTTGGATTTAATTTGCTCTTTTTTTTAGTTCCTTAAGTTGTAAAGTTAGGTTGCTGATTTGAGCTCGTTCTTGTTCTTCTTTTTTTAATGTAAGCATTTATCTCTGTAAACTTCTCTCAGTACAACTTTTGCCATATCTCATAAGTTTTGGTGTCTTGTACTTTTGATTTCATTTGTCTAAAGATATTTTTTAATTTTCCTTGTTATTTTTTTCTTTGAGCCATTAGTTTTCAAGAGTGTGTTATTTAATTTCTATCCATTAATGAATTTTCCAGTTTTCATTTTGTCATTGATTTCCGGTTTCATTCCACTGTGGTAAGAGAAGATACTTGGCATGATTTCAGTCTTTTAAAATTTATTAAGACTTGTTTTGTGACCCAGAGTATGATATTTTCTGGAGAATGTCCTGTGTGTCCCTGAGAAGAATGTGTACTTTTATTCCTGTTGTATGGTATATTCTGTATAAGCCTGTTAGATCTAGATGGTTTATTGTGTTGTTCAAATTCTCTGTTTCCTTACTTATCTTCTGTTTGGTTATTCTATTCATTATTCAATGTGGGGGTATTCTTCAACTAATATTGTAGAACTAACTATTTCTCCCTTCTATTCTGCCAATTTTTGCTTCATATGTTTTGATGACCTGTTATATGCAAAAAAAGTTTGCAATTATTGTATCTTCTTGATGTATTGAAGCTTTTATCATTATATAATGTCCTTTATCTCATAATTTTTTTTTTAGTTTAAAGTCTGTTTTATCTCATATTAATATAGCTATGGCTGGTCTCTTTTGGTTACCATTTGCATGGAATATCATTTTCATTCTTTTACTTTCAATGTATTTGTCTTTGGGTCTTAAGTGAATTTCTTATAAACAGCAGATAGTTGAATTATGTTTTCTCATTTTTCTGCTAATCTCTATCTATTGATTGGAGAGTTTAATCCACTTAGGTTTAAAGTAATTAGTGATGCATCAGAGGGAAAGTGGTGGATAGTGGTGTGACCCTCGGCTCACTGCAACCTCCACCTCGCAGATTCAAGCGATTCTCCTGCCTCTGCCTCCGGAGTAGCTGGGATGACAGGTGTGTGCCACCACACCAGGTAACTTTTGTCTTTTTAGTAGAGACAGGGTTTCACAATGTTGGCCAGGCCGGTCTTGCACTCCTTACCTCAAGTGGTCTGCCTGCTTCAGCCTCCCAAAGTGCTAGGATTATAGGCATGTGCCACCATGCCTGGCCTTTCATTTATTTCTGCTTTGATTTTCAATATTTCCTTTTTGTTTTTGCTAACTTTGCACTTAATTTGTTCTTTTCTACTTCCTTTAGGTGTAACATTAGGTTAATTATTTGAGATGTTTCTTCTTTTTTATCTAGGAATTTATTGCTGTAAATTTTACTTTAGAACTGCTTTTGTTGTATCCCACAAGTTTTGATATGTTGTATTTCCATTTTAGTTTGTTTCAAGATATTTTTTAAATTTCCCTTTTAATTTCTTCATTGACTCATTTGTTGTTCAGGGCATGTTGTTTAATTTCTATGTATCTGTGAATTTTCCAAAATTCCTGTTGCTATTTATTTCTGGTTTCATGGCATTGTGGTCAAAAGAGATTCGATACTATTTCAGTCTTCTTACATTTGCTGAGGCTTGTTTGGTGGCCTAACATGATCTGTCTTGGAAAATGTTCTGTGTGCCCTTGAGAAGAATGTGTATTCTGTTTTGTTGGATAAAAGGTTTCATATTTGTCTGTTAGGTTCATTTGGTTGAAAATGTTGATCAAATCCAATCTTTCCTTACTAATTTTCTGTCTAGATGTGATACCCATTGTTGAAACTGGGGTATTGAAGCTCCTGAGTATTACCATATTGCAATCTCTCTCTCCCTCCAGATCCTATAATTTATAAATCATGGTCTGGTGTTAGGTGAGTACATATTTATAGCTCTTCTGTTCTCTTGATGAATTGAGTCCTTTATCATTATATAGTGTCTTTGTCTCTTTTTAGAATTTTTGACTTAAAGTCTATTTTGTCTTAAATAAGTTTAGCTATCCCTGCTCTCTTTTGTTTTCCAAAATAGTTTCAATTATGTGTGTCCTTAAAATAAGAAGAGTCTTTTGTAGGCAGCATACAATTAAATTGTTTTAAAAAAACAAGACTTTTAAAATCCATTTATCACTCTATAGCTTTCTATTAGGTTATTTAATACATTTACATTCAAGGTAATTTTGATAGGTAAGGATTTAATACTGCCATTGTGTTAATTGTTTTCTGCTTGTTTTGTAGATACTTTGTTTTCTCTCCCTCTCTTGCTATCTCCCTTTATTGTTTGATATNCACCATTTTCCTTGGTGACAAAGACCTCCAGGGGCCTTTTGGGAGTTGCGGTTTCTGGTGACTCGTTCAACATTTATGGAATCAGCACACAACGTCAGGGGCCATGTTAGCCTTTGTGCAGAAGTAAAGGACCATCTCTTTTCTTAGGGGTTTCTCTGCCCAGGGCAGTGTGCTTCGGGGTCGTCTCCAAACAACAGGCACAGATAAGAGCCCCAGAGCTATTCTCTTTCTGACATGCACACCAAGGTCTAGGGGAAGTCAGACCTTGATCCATGGGTTTACACTTCAGCTGATTGTTGTAGAACCTCACCTAAATTAGGAATACCTTCCTTTCTAGGCCAGTCTTGACTTGGTTATTTTTAAACTATTTACATGGAAGTTTCAGGATATCAAGAAAAAAATTATTTTATTTCTTCTCTGTCAATGGTTAGCAGTCTTCACATGTAACTCCTGTTGAATTTTAGGAGTTATGTCTGAAGACTGTAAAGCTTTTTTGTCGGTGAGTGTTTGAGTGGTTTTTTTTTTTTGGTTGTTGCTAGAAGTCCAAACCATCTGGACTCCTGTTAGTGATGCTGGGCATCTTTTCATGTGCTTAGTAGCCATGAAAAGAAGTTTGTATAACTTCTTTGGAGAAATGTCCAAGTTCTTTGCTCATTTTCAAATTAGGTTATTTGTTGTTGTTGTTTTTAGGAGTTTTCTATATAGTTTGCATATGAACCCCTTATTATATATATGATTTGCAAATATTTACTTCCATTTTATGAGTCTCCTTTTTACTTTTGATGCACAAAGTTTTAAATTTTCATGAAGTCCAATTTGTCATGTTTTGGTTGCCTGTACCTTTGATGTCATATCTAAGAAATCAATGCCAAATCCATTGTCGAGAAGCTTTTGCCCTATGTTGTCTTCTCTAAGAGTTTTATAATTTTAAGAATTGCATATAGGCCATAGATCCATTTTGAATTAATTTTTAATAGGGTCCAGTGTCATTCTTTTGCATGCGAATATTCAGTTTTCCCAGCTCCATTTGTTGAAAAAACTGTCTTTTCCCTATTGAATGGTCTTTGCACTATTGTCAAAAATTATTTGACCACATAAGAGTTCATTTCTTGGCTCTCTATTCTATTTTATTTTACTCTATTCTATTCCATTGGTGTATATGTCTGTCTTCATGTCAGTAGCACACTGTTTTAATCACTCTTGTTTTGTAGTAAGTTTTGAAATCAAAAAGTGAGTCCTCCTGCTTTGTTCTTCTTTTTCAGAATTGTTTTGGCTATTTGGGGTCCCTTGAGATTCCATGTGAATTTTAGTATGGGTTTTTCTACTTCTGCAAATTCATCATTGGGATTTCGGTAGGGATTGCACTGAATCTGTAAATTGTTTGGGGTAGTATAGACATCTTAACAATATTAAGTCTTCCAGCCCATAAACGTGGGACATCTTTCCATTTATTTATGTTTTCTTTAATTTGTTTCAGAAATGTGTTATAGTTTTCATTGCATAAGTCTTCTACATTCTTGGTTACGTTAATTCCTAAGTGCTTTATTCTTTTGATGCTTTAATGGCGTCGTTTCCTTAATTTCCTTTTTGGATTAAATGTTGTTATGTTATAAGTATAGAAATGCAACTGATTTTTTTGTGTTGACTTTACATCTTGCCACTTTGCTGAATTTGTTTATTCTAACATTTGTGTGTGTGTGTGTGGTGGTGGGGGGTGGAGTCTTTAGGATTTTCTACATATAAAGTCATATAATCTGAAAAAGGGATAGTTTTACTTCTTGCTTTCCAAACTGGATGCCTTTTATTTCTTTTTCTAACCTAATTGCTCTGACTAGAACTTCCAGTACTACGTTGAATGAAGTGGTGAAAGTGGGCATACTTGCCTATTTGTAATCTTAGAGAAAAGCTTTTAGCCTTTCACTATTGTGTATGATGTTCATTGTAGGTTTTTCACATATGATTTTTATCATATTGAGGATAGTTTTCTTGTATTCCTAGTTTGTTGAGTGCTTTTATCATGAAAGGACATTGACTTTTGTCAAGTGCTTTTACTTCATCAATTGCAATGTTTGTGTTTTTTGCCATCACTCTGTTAATGTCATGTATTACACTGATTGATTTTTTAAAATTCCTCCTTGTATTCCAGGAATAAATATCACTTGAGGATGGTGTATAACCTTTTTAATGTAATAAATTCAGTTCGTTATGATTTTTTTGGAGGATTCTTGTATCAGTGTTCATGAGAGATACTGGTCTGTAATTTTCTTTTCTTGTAGTGTCTTTGTGTGGCTTTGGTATTGGGGGTAATGCTGGCCTCATAGGAGGAATCAGATTTTAAAATTTTATTTGGAAATGTTTGAGAAGTAGTGGGGTTAGTTTTTAAATGGTAGAATTTAGCAGTGAAGCTATCAGATCCTGGGCTTTTTTTTTTTTAATTGGGAGATTCTTGATTACTGATTCAACCTCCTCATTAGTTATAGACCTATTCAGATTTTCTATTTCTTCATAATTTAGTATTGGTAGGTTTTGTGTTTCTAGGAATTTTCTATTTCATCTAGGGTATCCAATTTGTTGGCATGTAGTATACAGTACTTTCTTATAATCCTTTTTATATCCATAGAATCAGTAGTTATGTCCCCACTTTCATTTCTGACGTTAGTAATTTGAGTCTTGTTTCTTTCTTTTCTCTTAGTGCATCTACCTAAAGGTTTGCCAGTTTTGTTGATCTTTTTGAAGAACTAACTTGTGATTTCGTTGTTTTTCTCTATGGTATTTCTTTTCTCATTTCCTCTATATCTGTTCTAATCTTTATTTTTTTCTGCCTGCTAGTTTTGGATTTAATTTGCTCTTTTTTTAGTTCATTAAGTTGTAAAGTTAGGTTGCTTATTTGAGATCGTTCTTCTTCTTCTTTTTTTAATGTAAGCATTTATCTCTGTAAACTTCTCTCAGTACAACTTTTTGCCATATCTCATAAGTTTTGGTGTCTTGTACTTTTGATTTCATTTGTCTAAAGATATTTTTTAATTTTCCTTGTTATTTTTTTCTTTGAGCCATTAGTTTTTCAAGAGTGTGTTATTTAATTTCTATCCATTAATGAATTTTCCAGTTTTCATTTTGTCATTGATTTCCGGTTTCATTCCACTGTGGTAAGAGAAGATACTTGGCATGATTTCAGTCTTTTAAAATTTATTAAGACTTGTTTTGTGACCCAGAGTATGATATTTTCTGGAGAATGTCCTGTGTGTCCCTGAGAAGAGTGTGTACTTTTTTTCCTGTTGTATAGTATATTCTGTATAAGCCTGTTAGATCTAGATGGTTTATTGTGTTGTTCAAATTCTCTGTTTCCTTCCTTATCTTCTGTTTGGTTATTCTGTTCATTATTCAATGTGGGGTATTGAATTCTTCAACTAATATTGTAGAACTAACTATTTCTCCCTTCTATTCTGCCAATTTTTGCTTCATATGTTTTGATGACCTGCTATATGCAAAAAAATTTGTAATTATTGTATCTTCTTGATGTATTGAAGCTTTTATCATTATATAATGTCCTTTATCTCATAATTTTTTTTTTTTAGTTTAAAGTCTGTTTTATCTCATATTAATATAGCTATGGCTGGTCTCTTTTGGTTACCATTTGCATGGAATATCTTTTTCATCCTTTTACTTTCAATGTATTTGTGTCTTTGGGTCTTAAGTGAATTTCTTATAAACAGCAGATAGTTGGATTATGTTTTCTCATTTTTCTGCTAATCTCTATCTATTGATTGGAGAGTTTAATCCACTTAGGTTTAGAGTAATTAGTGATGCATTAGAGGGAAAGTGGTGGATAGTGGTGTGACCTCGGCTCACTGCAACCTCCACCTCGCAGATTCAAGGGATTCTCCTGCACTGCCTCCGGAGTAGCTGGGATGACAGGCGTGTGCCACCACACCAGGTAACTTTTGTCTTTTTAGTAGAGACAGGGCTTCACAATGTTGGCCAGGCTGATCTTGCACTCCTTACCTCAAGTGATCTGCCTGCTTCAGCCTCCCAAAGTGCTAGGATTATAGGCATGTGCCACCATGCCTGGCCTTTCATTTATTTCTGCTTTGATTTTCAATATTTCCTTTTTGTTTTTGCTAACTTTGCACTTAATTTGTTCTTTTTCTACTTCCTTTAGGTGTAACATTAGGTTAATTATTTGAGATGTTTCTTCTTTTTTATCTAGGAATTTATTGCTGTAAATTTTACTTTAGAACTGCTTTTGTTGTATCCCACAAGTTTTGATATGTTGTATTTCCATTTTAGTTTGTTTCAAGATATTTTTTAAATTTCCCTTTTAATTTCTTCATTGACTCATTTGTTGTTCAGGGCATGTTGTTTAATTTCTATGTATCTGTGAATTTTCCAAAATTCCTGTTGCTATTTATTTCTGGTTTCATGGCATTGTGGTCAAAAGAGATTCGATACTATTTCAGTCTTCTTACATTTGCTGAGGCTTGTTTTGTGGCCTAACATGATCTGTCTTGGAAAATGTTCTGTGTGCCCTTGAGAAGAATGTGTATTCTGTTTTTGTTGGATAAAAGGTTTCATATTTGTCTGTTAGGTTCATTTGGTTGAAAATGTTGGTCAAGTCCAATCTTTCCTTACTAATTTTCTGTCTAGATGTGATACCCATTGTTGAAACTGGGGTATTGAAGCTCCCGAGTATTACCATATTGCAATCTCTCTCTCCCTCCAGATTCTATAATTTATAAATCATGGTCTGGTGTTGGGTGAGTACATATTTATAGCTCTTCTGTTCTCTTGATGAATTGAGTCCTTTATCATTATATAGTGTCTTACTTTGTCTCTTTTTAGAAGTTTTGACTTAAAGTCTATTTTGTCTTAAGTAAGTTCAGCTATCCCTGCTCTCTTTTGTTTTCCAAAATAGTTTCAATTATGCGTGTCCTTAAAAATAAGAAGAGTCTTTTGTAGGCAGCATACAATGAAACTGTTTTTAAAAAAACAAGACTTTTAAAATCCATTTATCACTCTATAGCTTTCTATTAGGTTATTTAATACATTTACATTCAAGGTAATTTTTGATAGGTAAGGATTTAATACTGCCATTGTGTTAATTGTTTTCTGCTTGTTTTGTAGATACTTTGTTTTTCTCTCCCTCTCTTGCTATCTCCCTTTATTGTTTGATATTTTTCTGTACTGGAATGCTTTCTATTTTTGTTTTGTCCTTCTGCTAAAGATTTCTGATTTGTGGTTACCATGAGGCCTACGTAGAGCATCTCGTATTTGTAATAGCCTATTTCAAGCTGATAACAACTTAACTTTGCACATAGCAAAGTACTTTTATGGCCCCTTCCCCATATTTTATGCTTTTGATGTCCGAATTTATGTCATTTTATAATATGTTTCTTTTGACAATTTATTTTAGCTATAGTTATTAATAGTTTTCTTTTAACCCTTGCACCAGGAATAAAATTGCTTTGTCACCATTGCATTCCCAGAATATTCTAAATATGGATCTGTTTTACTTATACCATTTAACTTAGTGCTTTCATTTGTTTCATGTCATTAATTACCAGCCTTCGTTTCAGCTTAAAGAACTCTCTTTAGCCATCCTTGCAAAGCAGGTCTCATGGTAATGAACTCCCTTAGCGTTTTTTCTGGGAAAGTTTTTATGCCTCATTTCTGAATTACAGTTTTGTGGATAAAGTATTCTTGGTTGTCAGTTTTTTTTTTTCTTTAGCACTTTGAATATATCATCTTTAGCACTTTGAATATATGTCTCCTAGCCTGTAGGGTTTCTGCTGAGAAATCCACTGATAGTTGTATTGGCACTCCTTTTTATGTGATGTGTTTCTTATTTTTTGCTGCTCTCAGAATTTTTTGTCTTTGATTTTTGGTGGTTTGATTATGATGTGTCTTGCTGAACTCTTCTTTGAGTTGAATTTGATTGAACATCTCTGTGTTTCCTATACCTGGATATTGGCATCTATCCCCGATTAGGGAAGTCTTTAGCCAATGTATCTTTAAATATGTGTTCTTGCCCTTTATCCTATTATGCAAAGGGTTTTTTGTTTGTTTGTTTTTGTTTGTTTTTTTAGACAGTCTCGCTCTGTCGCCCAGACCCGAGTGCAGTGGTACAATCTTGGCTCACTGCAAGCTCCACCTTCCAGGTTCACACCGTTCTCCTCACCCTCCCAAGTAGCTGGAACTATAGGCACCCACCACCATGCCCCAGTAATTTTCTGTATTTTAGTAGAGACAGGGTTTCACCACGTTAGCCAGGATGGTCTCGATCTCCTGACCTCATGATCCACCCGCCTTGGCCTCCCAAAGTGCTGGCATTACAGGTGTGAGCCACTGTACCAGACAAGGTTTGATCTTTTGATGGTGTCCCATAGTTCCTGTAGGTTTTCTTCATTCTTTTTCAGTCTTTTGTCTTCTTGGTCCTCTGACTGGATAATTTCAAATTTTCTATTTGTTGGCCCATTGCTTTCATCAGAAGAAAGATCGAGTCTGTTGTTAATAATTTTACTGAATTTTCAGTCCAGTGATTGTATTCTTCATCTCTAGGATTTCTACTTGATTCTTTTTAATGTTTTTATTTTATTGTTGAGCTTCTTACTTTGTGTATTGTTTTGCCAAATGTCATTAAATGTTATATTTGTATACTCTTGTGTTGATCTTTTAGAGGATTATTTTGAATTCTTTGTCAGTAATTTCACAGATCTTCTTTTTTTTGGGGTCTATCATTGGCACTTTATTAGTTTCTTTTGGAGGTGTTATGATTCCTTGATTTTTTTGTAATCCTTGTGTTCTTGTATTGTTATCTGCACATTTGCAAGACAGCCCCTCTTCTTCCTTTAAATTTGTTTTGAGGCAGGGATAAATCTTCACTATTTAGTCCAGCCCGTGATTCTGGAAGGACCAGCCGGTGATGACCCCTGGCAGGCAGAGGTTGTTGTGGGTTCTCTAGTTGGCTGAGATGTTGCCTTTGCTCTGATATCATCTGATATCAACATCTGGTATCAGATACTGGCTGGCTTGCACTATCTAATGAGACCACTGGCTGGGCTCTGCTGTCAGGCAGTACTGTGATGGCTTGTGGTCAGGCCAGTCACAGTGTATTCTTTTAATGAACAGTTTCACTATTTGGGTTCTTTAGTTGGACAGGACCATAAGCTGGGCCGTGAGTTTAAGCAGAGTTGCTGCTCATGATAGGTGGGAGTAGGGGCAATGCTCCTTAGAAATGCATGATTGAGGATTGTTTCCCTGTAAGGGTGAATCCATGGGATGGGCTTTTGGTAGGGTATGGCTGCTGCTTGACTTACGTAGTCAAGCTGGTTTTGTCCCTTTGCTTCTTTGAAATGGGTAGAGGTAGGCATCTCCCTGCCTGGTTGGGGTCACCGGGAGCCTCTGAGGCTGGGCATGAAGACTAGTTGTCTTGGGACCCAAGCTAGGTCCCCCTGTGTTTCTGAAGGTGACTAGCTTAGCACCGTGGGCTCTGAAGTTCGCTGGTATCTTTGATTGGGTGCCACAGCTGGCAGGAACACAGAGGTATCACCAAGATTCATGGTGCTGGTACTATGACCACTGCCTCCTTTCTTTGTTTCTACCTGACTCCAGTGGTCAAACCATGCCATTTTCCTTATTGTTTTCTGTGAGATGAGACTAGAGTGGGCTTCCTGAGAAGAATCTCAAAATGCTAGGGAAGCTGGATGACTATTTCTGGTCATCTTTTCCCTGGTAGAAACCCTGGGCCTAGGAAAATCATTTGTCTAGTGTTGTGTTGACTTGGGGAGAGGCTGGTGGTGTGATCAAAGTAAGTCAAGTCTTCTTATTTTTCTATTCAGTTTTCATTCAGTTCTTTGGATCACACAGACATCTCAGGCTTGTTTGTAAGTATTGGAGTTTACAAAAAGATGTTCTGGTCTGTGTATAGTTCCTAGTTGAACTTTCTTGGAGGGGAACTGGAGCATGGGGTTTCCTTTTCCACCATCTTGCTGATGTCATGCTTAAGAAATTTATTTTAAAATAAAAACTTATAATTGCCATAAATGGAAAATGAGTAGATTACAAGTAAGCATAAAATAAACAAATTGAAAACAAATGAGTATTATTAAATTCTGGCTAATTATTATACAGATACTCCTCAATTTACAGTGGGGTTATGTCCTGATAAACCCATCATAAGTTAAAAATATCGTAAGTTAAAATGCATTTAATACTCTAAGAAACCCATTGTAAAGTTGAGAAATTGTAAAACTGTTTTAAGTTGGGGATTGTCTGTATTGTCTGATGAAGGTGAGCCTGAGGCTTATATTCTGATTTTTTT
>NW_016804102.1:99051-105908 GCF_001698545.2 Rhinopithecus bieti
TTTTTTTTTTTTTTTTTGAGATGGAGTCTCGCTCCGTTGCTCAGGCTAGAGTGCAGTGGCGCCATCTCGGCTCACTGCAAGCTCTGCCTCCTGGGTTTGTGCCATTCTCCTGCCTCAGCCTCCCGAGTAGCTGGGACTACAGGTGCCCACCACCATGCCTGGGTAATTTTTTGTATTTTTAGTAGAGACGGGTTTTCACCCTGGTAGCCAGGATGGGAGAAGATTCATTTTTAATGACCCCTGCCCAGTTGCCTAGAAGGATTTCCAGGCCTTATGCCAATAATGGAGGCAAGTGGATGCATGTGGGCTGGTCTACTATCAAATTCACTAGTTAGAAGGATGCAAGGCCCCATGTGAACTGACCTGGTTAACTTCTCTCACTGTATTAGTCCGTTCTCATGCTGCTAATAATGACATACTTGAGAGTGGGTAATTTGTAAAGGAAAGAGGTTTAATGGACTCAGTTCCACATGGCTGAGGAGGCCTCACAATCATGGCTGAAGGCGAATGAGGGGCCAAGTCACTTCTTACATGGTGGCAGGCAGGAGAGCTTGTGCGGGGAACTCCCATTTATAAAACCATCAGATCTCATGAGACTTATTCACTACCATGAGAACAGTATCGGGGAAACTGCCCTCATGATTCAATTATCACCACCTGGCCCTGCCCCTGACACGTGGGGATTATTACAATTCAAGGTGAGATTTGGGTGGGGACACAAGCCAAACCATGTTAATCACCAAGAAAGCATCTAAACTCCTGTCTGTTCAGCCAAAATGTCCATGGAATGCTGTTGCAAATATGTGAATTTCATCATTAAAATTCTTTTTTTGGATAGAGCTTTTTGGGGATTGAGGAAATGGAGGGAAAGGAACCAACATTTACTGAACTCTCCTACTTGCCATATTTGTTCTACCTATTTTACCTTCTACATCTTATTTTCATCTCACACAATCATCACAGCAGCTACGTTTTATAGTTGAGAACTCTAAAGCTTAGGAAGGCTCAATAATTTTGCTTACATTGGGTATCCCAATGAACCACACCTCTCAGGATTCATGCCCTTTTGTTGCCATGTGCCACACTGACCTGAGCTTGGCCATTTAGCTTACTTTAGCCCTTGGAACATAAGCAAATCTTGATACAAGTACTTGTACATTGGGGCTTGTCTTCTTGAGTGCTGTCTCTTGAACACTGTAAACCACCAGAAAAAAAGCCTAGCTGACATAGGATTCTTTTGGTGCTTCTTCACCAGCTGGAAGCCTTTGTGGCTGTTGGCGCCTTTGCCCAAGTTTTGCTTGTGCCCACTGGGCTTGCTCTGCCCACTTGGGCTGGCAGGCTACATTCAGCTCGTGCTGCTGGCCTGGATCCCTCACCTGCTGGCTCTACAGTCAGCCCATGACTAGGCCAGGCATGCTGCCTTGAATGCCTTCCACCTTGGGCACCAGTGTCTAGATAAGGGGGATGCAATAGCACTTGGCAACTCAGCGATGACAGCAATTGCAGAGCCCCAAGATGTGTTACAGCCTTTTGCTCGGGGAGTCCTGAGCACTGAGCCCCCAGGAAACGTTACAGCTTGTTTGTGTTACAGCTCATTTGTTCCTGCCATCCACCCACTTTGGCAAATGGGGGCCTGTCACAGCTTGTTTGGTCCCACCACCCTGCTCCAGTCACGGCTCCTGGGCTGGCCCAGCCCTGCTGCTGCAGCTTCCCATCACATAGGGTGGCAGCCCATTGCTGGGGAGAAGGGTTACTGTGTTATAGCTCTGACTTGGGGAATTCTGAGGTCTGGACCCCCAGAAGGCTTGTTGCTCTTCATTCCCATAGTCTGGCAAATGGGAGCATGTCACTGCCTGTTGCTCAGAGAGCTGGCCAGGAATATGTGATAGCCCTTTTTGCTCCTGCTGTTTGGCAGGCTCTGGGTTCTTGTCCTATAACCAAGAAGTATGAGTTTACATGGACACTGGAGAGTCAGCAAGGCAGGGCAGAATTTTATTGAGTGAAAGGAGGAAAGCTCTCAGCAGAGAGGGGACTTGAGGGTGGGTGGCCCTCTGTGTGGGAGTGGGCCTGAAAGTGGGTAGTACAATGTGTGACTGAGTCTGGGGTTTTTAATGAGCTCCGAATGGGGGAGTGCATGCTGATTGGTCCATGGGCAGGGCTGGAAAAAGCACCATTTCATTGGCTACAAGGCATTGAGGAAGTTCTGGCATTAGTCGTGGACTCTGGTAGCTCACTTTTCAGACTTTGGGCTGTCTTTGGTTTGATGGTTGGGTTTCAGCGGGGACTTGCTCGTTTCTGCCTGGAAATTCGTCTGCCTCCTGCTGCTATCATAGGTACCCAGGGGGAGAGATCACATGGAGACAGCTACCCAGTTAGTCCTTAACTGTTCTATATTCTCATCTGAGGTGACAGACATGTGATTGAAGTAATCTTGGCCAGCTGCAGTGGAACCAATAGTTGATTAAATTTACATGAATGACCAAGACAAGATCAGAAAAAGACCCAATCAACTGAACGAACAAGTTTAACCAAACTCAGATTGCATATTCATAACTAAGTATAGTCTTTGTAAGCCACTAAATTTTGGGGTGGTTTGAA
This sequence comes from Rhinopithecus bieti, assembly GCF_001698545.2. Classification (NCBI taxonomy): domain Eukaryota; kingdom Metazoa; phylum Chordata; class Mammalia; order Primates; family Cercopithecidae; genus Rhinopithecus; species Rhinopithecus bieti. The sequence goes on from NW_016804102.1 coordinate 101,650, forward strand.
CTTAGCAAGAGATCACTGGTACGGGAATGGAATATTTTACATTTCTCCCTGGAATTACATTGTTAGAATGGTTGCAGTCCTCCCCTCCATCTCTCTAAATACTCTTATCCCATTCAATTCATTTCAGTTCCACCTTCTCAGTGAAAGCTTACTGCATATAATTAAAGACAACACTGAATGTCCCTTTAAGCCCGTAGACCTTGATTATGTTCTGGATTGGATTACCTATTTTTTTTTCCTACATATTTGCCTGAATTCTAGGTTCTTTTAGGTGAGGATTACTTCATATATTTTAGTCAATTAAGCAAACAGTATTCGAGCATTATATATGAGCTAGTGCACTAGGAACTGTGTTAACAAAAGTCTTCAGAAACACAGTTTTGGGTGGAGTAATAAAAGACATATATAGCTATACACAAAGTAGACTATGATCATTGCTATAAAAGTGATACAAGAAGAACTTAATTGTGTCCAGGCACAATTAAGATTTGTACTGGGTTAATATATAAACAGAAATGAAAAGAAACGGTTTCTTGAGCAGAGACAATAGCTTGAACAAAGGCATAGTTGGGAAATTACCAGAGAAGGTCAGAGCTTATTAAATGACATTTCCAGTTTGGCCCTGCCTTACTATTTTTTGGAACATTTCATTGATATATAACATATACTGCAAAATACATAAATTATAAATGTAAGCTCCATGAATTTTCACAAGGCAAACTTGCAGCATGAAAATAGCATCTAGACTAAGAAGTATTATTACAAGCATCTCAGAAACATTCCTTTTTTACCCACTCCAAATCACTACCCCTCCTCTGCAGGTACCTACTGTCCTGATTTCTGACACCATATGTAAGTTTTCAATACATCTTAGTTACATAAATATGTGTACCTTGCTCATACTGTACCTATTATTAAAATGCTTTTTGTTTCTTTGGTGGTCTCTTGTTTATCCTTTATAGGACCTCATTTGTGACTCTTATTTACTCCTTAATTTACCCTTCCATTGCATTTTATTCCTAGCTCTTCTATTAACAAACATTTAGCAGTAATTATTTTTAAAGTAATTGGTGCATCTATACAAATTGGGAAACTCATTTGGGTGTTTATTAATTTTTGGATTCCCTCACATTTAGCATAGTGATTTGCATAGTAGGTTTTCAAATTTTAAAAATTATTAAATTGAATTGAAGAGTATAGTATTTGAAGATTATAATGGTATATAAGGCAGAGGATCCTGCCTCCCCTATTGAAGAAATTTTGATTTCTAGGTTGAGTAATAGACCAGTAAACTACATTCTATGGAGCTTGAAATACTGGAGGCCCTTGAGTCATTGCAAAGAGTCTGAGATTCTATAGATGATTAATGGGCTTTGTCTATTGACCAAATAAGTAACATCTCATACACATATGTGTGTATAAAGGTATGCATAGGCAGCTGTAGTTCATAAATACAAATTAAAAGTGTGACTAAATGTATAGTAACTTTTTGACATGTAATTTTCAACTAGGAGACACTAAAGGTAATTTATTTTTACATTAAAACATTGTCCTTATATTTAAAAATATTGGATATCCTCAACTGCTTGCTTTATGCAAGAGAGGAATCAAAGTTTCTTTGGACTTGGAGAGTGATAGGATTAGATCTGTGTTTTAGAATTTGAGGAGAATATGCAATACTTAATTTTCCCTTCACAACCTCCAACATTGTGAGTGAAATGCATAGTAAGCTTATATTAAATATATTCATTGATTTGAGTTATTTAACATAGTATATGATGTGTTAAAACATATACTATGATTTAATATATAAATCCTATAGATTTGATTTATATATTATCATAATATATCATAACATATCATATATCATAATATATACATCATATACATCATATTATGTGTTAAATCATGAGTTTGGTGTTGTATTTTAAGTCAGTTGTTTCTTTGAAAGCTTACCTTATAAAACATTGACTGGCCTTATTTTCAGGCCCATGGATCAAATCTTCAGAATTGACTTTTTCGTTCTTTCCAAGTCAAGAATATCTTATAGACCTACAATTCCATTGGAAATGCCTGGGGCCAAATGTGGTTTGAAATTTAAAATTTGGATTTTAGAAAAGTAATGCAGTACATATATGATATGGGGACTATGGGGCACCACCATGTAGTTATAAGTATGAATGCTTCTGCAGTGAAACGTGAATATTCACACTACATTAGATAAGTAATTGACTAAAATTAACCTAATATCCGTTTAAGGTAGATTTTGCCACCAAATGAACTTTGGTACCAATTTTCCAAAACGTTTGTTAGACTTTGACCTGTGGATATGGGATTATAGGTCAAAACATATGGGCCTTATAGGTCGAAAACATATGGGCCTTTAAAGCCCTTGACATTGTAAGTATATTTGCCTTATTGTCTTTTCAGATACTTTAACTTGACATTTTTTCTTTTTTCAAGGAGTAATAGATGCTTCAGAAATAATTGCTGCTTTGAAATCTCTGGGTATGCATATTTCTGAAGTCCAGGCAAAAACAATTCTGAGCAGGTCAGTCCTTGTCTTTATTTTTAATAACTTTTTCTTGTGTTTTATACTTGATGTTAGGAACTAATTGCTATAAATGCGGCATTTCACCCCTTCTTCTATAACTTGGTAAACAAACCCGCTTGTGTGTTTGCTCAATTCTATCTTACTTGAAATCTATCCCTTTCAGAGCAGCCTGCAATGTCATTCCCTAGGTTGACCATTTAAGCCGCAGAAACCAAATGAAATTACACATACTACCAGTGTAATGATTTTTCAAACTGTTCTTAAGAGGGGCTTCTGTGTATTTGTGGGAGGAGGGAAGGAGAGACAGATCAGAATGAGTTTCTGGCTTCCAACTATTGCTTGAACCAAACAGTTCTGTCTTCATTTGTTTTATGTCTTAAACTTTCAGGAAGATTTCTTTTGAAGAAGGGATTCCATGGTTGAAACCATTAGGCTTTTATGTAAAGGGACAGAGACAATTTATCCTAAGGAGAAATTTTAAAAGAGCATGAGGGAGGGGGAAGTAGAGGAAGGTGGAGTTGAAAAGAAAACCTTATGTTTTCTGGATGCTTTTACTCATGCTTAATCTGCCATTGTCTCTTGTACCTGCAAAGCACGAAAGCTTGATAGTAGTATGCTGGTTCTCAAACTTCTTTGGGCTTGAGAGTAAGAACTGTGAAGTGAGCACTTAGGTTAACTGTAGGATCCTCTGGAGGTGGTATATGGGTTTTCAAACCCTCTTTCAGCTAGCTCATCCCTGAAGTTACAACAGTTTGGATTTGCCCATAATGCTGCCAAGTGTCCAGTGCTTCATATGCCCTCTGCATAGAATAGATTCTGACTGGGTTAGAATGACATGTTTAATAATATCTGTGACTTTAAACAGCCTCAAGCTGTGATATTCTAGTTTTTAACAAGGATGCAAGATGTGTTTATACCTTGAGAAGAACCAGATAAATTGTGGTGTGGGAAGTGGAGGAGTCAAAAGCTATAATTGCCATGTAAGATACTACTCGAAAGATAATACTGTGAATTCTGGTGGTTTTATTTCTGTCTTTCCAACCCTTAGACCTTTGATTAATGAGTTTTTCTATTCTTGCTGGAATGCTGTTGGTAGTGATGGGCATTCTCTTTCCTGATCTTAAAGGGAATACTTCTAATATTTTACCATTAAAAGTGGTTTATCATCTTTGTCATGTTAAGAAAGTTGCCTTCTATTTATTATTATTATTATTATACTTTAAGTTCTAGGGTATAACCTGCATAACCTGCATATGTGCATAATGTGCATAACCTGCAGGTTTGTTACATATGTATACTTGTGCCATGTTGGTGTGCTGCACCCATCAACTCGTCAGCACCCATCAACTCATCATTTACATCAGGTATAACTCCCCATGCAATCCCTCCCCCCTCCCCCCTCCCCATAATAGGCCCCGGTGTGTGATGTTCCCCTTTCCGAGTCCAAGTGATCTCATTGTTCACTTCCCTCCTATGGGTGAGAACATGCGGTGTTTGGTTTTCTATTCTTGCGATAGTTTGCTGAGAATGATGGTTTCCAGCTGCATCCATGTCCCTACAAAGGACACAAACTCATCCTTTTTTTATGGCTGCATAGTATTCCATGGTGTATATGTGCCACATTTTCTTAATCCAGTCTGTCACTGATGGACATTTGGGTTGATTCCAAGTCTTTGCTATTGTGAATAGTGCTGCAATAAACATA
>NW_016804102.1:105924-108898 GCF_001698545.2 Rhinopithecus bieti
GGTGTGTGATGTTCCCCTTTCCGAGTCCAAGTGATCTCATTGTTCACTTCCCTCCTATGGGTGAGAACATGCGGTGTTTGGTTTTCTATTCTTGCGATAGTTTGCTGAGAATGATGGTTTCCAGCTGCATCCATGTCCCTACAAAGGACACAAACTCATCCTTTTTTTATGGCTGCATAGTATTCCATGGTGTATATGCGCCACGTTTTCTTAATCCAGTCTGTCACTGATGGACATTTGGGTTCATTCCAAGTCTTTGCTATTGTGGATAGTGCCGCAATAAACATACGTGTGCATATGTCTTTTGTCAAGAGACTTTTAAAAATTACACATGGGTTTAGATTTGTGAGGTGATCATATATATCTTTCTTTAATCTGTTAATGTGGTGAATTAACTTACAGACTTTTCTCTTTGTTGATTCATCCTTATATTCTTTAGATAAACACAACTTAAAAATATTGTGGGGTGCCGGGCGCAGTGGCTCAAGCCTGTAATCCTAGCACTCTGGGAGGCCGAGACGGGCGGATCACGAGGTCAGGAGATCGAGACCATCCTGGCTAATACGGTGAAACCCTGTCTCTACTTAAAATACAAAAAACTAGCCGGGCGACCAGGCGGGTGTCTGTAGTCCCAGCTACTTGGGAGGCTGAGGCAGGAGAATGGCGTAAACCCGGGAGGCGGAGCTTGCAGTGAGCTGAGATCCGGCCACTGCACTCCAGCCTGGGTGGCAGAGCAAGACTCCGTCTCAAAAAAAAAAAAAAAAAAAAAAAAAAAAAAATATTGTGGTGGATTCGATTTGCTAAAATTTCATTCATAGCTTTTACATTTATGTTCATGGCTGAAATTGTCTTGTTCTTTTCTTTCTCTACTGTCCTAATCTGATTTTGTTTCTTAGATTGCAGTGACCTCATGGAGTGAGTTGTGGAGTAGTCTCTCTTTTTATTTTCTCTGTAAGAGATTGAATGTAATTGGATTGATTGTAATACGATTTACAGTATTTATAGGGTTTTCTTTTTCCTTTCTTTTCTATAAATTTTTCTCATCTTTTTTCTTATTTTTTTTTTAGTGGTTTGGATTTATATACTTTGTTTCTTGTTATTAGTTAGGCTTGAAATTTTACTATACAAGTTTAATTTAAAGGCTGAAGTTAAATAAAATCTTTATACCCTCTTCAAACAATAGAGTTTAGAACACTTTTAGCTCCAGTTACCCCTCTCCTAATTTATATGCTGTTTTATTCTCTTTTTAAACTGAACAAATAGGTATTGTAATTGTTATTTTATAGAGAAAATTTGATTGATGTTTTTATATTTAGCATCTTATTTACTCACGATTCTTCCTTGCATCCCACACTACTCGTCCAGGATAATTTTTCTTCATGAACTGCATCCTTTGGAAATTCTTTGAGTGGAAATATATTGGTACTTAACTCTTAGTTGTCGAGCATCTGAAAGCATGTGTATTTCACTTTTGTTCTGGAAAGAGAGTTTTGCTAGATACACAGTTTTAGTTTGACAATTATATTTACTCAGAACTTTGAGATGTTATTCTACTGCTTTGAGATTGCACTATTAGATGGAAGATGGGGCTAGTCTTTATATTGATCCTTGGTAAGGGATTTGTCTCTTCTCTCTGTGTTCTCTTATGATCTTCTTTTTGTCTTTTGGGTTCTGTAGCTTTTTATCTAGTGAATAGGCCTGTCTTGCTTTCTTTTTATTAATTTTACTTCCTCAGTGTTAATGTTGTACTTCTTGAAACTATGTGTTTATGTCTTATGACAGTTTAAAAAAATTCTCAATCTTTATATTTAAAAATACAGTTTCCTCTTCATTTTCTTTGTCTTTTTTTCATCTTTTCTACTTTCTTCTTTTTCTGTGCAGCATTCTGGGTAAGTCCTTCAAATATATCTTCAATTCCCCTCTTCATCTATCTCTTTTCTTCACTTAACTGTTCTACTGAGTTTATTAACAATTTTTTATAGAAGTTTTTGTCATTTGGTTCTTTTTCAGATATGTTTGATAATTCCTTACAGTTTATTATTTCTTGATTGTTTTATGATTCTATCTTTTATGTCTTAACATGAAATATATCCTGTTAATCTGTATCTTATATCTGACAGAATATTTTGGCTGTTGCTGTGGACAAAATCTAATTACATACTGTTACAAGAGGTATATTTTTAAGTAAATGGAAGTGTTAGAAGAAAAGGATGGAGAAAGCAAAACATTACAAAAATAAAAAGGGGCATTTTGTAATGATTAGGGATTTTATTTACCCAGAAGATAGAATTCTAAATTTGTATAGGTTTAATAATATAGCCCAAATTTATAAATCAAGAGTTAACAAACGTACAAGGAAGAATAGATAAGTAGTCAATGATTATAGTAAGAGATTTAACTCAGATTTCTCAGCATTTAATAGAACAAGTGGATGGAAAATGCCATTAAAGATTAAATATAGCAGTACCATCACAAACCGTTACCTAGAAAACATTCATAGAATATTGCACTCGAAAACTGAAGAATATGTTTCTCTTAAAGCACACGTAGGACATTGATAAGAATTGCCCATACATTGGGTCATAAAGGAAATGTGAAATATTTTAATAAAGAATTGGAATCATACAGAATATGTTCTCTATTCGTAAGTAATTAAACAAGAAATAAGCTTTCTTAAAATAAAAAATAGGATTTTTTTTAAAAAAGAAGTAACAGATAGGACAAGTTTGATAGAAACTTGGGAGTTTTGTCAATCTATGGATTTTTTTCATTGATATGACAAATGGTATTTTATAAGCCATTACTCACAAAATTATATGTTGCTATACTGTTTTTGGAAAATTTGAAATACACTGCTGAATCGTACTCTAATTAATTATGAACTACTGATAGCAATGATTTATTCAAAATTTATTTATAGAACTTCTATAAACATCAGTCATAGCTGTAGCTACAAAAGATGCAGTTGTGAACA
>NW_016804102.1:110887-115672 GCF_001698545.2 Rhinopithecus bieti
TATTTTTATTGCAGTTACATTCTAAGTTGAATTTTTTTTTTTCTAGCACTTTGAAGTTATCACTAAAGTTGTCTACTATTGGCTAGGTGCAGTGGCTCACGCCTGTAATCCCAGCACTTTGGGAAGCCGAGGCAGGTGGATCACCTGAGGTCAGGAGTTCGAAACCAGCCTGGCCAACATGGTGAAACCCTGTCTCTACTAAAAACACAAAAATTAGCTGGGTGTGGTGGCAGGCGCCTGTAATCTCAGCTACTTAGGAGGCTGAGGCAGGATAATTACTTGAACCTGTGAGGCGGAGGTTACAGTGAGCCTAGATCGTGCCACTGCACTCCAGCTTGGGCTTGGCGACAAGAGCCAAACTCTGTATCAAAAAACAAACAAACAAACAAACAAACAACAACAACAACAACAAAAAAGATGTCTGCTATCAAGAGCTGACTCTGATGTCAGTGGTTGCTTTTTTTAGTTCCCCCTGTATGTAATGTTTCTTGCCCTCACTTCCAACTTTGCTTTCTTTTTTGAACTCCAGTATTGCTCAGCTACTGAATTTCTACAAACTCACAGTCCTTCAGTAGCTATTTTTGTCAGGCCGATGGAGTCAAGTGTAGCTTAGTATTCGGCCAAAGTTTCAAGGTTACCTGTATAGTTTCTGGAACACCGTCCAAAATTTGACCTGAAAATTCCTGCCCTCTCAGCAGCCCTGAGCTCCAGTCTTTGTTTATTCTACCCACCTGTTCTTTATTTAGGCTCCTGCTTATCTATGCTACTATTTGAAGTGTCCCCAGCCACAAACGAGAATCAATGGAGAGCTCAACTTCTCGGTTTCCTTCTGTCAAGTATCACAGCCCTGTCCTGTTTGTAGACCAATGCCTGAAAACAGTTGTTTCATATATTGTGTCCAGTTTCAGATTGGTTTACAGTGGCAATCTAAGTTCTATGGCCACTGTTCTGTCTTGGCTAGAACTGGAAATTGTACTAATCTTTTTGTTGGCAGAATGGAATTTGTTTTTTAGAATTTGTATTTACAATAATGCTACCTAAAAAGCATTTCACTAATTCCACCTTTTAGTCAGACAATGAAACAACTTAAAAAAATTGAGATGCTTAAAAATTGAGTAAATCCTAAATTTTCCATGGTAAAAGTGAGTTTTAAATTAATAAAAGGTTGTTTTAAAGTTGATTAAAAAGCTATAAATAGGGAGAAAAGGATCAGAAGTAAAAATAATATTTGAAGAGCCAAAAGATATAAAATTACCCTTCAATAAGTTTTATTCACTTTTCATCCATTTATTCATTGATTCAACAGGTATTTATGGAAGGCTAAGTGTTGGAGATACACGACTTGGTCTTTCCCTTCAAAATAGCATAGGAAAATACGGGGGAAATACATACAAGTAAATAATTAAAAAGCAATGTGGAATAAAATCCACTAGAGGGGCATTCTGCCAATTACCTGATCAGCACTCCTTGAAGCTATCAAGGCTATCTAAAACAAGGAAAGAGAAACTATCATAGCCAAGAGAGCCTAAGGAGACGTGATGACTAAATAGAATGTGCCATTTTAGCTGGGATCCTGAAACAAAGAGAGAACATTAGTTAAAAACTAAGAGACTCTGAATAAAGCATGGACTTTAGTGAATAATAATGTAGCAATTAATAATATTGGTTCATTAATTATAACAAATGTGCCATAATAATGTGAAATGTTACCAATGGGGAAACTGAGTGTGGGGATATATGGGACTCTCTGTATTATCACCTCAATTTTTCTGAAAATCTAAAATTGCTTAAAAATTAAAATCCATTTAAATAACAATATGAAAATACAGTAATTTGATGAAGTCCAAAGGAGTGGCTCCAACAATAAATATTTAAGAAGTATTTATTTTTATAGTGGTGCTAACTTTGATATAAATGTTGCAAGCACTATTTTCTCTTTTTAAAAATTTCAGCATGAATACTGATGGGTCAATGACAGTAGACTGGGATGAATGGAAGTACTACTTTTTACTGCATCCTGCAAAAAATATCACTGAAATTATTCATTTCTGGAAGCGTTCTACTGTAAGATTCCTTTGTATTTTACTTTGTTTTTATTTTGTTCTCAATGTCATAGCTGTTATGATAATATAATCCCTACAATCCTTGCAGCCTCAGGGGCTAAACTTACAATGTTTCCCCCCAATAATGTTCTGCTGATTTAATGAGGGGTATTAGTATTACGTGTATAAACATAGCAACCAGTTTCTTTGTTTGCCAAAATCTAGAACTTAACATCATAATCTACCTGTTGAAAGTGCCTACTTTGTGTTAAGAATTAATTTCCATGACATAGTATTTAGATCGTCCTAGAAAAGTAAAAAATAATATATTTTTCTTTTTTCACAGATATGCTGTATCTGATTGGGTCTTCTGTCTTAGAAAACGTAAAGTCAAATATTAGGATTTGAAAATTTTAGAACCAGAAAGGGTCAAATATTAATCTACCTGCTCATGTTATATAAGCACTTGACTTGGAGTTTTAACAAGGAGATCTTGTAATTGAAGACTTTGTTTCCTTTTGCAGATCTCAGGTGTGGGGGTTAAGTTAATTATTTTTTCATGGCTTACTATTCTCATTCACCCTCCTGAGTTTTTGCCTCCTCTCCACAGAGAACATAGGGGAAGCAAAGAGTACAGGCTCTGGCAGATGAATTCCACATCTGCCACCCACTTGCTATATCAACCTCTCTGTGCATCATTTTCCTCAGTTATATAGTAGAGATAAAAATGATAAACGTTTTGAGAATTAAATTAGGACATTAGTTAGTATATTTAAAACAGGGCTGAGCACGTAAGTGTTCAATACATGTTAGTTGTTATGATAGGCACTTATTCTATCTAATATGTTTCATTTCTGTTCTTGGATATTTATATATTTACATATTCTTAGGACACATGTAGTACTGTTTCACGCATGTGTTTTTGATTTGTATAGCTAGTGTTGTGCTAGAGGCCACATCTGATTTCTTACTTTATGATTTGTCCTTGACGTTATATGCTCATCTAATTTATTGCTTCTAACATACTCATAGCATGAACTTATTTCTTCTTTCTTGTCTATTCCCCAAGAAATGGACATCTATTTTTTCTCCAACTTCACCCATAAAAAAATGCTTTCCTTTTATGTACTTTAGAGAATTTCACACAGTTTTGTAAGTCATAGGGAATACATTTTACAACTGCTAAGGTATCCAGTTTCAATTTTGTTTTAATTTCATGAAATATTGCCATATTTTTTTTCCAGAATGGCTAGCTGTAGCAATTCACACTCTTGCCAGAATGTATGAAGGTTCCCATTTCTTTATGTGTTGTTTATTACTTGGTATTATTCAGTTTTATAGTATTTGCTGTTCTGTTGGGCATAAAGTTGAATTTCATTGTTTTAACATGCATCTCCTTGATTCCTAGTACATTCTGAACATCTCTTCATAGGAAGATGATATTCACATGTTCTTTTCTATGAATTGTCTGTTTATATGCTTTATCTAGTTTTTTATGGATTTTCTATCATGTCCCTAACGTTTCATAAGAGTTACATATTTATCCTAGATAGTAATCTTTGGTGTACTCAGACTTGCACATATTTTTTCTAGTATGCCATTTGTCTGTTGTTTCTTTGTTTTGTCCATGATATTCCTGGTTAAACAGAAATCTTTGATTTTTGGTAAGTAAATCCACCAAATATGTAATGGTTTACAGTTTTGGTATCTTATTTAAGAAGTACTTTCATACCTCTTGGTCACAAAGATGTTCTATATCTTCTATTATTTCTATGGTTTCTGCTTTTACATTTAGGCCTTTAATGCATCTGTTAGTTCACATTTCTATATGATTAAAAGCAGGGCTCTGATTTTATTGTTTTTATATGTAGAGGGAATTTTCTCACACATCAAGCTTCCATAAATACTTGGATATTTTCTTGAACTCTCTTTTCTGTTCCATTATTTTTTTTTTAATGCCAGTGTTGAACTGTCTTTATGACTATGGTTGTGTAGTATAATACTGACCTGGTAAGTACTTCCTCTTTGTCTTCCTTCCCTCATTGATTTTTCTTATCTTAAAATAATTATTCATTTTATTTATTTATTTCTTTTATTTATTTATTTATTATACTTAAATTTCTAGGATATATGTGCAGAATGTGCAGGTTTGTACATAGGTATACATGTGCCATGGTGGTTTGCTGCACCCATCAACCCATTACCTGGGTTTTAAGCCCTGCATGGGTAAGGTATTAGTCCTAATGCTCTCCCTCCCTTTCCCCCTCATCCCCTGACAGGCCCTGGTGTGTGATGTTTCCCTCCCTGTGTCCATGTGTTCTCATTGTTCAACTTCCACTTATGAGTAAGAACATGTGGCGATTGGTTTTCTGTTCCTCTGTTAGTTTGCTGAGAATGATGGGTTCCAGCTCCATCTATGTTCCTGCAAAGGACATGAACTCATTACTTTTATGGCTGCATAGTATTCCATGGTGAGTATGTGCCACATTTACTTTATCCAGTCTATAATTGATGGGCATTTGGGTTGGTTCCAAGTTTTTGCTATTGTGAATAGTGCTGCAATAAACATATGTGTGCGTGGATATATACCCAGTAATGAGATTGATGTGTCAAATGGTATTTCTGGTTCTAGATCCTTGAGGAATCTCCACACTGTCTTCTGCAATGGTTGAACTAATTTACACTCCCACCAACACTGTAAAAGTGTTCCTGTTTCTCCACATCCTCTCCAGCATGTTGTTTT
>NW_016804102.1:115844-163830 GCF_001698545.2 Rhinopithecus bieti
TTTATTTTTTTCTTTTATTTATTTATTTATTTATTTATTTATTTATTTATTATACTTAAATTTCTGGGATATATGTGCAGAATGTGCAGGTTTGTTACATAGGTATACACGTGCCATGGTGGTTTGCTGCACCCATCAACCCATTACCTGGGTTTTAAGCCCTGCATGCATTAGGTATTGGCCCTAATGCTCTCCCTCCTTTTACCCCTCACCCCCTGACAGGCCCTGGTGTGTGATGTTTCCCTCCCTGTGTCCATGTGTTCTCATTGTTCAACTTCCACTTATGAGTAAGAACATGTGGCGATTGGTTTTCTGTTCCTCTGTTAGTTTGCTGAGAATGATGGGTTCCAGCTCCATCTATGTTCCTGCAAAGGACATGAACTCATTACTTTTTATGGCTGCATAGTATTCCATGGTGTATATGTGCCACATTTACTTTATCCAGTGTATAATTGATGGGCATTTGGGTTGGTTCCAAGTCTTTGCTATTGTGAATAGTGCTGCAATAAACATATGTGTGCGTGGATATATACCCAGTAATGAGATTGATGTGTCAAATGGTATTTCTGGTTCTAGATCCTTGAGGAATCTCCACACTGTCTTCTGCAATGGTTGAACTAATTTACACTCCCACCCACAGTGTAAAAGTGTTCCTGTTTCTCCACATCCTCTCCAGCATGTTGTTTTTCAACTTTTTAATGATCGCCATTCTAACTGGCGTGAGATGCTATCTCATTGTGGTTTTGATTTGCATTTCTCTAATGATCAGTGAGGATGAACTTGTTTTCATATAGGCTTGGGGTTTCCACCTTCTGAAGCCACAGCCTGAACTGTATAATGGCCCATTTCAATCATAGCTGGAGCAGCTGGGACACAGGGTACTAGGCTGCACACAGCATGGGGACCCTGGGTCTGGCCCAGGAAGCCACTTTTTCCTTCTGGGCCTCCAGGCCTGTGATGGGAGGGGCTGCCGTGAATGTCTCTGCCATGGCCTGCAGACATTTTTCCCATGGTCTTAGGGATTAACATTAGGCTCCTTGCTACTTATGCAAATTTCTGCACCTGGCTTGAATTTCTCCCCAGAAAATGGGTTTTCTTTTCTGTCACATAGTCAGGCTGCAAATTTTTCAAACTTTTATGTGCTGCTTCCCTTATAAAACTGAATGCCTTTAGTAGCACCCAAGTCACCTCTTGAATGCTTTGCTGCTTAGAAATTTCTTTCACCAGATACCCTAAATCATCTTGCTCAAGTTCAAAGTTCCAGAAATCTCTAGAGCAGGGCCAAAATGCCTCCAGTCTCTTTGCTAATACATAACAAGAGTCATCTTTACTCCAGTTCCCAACAAGTTCTTCATCTCCATCTGAGATCACCTCAGCCTGGACTTTATTGTCCATATCACTGTCAGCATTTTGGGCAAAGCCATTCAGCAAGTCTATAGGAAGTTCCCAGCTTTCCCACATTTTCTTGTCTTCTTCTGAGCCCTCCAAACTGTTCCAATCTCTGCCTGTTACCCAGTTCCAAAGTTGCTTCCACATTTTTGGGTATCTTCAGCAATGCCTCACTCTACTGCTACCAATTTACTGTATTAGTGCTTTTTCACACTGCTGATAAAGAAATACCTGAGACTGGGAAGAAAAAGAGGTTTAATGGATTTACAGTTCCGCATGGCTGGAGAGGCCTCAGAATCATGGTGGGACGTGAAAGGCACTTCTTAAATGGCAGTGGCAAGAGAAAATGAAGAAGCAAAAGTGGAAACCCCTGATAAACCCATCAGATCTTGTGAGACTTATTCAATATCACAAGAATAGCATGGGAAAAACTAGCCCCCATGATTCAACTACCTCCCCTTGGGTCCCTCCCAGAACACATGGGAATTCCGGGAGATACAATTCAAGTTGACATTTGGGTAGGGACACTGCCAAACCATATCACTGATATTGAACATTTTTTCATATGCTTGTTGGCTGCATGTATGTCTTCTGAAAAGTGCCTGTTCTTGTCCTTTGTCCACTTTTTAATGAGGTTAAAAGGTTTTTTTTTCTTGTAAATTTGTTTAAGTTCCTTATAGATGCTGGATAATAGACCTTTGTCAGATGTGTAGTTTGCAAATACTTTTCCCATTCTGTAGGTTGTCTGTTTACTCTGTTGATAGTTTCTTTTGCTGTGCCGAAGCTCTTTAGTTTAATTAGATCCCATTTGTCAATGTTTGCTTTTGTTGCAATTGCTTTTGGTGTATTTGTCATGAAATCTTTGCCCGTTCCTATGTCCAGAATGGTATTTCTTAGGTTATCTTCGAGGATTTTTATAGTTTTATGATTTACATTTAAAATCTTTAATTCATCTCAAGTTGATTTTTGTATATGGTATAAAGAAGGGATTTCAATCTTCTGCACATGGCTAGTCAGTTATCCCAGAACCATTTATTGAATAGGGAGTCCTTTCCTCATTGCTTGTTTTTGTCAACTTTTTCAAAGATCAGGATGGTTGTAGGTGTGTATCCTTATTTCCGGGCTCTCTATTCTGTTCCCTTGGTCTATATGTCTGTTTATGTAGCAGTGCCTTGCTGTTTGATTACTAGAGCCCAGTAGTATAGTTTGAAGTTGGGTAACGTGATGCCTCCATCTTTGTTCTTTTTGCTTAGGATTGTCTTGACTATGTAGACTCTTTTTTGGTTCCATATGAATTTTAAAATGGTTTTTCTCTAGTTCTGTGAAGAATGTCATTGGTAGTTTGATATTGATAGCTTTGAATCTATAAATTCTTTTGGGCAGTATAGCCATTTTAACAAGATTGATTCTTCCTATCCATGACCATGAATGTTTTTCTATTGTTTGTGTTGTCTCATTTCTTTGAGCAGTGTTTTGTAATTCTAATTGTAGAGATCTTTCACCTCCCTGGTTAGCTATATTCCTAGGTATTTTGTTCTTTTTGTGGCAATTGAGAACGTTATTGTATTACTGATCCCACTCTTGCATTGGATGCTGTTGGTTTATAGGAATGCTAGTGATTTTTGTACATTTATTCTATATCCTAAGACTTTGCCAAAGTTGTTTATTGGCTCAAGGAGCTTTTAGGCTGAGACTTTGGGGTTTTCTATATATAGAATCATGTCATCTGCAAACAGGGATAGTTTGACTTCCCCTCTTCCTATTTGGAAGTCCTTGATTTCTTTCTCTTGTCTCATTGCTCTGGCTAGGATTTCCAATACAATGTTGAATAGGAGTGGTGAGAGAGGGTATCTTTGTCTTGTGTCAGTTTTCAAGGGGTATGGTTCCAGATTTTGCCCAAACAGTATGGTGTTGGCTGTAGGTTTGTCGTAGGTGGCTCTTATAATTTTAGCAGGAATAGTACCAGCTTTTCTTTGTATAAGTGCGATAATTTGTATTTTAAAGTATGTTTCTTATATGCCTAGTTTATTGAGAGTTTTTAATATGAAATGATGTTGGATTTTGTCAAATGCCTTTGCTGTATCTATTGAGATAATCGTGTGGTTTTTGTGTTTAGTTCTGTTTATATGATGAATCATATTTATTGATTTGCATATATTGAACCAACCTTGCATCCCTGGGATAAAGCCTACTTGATCATGGCGGATTAACTTTTTGATGTGCTGCTGGATTCAATTTGCAAATATATATATAGTTTTAGAGACAGAATCTCACTCTGTCACCCAGGCTGGAGTGCAGTGGTGTGATCTTGGCTTCCTGCAGCCTCGTCCTCCTGGGCTCAAGCAATTTTCCTACCTCAGCCTCCTCAGTACCTTGGAACACAGGTGTGTGTCACTTTACCTGGCTATTTTTTTTTTTTTTTGGTGGAGGGGGGTCAGTGGGTAGAGATGCGATTTTACCATGTTGTCCAGGTTGGTTTCAAATCCTTGAGCTCAAGTGATCTGCTTACATTGGCCTCCCCAGATGCTGGAATTACAGGCATGAACCACTGTGCCTGGCCATTTGCAAGTATTTTGTTAAGGATTTTTGCATCAATTTTCATCAAGGATATTGGCCTGATGTTTTCTTTTATATTGTGTCTCTGCCAGGTTTTAGTATTGGGAAGATGCTGGCTTCCTAGAATGAGTTCAGGAGGAATCCCTCTTTCTCAATTTTTTGGAAAAGTTTCAGTAAGAATGGTACCAGCTCTTCTTTGTACATCTGGTAGAATTTGACTGTGAATCCTTCTGGTCCTAGGCTTTTTTGGGGGGTTGGGGGTTAGTAAGCTATTTATTACTGCTTTGGTTTCAGTTTCAGAGCTTGTTATTGGCCTGTTCAGGGAATCCATTTCTTCCTGGTTCAGTCCTGAGTATGTGTCTCCGTCCTGGAATTTATCCATCTCTTCTAGGTTTTCTAGTTTGTGTGGATAGAAGTGTTTGTAGTAGTCTCTCATGGTTGTTTGTATTTCTGTGGAGTCAGTGGTAACATCCCCTTGGTAATTTCTAATTGTGTTTATTTGGATCTTCTCTCTTCTGCTTTATTAGACTGACTAGTGGCCTATTTATCTTATTAATTTTTTCAAAAAACCAACCCCTGAATTTGTCGATCTTTTATATGGCTTTTTGTGTCTCAGTCTCCTTGAGTTCAGCTCTGATTTTGATTGTTTCTTGTCTTCTGCTAACTTTGGGGTTGGTTTGCTCTTGCTTCTCTTATTGCTTCTAGTTGTGATGTTAAGTGGTTAATTTGAGATCTTTGTAACTTTTTGGTGTGGGCATTTAATGCTATAAATTTCCCTCTTTTTTTATTGTACTTTATGTTCTAGGGTACATGTGCACAACCTGCAGGTTTGTTACATATATATACATGTGCCATGTTGGTGTGCTGCACCCATTAACGTGTCATTTACATTAGGTATATCTCCTAATGCTATCCCTCCCCCGTCTCCCCACCCCACAACAGGCCCCTGTGTGTGATGTTCTCCTTCCTGTGTCCAAGTGTTCTCATTGTTCAGCTCCCACCTATGAGTGAGAACATGCGGTGTTTGGTTTTCTGTTCTTGAGATAGTTTGCTGAGAATGCTGGTTTCCAGCTGCATCCATGTCCCTACAAAGGACATGAACTCATCCTTTTTATGGCTGCATAGTATTCCATGGTGTATATGTGCCACATTTTCTTAATCCAGTCTGTCATTGATGGACATTTGGGTTGGTTCCAAGTCTTTGCTGTTGTGAATAGTGCTACAATAAACATACGTGTGCATGTGTCTTTATAGCAGCATGATTTATAATCCTTTGGGTATATAACCAGTAATGGGATGGCTGGGTCAAATGGTATTTCTAGTTCTAGATCCTTGAGGAATCGCCACACTGTCTTCCACAATGGTTGAACTAGTTTACAGTCCCACCAACAGTGTAAAAGTGTTCCTATTTCTCCACATCCTCTCCAGCACCTGTTGTTTCCTGACTTTTTAATGATCGCCATTCTAACTGGTGTGAGATGGTATCTCATTGTGGTTTTGATTTGCATTTCTCTGATGGCGAGTGATGATGAGCATTTTTTCATGTGTCTGTTGGCTGTATGAATGTCTTCTTTTGAGAAATGTCTGTTCATATCCTTTGCCCACTTTTTGATGGGGTTGTTTGTTTTTTTCTTGTATATTTGTTTGAGTTCTTTGTAGATTCTGGATATTAGCCCTTTGTCAGATGAGTAGATTGCAAAAATTTTCTCCCATTCTGTAGGTTGCCTGTTCACTCTGATGGTAGTTTCTTTTGCTGTGCAGAAGCTCTTTAGTTTAATTAGATCCCATTTGTCAATTTTGGCTTTTGTTGCCGTTGCTTTTGGTGTTTTAGACATGAAGTCCTTGCCCATGCCTATGTCCTGAATGGTATTACCTAGGTTTTCTTCTAGGGTTTTTATGGTTTTAGGTCTAACATTTAAGTCTCTAATCCATCTTGAATTAATTTTCGTATAAGGAGTAAGGAAAGGATCCAGTTTCAGCTTTCTACTTATGGCTAGCCAATTTTCCCAGCACCATTTATTAAATAGGGAATCCTTTCCCCATTTCTTGTATACCACTGTTATTAACACTTCTCCTCTGGCTAGGCCTGGTTTAAATGCTCCCTCTGGAGGGGAATAGTTGCTCACACCTGTAATCCCAGCACTTTGGGAGGCCAAGATGGGAGGATTGCTTGAGCCCAGGAGTTTGAGACCAGTCTGGGCAACATGGTGAAACTCCATCTCTACTAAAATACAAGTATTAGCCAGACATGGTGGCGCATGCCTGTGGTCCTAGCTACTTGGGAGGCTGAAGTGGGAGGCTCACCTGAGCCCAGGGAGGTTGAAGCTGCAGTGGGCCATGATCACACCACTGCACTCCAGCCTGGGCAACAGAGTGAGACTCTGTCTCAAAAACACATGTATGCACGCACACACACACACACACACATCTTATTCCCTCCACGAGTGGATGTCCGCTGAGTTCAGTCTGCTTTTCCTTTCTGCTTTAACAGGACAGCACTGGGTTTAATGCCTCACAATTGCTGTGCTCCCCCTCCCCCAGTACCCAGAGACACTCTCCATATCTTGCCACCACTGTTGGGGGGCTGTAGGAGGGATTTTGCCAGTGATTTTAGGCTGTGTTTTCTATCTCTTCAGTGCCTCTTTCAGTGATACGAAGCTAAAATCAGGTACTATGAGGGCTCATCTGATTTTTGGTTCTTACGAAGGTGTTTTATCTGGGTAGATGGTTGTTAAATTGGTGTCCTTGCAGGCGGATGATGGGTAGAGTCTTCTGCCTTCTTGCTCTGCCTCGAGCCTCTATACTGTCTTCTGAAGACACCTTTATTTGCTGCTGTTTTTATTGTACCTATTTTCTCTGTATTATAATTGTTTTTTTCCTTTCCTGTCTCTTTCATTACTCTGTTAATTCCTAGAGGGCAGAAACTAACTTCTGCACTAAACCAGATTGCCTCAGCATTGAGAAAAAATCGATCATCTTGGCAAAAGCAAGTATGATCATTGAAAAGAAACTAAAATGCAAACGTGGTAGGAGTGTAGACTTTTAAAAAGGAAACTGACATTTGAAGAGTCAATGCAAATGATAAAGAAATTTAATCAAATCATATAAGATGCTACTCTTGAATTTTGACTTAGGTTTAAGTGATTAAAGGAGTTTGAGAGAATTTGAAATAAAAGAGGGAATATTTATTATTTACTCCTTGCCTAGTATGTGGCAGACACTGTGGTGAGTGGCTTGGATGTGATCCCTGTACTCATGGTTTACATTTTTCATAGAACAGATTAACTAAATAGTTTGAGAATTTAAAATTAACAATTGCTCTAATTTAATGGATTTTACATTAAATCTATATGTCAATGCCTTATTAAAAATCATTTGATATAGTACAGGTGCTAAGAAAATTGTTGATCTTAGTAACAGGAAGTGGCATAAAAAAATCTTTGGATTTTTGGTCGTTGTAAAAAGTTATCCTTGGTCCTTGTAGAAAGCTATCCTTATAATTTATCAAGTGTTTACACTTTTCTTTATTGTCTAATTATTCTTCCTATTTATCAGTTAATTGACATAGGAGAGAGTATAGCTATTCCAGATGAATTTACCGAACAAGAAAAGCAGTCTGGAGATTGGTGGAAGCGTTTGGTGTCAGCAGGAATAGCTAGCGCGGTTGCACGGACATTCACAGCACCTTTAGACCGCTTGAAAGTCATGATGCAGGTTTTTTGCTCACCTTACCTACCCTTTAAGAGTTAAAGTAACTTGAAAAGTCTTTGGCAGCTTTCAAAAAAGGTTTTAAAAGTGTTTTGGCACATACTACTTCTCATTAAAATTTTACATTTTCCTGAAAATGTAAATGCTAATTTTCAATATTAAAAGATTTCTTAATTTTCTTAAATAAACTACTGTGTATTCAAATCAGTTTTTATTTTAAACAATAATAGAACCACTCTATTAGAATGTTTTCAAAAAATTAGCTAAATTTTTGAAAGAAATGAGAAGATATCATTAGACTTTGTATTGGTTATCTCTAACCCTGGCACCAACATAATAGCATGGTTCTATTCTACCATTTAATTACTAAGAATATTTCCAAGAGGCAGAAAATAAGTTGTTTACAGTCTATTATTATATTTTGTTTAATTACATTTCCTTCATTGAAAATGGATTGTCAACAGTAGTTATAAAATAGTACATGGCTTAATGTGTTAATTACCATAAGTAGAATCCACAATTAAAATTTGATATTTGCTGAATACTTTCTCTGCAAGGGTATAAAAATTAGTAATCCACAACCTAATGAACTTAAATTTCAAATTAAATTTACATAAGTGGGTGTTTTACTATCTTTTGCTTTTTGGTAATGGTGATATTTTAGTAATGGATTATGAACAGTTATTATATAAAGTGAATTAATTGTGTAATAAGTTTAATGTCACAGGTTTAAGAACTATTTAGTTTATACTCTTGCCTCATTCTGAAAATGATTTATCTTAATTAAGAATTAAACTTACATAAATATATCATTTATGGAAAATATAGGTTGTTAGAAGGATAACTTTTACGGGGGAAACACTTCATTCATTAATTCCACATATATTTATTTAGGGTCAATTATGTACTAGCTGCTTTAATAGGCATTAGAGACTATAGGAAAATGTTAGATGTAGTTTTTGTCCTTAGAGAATTTACAAGCTTTCTTGGACAATAGTTAGTTAGATAGGTAATAATAAAATGTGATGTAAGTGCTATCTACCCAGACAGATGATGCACATAGTACTGTGGGAGTACCAAGGGGAGTAAATACTATTTCCCCGTATGCCTAATATTTCTTACATAAATATAGGGTGAGATTCTGCTTAATGCATCCCGTGGAGATAAACCTTTAATTCAGTGGGCTAAGTGTAGGGAACATACTTTGAACGGCATTAGACGATAAGACACACAACCCACCATCCTTCCGCATGTTTGATTTCATCTGTGATCTATGTTCTTTTCAGATAGGTGACTCAGTTCAGTCAGTCCTTAGGTAAGAGCAGGATTTGAAAATTCTGTATTGCAGATGGAAATATAAAACAGCTTCCTCAATAACTTTACCTGTCAGAAAATTAAATAATGAAATTTAAAGGAGAAAGATACAGACATGATACAGTGCTACACAGAGATAGAGACATGTAGGGAGATGAGAAACATGGAAAGGGGACCAAGAGTAAAAATAAAGACAATGTATTTGTCTTGCGCCCGTCATATGCTAGGCGCTAAAAATACAAAGATGAAAAAGCATATTTCTTATACTCCAGGACCTTACAGAGATACAAACAACATATCTACATGATGATGATAATATTGAAAACAGTAATTGTCAATTAATTGCACATAATTACCATGTGCAAGATAGAAAATTATATTTATGGCTATTGTAAGGACACAGGGTAGGGGTAATCAGTTCTCTGAGGGCATGGAAAAGAGTCAGTGGATTAGGGACGGAGCAAATGGGGGATCTGAAAAGAGTGAAAAAAGAGAAAGGAGTAAGGGAGGTGGATAGAGAAGAGTAGGAAGAGGATGGGAGACAGAAACATAAAAAAGAAAAGGAAAATAGGGGAAAAAAGAGGAGAGAAGATGATAGATACAAGCAAGTTAGAAGTGGGGTGAGGAGAGTACTATAATGAGAAGCAAAGGAAGGAAGGGAAAGCAGGAAGGAGTCACTGCCCTTTTATGCTATTCTGGGTTGGATCTCTTGGCTTTCATTTATCCTTATATTTGACAATGAAATGGGTTCATTAGAACTTGTGCACTCTATTGATAGAGGTATTATTGTGTGAGCTTCACACAACTGAAAAAGAATTCTGTGAAATAGAGGAAGACATATGTGTTGTGGTCAGAGGCAGTTTAATATGGTTCATGAACAGAGACTTTACAGTCAGAGAGCCATGAGTTGGAATTTTTGATACTTTAATCACTTTTTCTGATCCACAGACATGTAGGTGGTTTTACTCCTCCTTTTTTAAAGCAATTATTCATAATTTTATGAACACCACTATTTATTAATCTTTTTCATATTTAAGATTACTTGTTTAAAAAATTCCTAGTTTAAGTAATAATATGAACATTTTTAAGGCTATACATATTTTACCAAATTTTTTTCTAAATTTGTTCTACCCACAGAAGAGAATGTTCATTTTGCCTTGTTCTCCCATGATTTTTCTCTTACTTTATAGGCAGGAGAGCATTTTATTAACATTTTACTTTCTTAAAAATAGCATTTTTTCTTATTATAACACACTAGAAAAATGGGAAAACACAGAAAAGGATAAAGGAAGACATGAAAATGACCTGTACTCCTCATGTATGAGGTTGTTAGGGATGCTGTAACAAAGTTCCGTAAACTGACTGGCTTGAATAACAGAAACTTATTGTCTTGGTTCTGGAGGCTAGAAGTCGAAAATCAAGGTGTCGGCAGGGTTGGTTCCTTTAGAGGGGTGTGAGAGAGAATCTGTTCCAGGTCTCTTTCCTTGGCTTGCAGAAGGCAGTCTTCTCTATCTCTTCACATTGTTTCCTCTCTGTGTGTGTCATGTCTCTGTGTCCAAATTTCCTTTCATAAGGATGCCAGTCAGAGTAGGGCACACACTAATGATGTCACTTTAACTTGTTAAAGACCCTGTCTCTAGGTCATATTCTGAGGGAATGAGGGTTAGGACTTGAACATACGAATTTTGGGAGACACATGTTAACCCATAACACCTTGCCACCCAGGAATATCCACTGTTGAAAGTTTGATGTTTTTTCATTTATCCTTTTCTCATTGCATATATCAATGCACTCTTTAATAATCTTGTAGTATATTTGTACCATCAACACTTCTTGTTTGTGCTAAAATTCTCTGGTAATTAAGTTATTTCTGTTTTTTTTTAAGTTGTCCTTTTTCTTTGATGTATTAGATTAAAGTATGTATTTTGGCACAAGAAAATATTAATATATCAGTTTTAGATGTCTCTGAGGGAAAATTAAAACTGTTGAAAATCATGAATTTATGCATATATGTATATTTATTTTTATTAGCAATAGCAATACGAACACCATAAAGCCAGTAAAATGAATTGAAAAGTAAATAAATGTGCTATTTATTTATAGGTTCATAGTTTAAAGTCAAGGAAAATGAGATTGATTAGTGGCCTTGAGCAGTTGGTAAAAGAAGGAGGAATTTTTTCCCTTTGGCGAGGAAATGGTGTAAATGTTTTAAAAATTGCACCAGAGACGGCACTCAAGGTTGGGGCCTATGAACAGGTAAAACATTTTTGTCTGTGGAATTTTAAACAAAAATCAGATTTTAAATTCAATTTTCAAAAATTCATACTCTCATGAAAGAGAAAACTGGAGTGTGTACAAGCAGTAGTTTTCAATGTAAATATTAATGACTGTGTATTCTCATTTAATTTTTCGTGTTTTCATATCGCTATGGTTTACAAGAGAAGTTCCATAAATTACTCTATATTAAAACTGATGTCTATTAGTAGATCTTTTAATTTCAATGTCAGTGTAGGAAGTCTTCACAAAACATTTCATCATTGATTTTATCTTTGAACAATTTGAAAATTTTACAGAAATTTCAGTTCATTTGTTAATGAATAGAGGATCAACATCTTAATTTAGCCAAGTGATGAAGAGATGAAAAAAATGCATTGAATTTTAAAATTTGTTAATCTCATTTAAATTATTCACTTTGAGATGAGATATGTCTATTTTCAAATATTATAAGATATTAGTGTCACATAAGAGTCTAAGAGTGCTCTGGATGCCTCTCAAGTTTTCTATCTTCACTGTAAAATCTTGTAGTAATTCTCCTTTCTTTAAACATTTTTATAGCATATAGCATTAAAGTGCTTATTTTGCAGACTCTTGTTTATAAGGTCACCAGAACCTCAACATTTTAAGAAAATATTAAAGAATGATCATATTCTTTTCCAACCCTAACAGTTGAAAAGCAAGTAGATGGATGAGTAGGACTCTGGACTTAGTTGTAATGCATGCAAATCTTAAAAACATACATCTCTTACTTAAGTGGGGATTGGCTTACTCATTCAGCAAGTATTTCTTTTATTAACTAATTTTTCTTGAATACTTAGTGTGATCAGCTTCTTTTCTAGGTGATGGAAGGGTCATAGCAAATAAAACAAGAAACCAATCAACCAAACAAACAAACAACAAAAACCCGACTTCCTTTGTCAGAATTGTATTAGAATATAGGTAGGAGGAGACAATAACTAAAGAAGTGAAATATACGGTATGCCAGGTGGTGACAATGGCTATGGGGAGAACAGAGGACAGAAATTGGAAATAGAAATTGATAACTCTTTCAAGGATTTTTGCTGTGAAGAGAAGGGAAATGCAATGGTAACTGGAGGAGGTATGGGATTAAGAGAATGTTTTTCTAGAAATTGAAGAGGCAACGTTTGTATGCTTAGGAGAATAATCCATGGGAGGGGGTACAAGTGATAATACAGGAAAGGAGAGGAGTGTTGGGAGGGGATTGTCCTTAAATCTTTGAGTGGGTGAGAGGAGATGGGAGCTAATGGTCATGGACGGGTTTGGCCTTGGTGAAGCATTTTATCCATAGTTACAGAAGTGCTACTATGTGGACACAGTCATAGCAGGTTTGTGGAAGCATTTTTCCTGGTGCTTCAGTTTCTTCCATGAAATGGGAAGCAAGGACATGGTGGATGTTTGAAGAAACAGAGGGTAGGAAATAGACTTCTAGGAGAGTGGAAGAGCAAATGGATTGAGGAAACATAGTAAGATTTCTGGCAGCAAAGGTGCAGTTGAAGTCAGTAGTCATGAATATAAAGTGATATCAGGCAGCATGTAGATCTCCAAAATCTTGTTTTCAATAGGTTTTGAACTCTGGCAGTTTCATATATCTAAATATTTATTGTGTGCCTACCATGTGCTAGCTAGGTCCCGTGTCTGGGAATACATGAAAGAACAAGATAGATACTGCCTTTGGCCTTCTAGATCTTACATTCTATCAAAACTAGATGTTAAAATTTAAGAAGTGTTTATTTAAATGCAAATATCAATTTAGGCCAGGCACAGTGGCTCACATCTATAGTCCCAGCACTTTGGGAGGCTGAGATGAGAGGATCACTTGGGCCCAGGAATTCGAGACCAGCCTAGGCAACATAGTGAGATCCTGTCTCTACAAAAAATAAAAATAAAATTGGCCAGATGTGGAGGCACACTCCTGTATTCCCAGCTACCTGGGAGGCTGAGGTGGGAGGATTGCTTGGGACTAGGAGTTTGAGGCTGCAGTGAGATGTGATTGTGCAGCTGCAATTCATCCTGGGTGACAGAGTGAGACCCTGTTTCTTTAAAAAACAAAAAAGAAAACTATGTTGCAAAGTATAAAAGAAGCATACCAGTGTCTATATTCGTGATTATTACTAGGAATATGTGTGTTGTTATTTGTGAGGTAAGGCACAGATGGAAAAAAATGGCCTGGACCGTAACTCATCAGTATGTCATCCTCAGTGATACACAGGTGGCATAAAGGACACTCCAGATAAATGTACTGTTTATTCCTAACAGGACTTTGGTTTCAAATTTCTTCCTTGTCTTCAACCCTGATGAACTGGAGTGGATCAAAATCTGCAACAAAGGACATCCTTTTCTCTATTTAGTGCCAGGCTTGACGAGAGGCAGACTGAAGGAGTCCATTTCATATTTCTGCTCCCTTAGGACCCATCCTGTTTCCTGATAGCTTTCCAAGGGCACGCCACCTTATGGGGGAAAAAGAGAATGAAAGGAATGCCACAGAAGATGCAAAAACTAGACGTTGCTGCTGCCCAATTTTATTTATTAATATAATCTCATTTGTTTCCTCACTGTCTAGAAGCCCTACCTTCTCTGGTTAACCCACTTTTCACTTCCCTAGATTTTTCCTGAGGACTCAGTTTTTTTCCTTAACCCATAGCAGAGCACCTTATCATGGGAGGAGTGTTGCATGGGGTGAGGTAAAATAAGTTGTAATATCGGTTGTATTTTACTTCTTGGACCCTATATAAAGTTCTTATCCCAGCATTATCCATACTTAACATGTCCAGTACTGCTGCTTGACAAGTATTGCTTTTCAAGTAAAAGAATTTTTTTTGTTATTCCTTAACAAGTTGTGCTTTTCCTGTCTCCTTGATTTTGCTCACACTTTCTTTCTAATTGAGTTACCCTTTTTCTCCTTCTAACATATCTAAATTATTTCAAGAACTGAAGTCTTTCCCTTCCTGAGAAGTAACCTATTTCGGTGTCTGCTCTTTCTGCCCTAGTATATTTATTGCTTGTACCACTTATGTAAACTAGAATTAGATTTAGATGCATGTGACAGAAAACTCCAAACAATAGTGACTTAAATAAGATAGAAATTTCTTTCTTTCTCACAAAGTCTGAGGATAGGGAATTTAGGACTGGTATGGAAGTGCTTTGAAGGTGAAAAGAAACTCACTTGCATCCAGCTCACTGTTTACCATCTGTAGGGTATGATCCTTGTCTCCATGAGTCTGAGCTGGAACTCCAGCAATGACATATAAGTTTTATGCAACAACTAGGGGAAGAAGCAAAGAAGGGCATGTCCTTTCTAGAAAAATAGTATGCTTCTTTAGAATAGGGACCATAGCATCATTCCCAGAATAGTGCCAGCACATCACTGAGTATTACTAAGAGCCTAGTGTCATCATTTTATAGATATAAAAATTGAGGCAAGAGAAGATAAATTACTTGAAGTGACACATTTAGTTGGCAATACAGTCAGTGTCAGAATCCTGTCCTTGGTCCCAGTTCTCCTACTTTGGGACAATGTTTCTAATACTATGTTAGAGTACAGGTCCTCAATCAGACTGGTAGGACATATCAGTGTGGCCTTAAGTGGTTAACTGAGATTTGTTGTAAATTATGATTAATAGTAGTTGAATACCAAAGTTTATGAGTGATTTACTCAAAAGGGAGATTTTATAGGGTAATGCTTAAGGTCTGGCACTGGAACCAGGCTTTCTAAGTTCAAATCCTAGCTCTACCACTTGCTAGCTATGCAAAATACAGCAAGCTTCTTAACCTGTGTGCTTCAGTTTTCTTACATGTTTCTTAACTTAAAATAGAAGAAATAATGATTAGGGTTGTTGTGGGAATTAAGTGAATTAACATGTATATAAAGTGCCTAGAACAATATCTGACACAAGCATTTATATGCATTTTCTATTTTTTTTTTTTTTTGTAATAGACAAGGCTATATCTTTAACATAATGGGCACTTTTACTTACTTGCAGCTAGGAGAGAAAAGAGGGCCTTATACTGGCATGTGTGGAATTGTACATAAAACATAACCCATGAAAATGTGTGGCAAATGTGAATGTCAACTGTCATGTGTTCAGCTGGAAAAATGTCTAAAAAATTAACAGATATTTTAGACTGTCAGGGTCTGCAAAACCACCCCCAGGTTCAGTGATTTGCTAGGAGTACTCACAGGACTCAGTGTATAGTCACACGTGTGGCTATAATTCATTACAGTGAAAGGATACAAAGCAAAATTGCCAAAGAGAAAAGGTGCATAGGGTGAAGACCGGAGGAAACCAGATGTAAGCTTTCAAGTGTCCCGTAGAGTCACATTCCACATGCTTAAATCCTCCAGCAATGAGTTATAATAACACATGAAATGTCTATCCCATCAGAGACTTAGTGCCCAAGGTTTCACTGGGGTTGGTCACATAAGTACCCTCTGCATGGCATGTTCCAATATTTCAGACTCCCACAAGGAAAGCAGATATTCAGCTCAAATAATACTGCTTGTATAAAAAGTTTAGGCACAGCAAGCCATTCTTATCAGGGAATGATGGGAACCCTTCCCAAATCCAAGTTACCAAACACCAGCCAAGGGCCAACTTTGCAGGCAGTCTTTTCTAAAGATAGCAGTTTTAGTCCTGCTATATTAACTCTTCACTTCACACAAACCATTTTAGAAATGTCACCATGAAGGGTAAAAAATTTCCTGGTAAACTTTTAGCTTAAAAAAAAATACTACCTAATTCTTTGGCATCAAGGGATGCTATTATTTCTTTCTTTTATTTATTTATTTTATTATTATTTCTTATATTTTTTTTTGCCTGTTCTTTCCCCTACAGCTTTATTGAGGTATAACTGACAATTAAAAGTTGTATATTTAAGGTATACAACTTGATGATTTGATATACCTGTACATTGTGAGGTAATAATCAAAATCATATACCTGTACATTGTGAGGTAATAATCAAAATCAAGCCAATTAACATACCCATCGTTTCACATCGTTACCTGCTTCTTTTTGGAAATGTGTGATGAGAACCTTTAAGATCTATTCTCTTAGCAAATTTCAAGTGTACAATACATTGTTGTTAACCATATTCACAGTGTTGCACATTAAATCTCCAGAATTGATACACTTTGAATAACTGAAACTTTGTACCCTTTGACCAACATCTCCCCATTTCTGCCTCCTCCCAGGCCCTTGCAATCACCATTCTACCTTCTGCTTCTGTGAGTTTGACTATTTTCGATTCCACATATAAGTAAGATTGTGTAGTATTTGTCTTTCTGCATGTGGTTCATTTCACTTAGCGTAATGTCCTCCAGGTTCATCCCTGTTGTAAGTGGCAGGATTTATTTCTTTTTAAAGACTAAATAATATTCCATCGTATGGATTGTACGTATTCTGTTGTAATATTCCATTATATACCACATTTTCTTTAACCATTTATTCATCAGTGGACATTTAGGTTACCTCCATACCTTGGCTATTGTGAATAATGCTGTGAAATGAACATCAGAGTGCAATTATCCCTTTGAGATACTGATTTCATTTCCTTTGGATATATACCCAGAAGTGTGATTGCTGGATCATCAGGTAGTTCTGTTTTTAATTTTTTGAGGAACCTATATATTGTTCTCTATATGGATATAGCAATTTATATCCCATCATGAGTGTATAAGAATTCTTTTTTAAATTCACATTCATAACACTTGTTATCTCTTGTCTTTCTGATAGTAGTCCTCCTAAAAGGTGTGAGTTGATTTCTCTTTGTGGTTTTGGCTTGCATTTCCCTGTTTATTAGTGATGCTGAGCAGCTTTTCATATACCTGCTGGCCATTTGTATGTCTTCTTTGAGGAAATGTCTACTCAAGTTCTTTGTTCATTTTACAATCAGTTTCTTTTGCTATTGAGTTGCATGAGTTCCTTATCTGTTTTGCATACTAAACTCTTACCAGAAATATTATTTGCAAATATTTTCTCCCATTCTGTAGGTTGCCTTTTCACTCTGCCAGTTATTTCCTTTTCTATGCAGAAGATATTTAGTTGGATGTAATTGCTCTTGTTTATTTTTGCTTTTGCTACCTGTGCTTTGGTATCATATTTGAAAAATCATCACCCAGATGAATGTTAAGAAGCTTCTCCCCTACGTTTCCTTCTAGTAGTTGTACTGCTTTAGGCCTGATGTTTAAGTTTTAATCCATTTTAGTTGGTTTTGTATATGGTGTGACATAAGGGTCTTCTTCTACCTGTGAATATCCAGTTTTTCCAACACTATTTATTGAAGAGACTATCTTTTCCCCATTGAGTGTTCTTGGCATCTTATCAAAGGTCAGTTGACTGTAGATAAATGGGTTTGTTTCTAGGCTTTCTCTTCTGTTCCATTGATCTAGCTGTCTGTCTTTATTACCATCCTCCTTTTGTTATTATGGCTTTATAATTAATATGTTTTGAAATTGGAAAGTGGTTATGCTCCCAGCTTTGTTCCTCTTGCTCAAGACTGATTTGTCTATTCAGGGTCTTTTGTGGTTTCATATGAATTTTAGGATTTTAAAAAATTTCTATAGAAATAACACTGAATTTTTTGGGGATTGCATTGAATTTGTACATAGCTTTGGGTAGTATGGACATTTGAACAATGTTAATTCTTTCAGTGCATGGATGTGGATGTCTTTCTATTTATCTGTGTCTTTAATTTCCTTCATCAATGTTTTATAATTTTCAGTGTACAAGTCTTTAACCTCTTTGGTTAAGTTTATTCCTACATATTTTAATCTTTTGTGCTATTGTGAATGGCAAAATGATTAAAGATTATTATTTTCTTAATTTCCTTTCCATATAGTTCATTGTGTACAGAAACACTAATGAATTTTGTATGGTGATTTTCTATCCTAAAATTTACTGAATTTGTTTATTATAACATTTTGGGGAGATGAGTCTTTAGAATTTTCCATATGTATGACCATGTCATCAAAAACAGAGATAATTTTACTTCTTTCTTTAGTTATGTCTTTACTTTTTCTTGCCTAATTGCTTCAACTAGGATTTCAGTACTATGTCAAAATAGCAAGAGTGGGCATCCTTGCCTTATACTGGATGTTAGAGGGAAAGCTTTCAATTTTTTCCCATTTATTATGACGTTAACTGTGGACTTTTAATATATGGACTTTATTGTGTTGAGGTAAGTTCCATCTATGCCTATTTTGCTGAGCATTTTAATTATAAATTAATGTTAAATAATGCTGTTTCTGCATCTATTGAGATGATTATGTGTTTGTTTTTTTCCTTTCATTTTGTTATTGTGTTGTATCACTTTGATTGATTTGAGTATAGTGAACCATCTTTGCATCCCAGGGATAAATCCCACTTGGTCATCGTGTGTGATCCTTTTAATGTGCTATTGAATTCAGTTTGCTAGTACTTTATGAAGGATTTTTATATCTGTGTTCATTAGGGATATTGGCCTGTAGTTTTCTTTTTTGTGTGTTATCTTTGTTTGGTTTGGAATCAGCCTGATGCTGTCCTCATGAAATAAATTTGGGAGTGTTCCCTGTTCTTCCACTATTTGGAAGTGTTTGAGAAGGATTGGTATTAATTCTTTGAATGTTTGGTAGAAGCTGTCCATGAAGTCATCTGGCCCTTGGCTTTTCTTTGTTACGAAGTTTTTGATTACTGATTCAATCTCCTTTTTTTAATTGGTATGTTCAGGCTTTCTATTTTTTCTTCATTCAGTTTTGGTAGATTGTATTCTCCTAGGAATATATCAGTTTCTCTCAAGTTATTCAATCTGTTGGCATATAATTCTTATAATCCTTATCAGTCTCTTATAATCCTTATTTTTGTAACATAATGCTTCTTTTTATTTCTATTTGTATTTTATTTTCTTTTATTATTATTTTTTGAGATGGAGTCTCGCTCTGTCTGCCAGACCGGAGTGCAAATGGCACCATTTCGGCTCACCGCTATCTCTGCCCCCTGAGTTCAAGTGATTCTCCTCCCTCAGTCTCCCTAGTAGCTGGGACTACAGGCTGGTGCTACCACGCCCAGCTAATTTTTTTTGTATTTTTAGTAGAGACAGGGTTTCACTGTGTTAGCCAGGATGGTCTCGATCTCCTGAGCTCGTGATTCACCCGCCTTGGCCTCCCAAAGTGCTGGGATTACAGGCGTGAGCCACCGCGCCCAGCCACCATTTTATTTTTTTTGAGATGGAGTCTCGCTCTGTCTCCCAGGCTGGAGTGTGATGCACGGTGTTGGCTCACTGCAACCTCCACCTCCCGAGTTCAAGCAAATCTCCTGCCTCAGCCTTCTGAGTAGCTGGGATTACAGGTGCCTGCCCCCATGCCTGGCTAATTTTTTGTGTTTTTAATAGAGATGGGGTTTCACCATGTTGGCCAGACTGGTCTGGAACTCCTGACCTCAGGTGATCCGCCCACCTTGGCCTCCCAAAGTGCTAGGATTACAGGCGTGAGCCACCAAGCCCGGCCTATTTATAATTTTGGTTATTTAAGACTTCTCTCTTTTTTTCCTTAGTCTAGCTATGGTTTTGTCAGTTTTGTTTATCTTCAAAAACAAACAAACAAAAAAACCAACAACTACAACAACAGCAATGCAGCTTTATTGATATCTTTTATTGCCTTTCTATTCTCTATTTAATTTATTTCTACTCTCTAATCTCTATGAGTTCCTTCTTTATGTTAATTTTGGGATTAGTTTGTTTTTCTTTTGCTAGTTTCTTCATATTAGGTTGCTTACTTGAGATATATATATATATATATATTTTTAATCCAGGCATGTAAGGCTGTAAAATTCCCTCTTAGTACTACTTTTGCTGCATCCTGTAAGGTTTGATACCTTGTAGTTTGTTTGTTTGTTTCAAGATATGTTTAAAATTCCCTTTTGGTTTCCTTTTAGAAACTGGGGTTTGGCCAGGTGCGGTGGCTCTTGCCTATAATCCCAGCAGTTTGGGAGGCTGAGGCAGGCAGATCACCTGAGGTCAGGAGTTCGAGATCAGCCTACCCAACATGGCGAAACCCTGTCTCTACTAATAATACAAAAAGTTAGCCGGGCGTGATGGTGGGCGCCTATAATCCCAGCTACTTGGGAGGCTGAGGCAGGAGAATTGCTTGAACCCTGGAGGTGGAGGTTGCAGTGAACCAAGATCGTGCCACTGCATTCCAGCCTGGGTGACAAGAGTGAAACTCCATCTCAAGAAAAAAAAAAGAAATTGGAGTTTAAATTGGTTTTGAAACAACGTATTAGTTGTTCAAGAGTATGTTGATTAATATGCATTTATTTTTGTGAATTTTTTCATTTTCTTGTTGCTTATTATTTTCCAGTTTTGTTCCATTGTGGTCATAAAAGATACTTGGAATGACTTTAGTTTTCTTAAATATGTTAAGACTTGTTTTGTGACCTAACACGTGGTCTGTACTGGAGAATGTTTCATGTATGCTTGAGAAGAATGAGTATTCTGCTGCTGCTGTTGGGTGGTAAGTTCTATATACGGTTGTTAGTCCATTTGGTTTATTTGTTGGTTAAGTCACCTGTTTCTTTATTGATATTCTGTCTGGGGGTTCTATCCTTGACTGAAAGTGGGGTATTAAATTCCCAACTATTATTGTGTTGCTATCTTTTCCTTCGGTTTTGTCAATATTTACTTTATGTATTTAGGAACTCTGATGTTGGGTGCACATATACTTATACTTGTTATAACTTCCTGTTCAATCACTCCTTTTATCATTATATAATGTCATTATTTGTCTCTGGAGATGTCTGTTTTGTCTAAGTATAGCCGTGCATGCTTTCTTTTGGTTACTATTTGCATGAACTGTCTTTTTCTATCCCTTCACTTTCACCCTATATGTGTCTTTAAATATAAAGTGAGGTCAGACATGGTGGCTCACACCTGTAATCTCAGTGCTTTTGGAGACTGAGGCAGGAGGGTCACTTGAGGCTAAGAGTTCAAGACCATCTTGGATAACATAGTGAGACCCCCATCTCTACAAAAAGAAAAACATATAGCCCTTCCTATAGTCCTA
Source organism: Rhinopithecus bieti (assembly GCF_001698545.2). Lineage (NCBI taxonomy): Eukaryota > Metazoa > Chordata > Mammalia > Primates > Cercopithecidae > Rhinopithecus > Rhinopithecus bieti. Next base: position 137,142 of record NW_016804102.1, read on the forward strand.
GCTACTCAGGAAGCTGAGGCAAGAGGATCACTTGAGCCCAGGAGTTCGAGGCTGCAGTGAGCTATGATCATACCATTGCACTCCAGCCTGTATGACAGAGGAAGATGACCTTATCTCAAAAAAGAAAAAAAAAAAACCCAACATATGTATATATATAAAGTGAGTCTCTTGTATGCATTCAGCCACTGTATGTTTCTTGATTGGTGAGTTTAATGCATTTACCTTTAAAGTGATTTTTAATAGGTAAACACTTACTATTGCCATCTTGTTAACTGTTTTCTGTCTGTTTTGCAGTTGTTTTCTTCTTCTCTTCCTGTCTTTCTTGGTTATTTTATGATTTTTTTGCAATGATTTGCTTTGATTCTTTTCACTTTATCTTTTGTGTATCAGAGTTTTTCTTTTGTGGTTACTTTGAGACTTGCATAAAATATTTGTAATTGTAATAATCTATTTTAAGTTGATACAACTTAACTTCAGTCATATACAAAAACTCTACACTTTATTTCCCTCTCTCATTTTGTGTAATAATCAGAGTTTGATAGTTTTTATATTGTGCATTCATTAACAACTTTTTTAATTTTAAAAGTTTTAATTTTAATTTTATTTTGAACATTTACCTTCAGGGGCACATGTGCAGGTTTGTTACATAGGTAAATGTGTGTCCTGGGGGCTTGTTGTGCAGATTATTTCATCACCCAGGTATTAATCCTAGTGTCCATTAGTTATTTTTTCTGATTGTCTCCCTCTTCCTACCTTCTACCTTCTAATAGGCCCCAGTGTGTGTGGTTCCCCTCTATGTTTCCATGTGTTCTCATCATTTAGCTCCAACTTATAAGTGAGAACATGTAGTATTTGGTTTTCTGTTCCTGCATTAGTTTCCTAAGGATAATGTCCTCCACCTCCATCCATGTTCCTGCAAAGGACATGATCTCATTATTTTTTATGGCTACACAGTATTCCATGATGTATATGTATATATATACCATTATAAAGAAATGTATACCATTTTCTTTATCCAGTCTATCATTGATGGGGATTTAGGTTGATTCCATGTCTTTACTATTGTGAATAGTGCTGCAATGAATATATGTGTGCATGTGTCTTCATAATAGAATGATTTATATTCCCTTAGGTATATACCCAGTAATGGGATTGCTGGGTCAAATGACATTTCTGTCTTTAGGTCTTTGAGAAATCACCACGATGTCCTCCACAATGCTTGAACTAATTTACACTCCCACCAACAGTGTATAAGTGTTCCTTTTTCTACATAATCTTGCCAGCATCTGTTGTTTTTTGACTTTTTAATAATAGTCATTCTGACCGGTGTGAGATGGTATCTCATTGTGTTTTCATCATTTCTCTAATGATTAATAATGTTGAGTTTTTTTTTTTTTTTTTTATATGCTTGCTGGCCACATGTATATCTTCTTTTGAAACCTTTGAGACCTTTGTCAGATATGTAGTTTGCAAAAATTTTTCCCATTCTGTAGGTTGTTTACTCTGTTGATAGTTTATTTTGCTAACAAATTTGTATATTTTAACTGTCATATTATACTTAATTTGTGCATCCCCATTACAATGTTACGTTCATATATATTTGTCTATATGTTTACCTTTTCCAGTGAGATTTATTGTTATACGTGTTTTTGCATTGCTGTTTGGCATATTTTCTTTTCATTTTGAGAAATTCTCTTAAGCATTTCTGTACAACAGGTATAGTGTTGACAAACTCCCTCAGTTTTTGTTTGCCTGGGAAATATTTTATCTCTTTTCGTTTTAAAGTGTAATTTTTCCAGGTATAGTATTATTGGTTGACAGAGTTTTTCTTCTTTAGTGCTTTGACTGTATCATTTCACACTCTGCTGTTATACATCTTTTAGCTGAGAAATTAACTAATAGTTTTATAAGGGTCATTGTATATATGATGAGTCACTTTTCTTTTGCTGCTTTCAGAATTCTCTTTGTTTTTCACCTTGGAAATTTAATTTGATCATAAAGTGTCTTAATATAGTCCTCTTTGGGTTGATCCTGTTTGGGGAATCTTTGAGTTTTGTGAACCTGGATGTCCATTTCCCTTTCAAGGTTTGGCAAGTTTTCATCCGTTGTTTCTTTAAATAAACTCTCTACTTCTCTTTTATCTCTCTTCTCCTTCTGGAACTTCCATAATGCATATATTGATTTGCTTGATGGTGTCCCATAAATTCCATAGGATTTCTTTTTTCACTCTTTTTTCTTTTTTTCTCTTCTGAATAATTTCAAATGACCTGTCTTCAAGTTGACATATGTTTCTCTAGCTTGCTGAACTTCTTTAAAACAGTTACTTTGGGTTGTCAGGCAATTTGTATATCTCCATTTCTTTGGTTCCAGGTACTAGAAAATTATTATATTCTTTTGGTGATGAAAAGTTTCTGTGATGTTTTCCTGTGTTCTTTATAACTTTGTGTTTGCATTTAAACATTTGAAGGAAGAGTCACCTCTTCTAGGCTTTACAGACTGGCTTTGGTGGGGGAAAACCATCACCTCCAGGTAGGTGTGAGGGTGTGGATGACTGCAGTGTGGCAGCTCTGGTTAAAGGGGAAGTAGAGTAGCATAGACTGCAGGTATCTCTATCAGCTTAGGTCCACATCAGCAAAGACTGCAGTGGTCCCTGGTGACCAAAGTTAAAAGTCTGCAGTGACAGTGAGGACTGATTAGGTCCTCTGTGGTGAAGGCTGTTGGCATGCCCTTCTCTCCTTTTCACTCACTGAGAGAAGTTGTGGTTGACAGGATCCCTCTTTGTACTAGGGTCTGGGATACAGGGGTACTCATAGTGGTGGTGGTGGTGCCATTGTCCAGGACACATAGAGTGGCAGTGGTGCCTAGATCTGAAGTGTAGAACACACAAATTGTCTGTGTGTTATCGGAGCCTGAGGCACAAGTATGTGTGGAGCAGTGGTGGTGCTAATGTTTGGAATGCAGGCATGAGTGGAACAGTTGCAGAGCTGGGGTCTGGAGGTATGTGTGTGGAGGTGCTGGATAGTATATGGCTCTGGCCTGGACGGGGCACAGTGGCAGCACTTTCTGGTTGTGGGGCACAGAAGTGTGTACTTCAGGCAGCTGTCAGCTGAGGCCAGCACTGGCAAAGACTGTGATAGTCCTTGGTGGTGAAGGCTGCTGGGGTCTTTCTGCTCATGTTTCCTCCCACCAGAGGGCAGTTATGACCTAGGAGATCTCTCTTGGTGCAGAGCTGGGCTGGACTGAGAGCTAGGGTGGGACACAAGTAAAATGCTTCCTGTGTTTTCCTTTGTGATCAGTCTCAGTTTTGTGTTCCATTGGGTTGTTGCTGCTCCTTCATTGTACTCTGGAGCTCTCTCAAAGCTATTTTCATCAGTAGGTAGTTGTGTAAACATTGTTTTTGTGGGGGACTAATGTTGAGACCTTTTCGTCCACCATCTTGCTAAACATCCAGAAATCTATTATTTCTTATCTCTTAATCAGTATTGCTGGCCAGTCATCTTTTGCCTGGACTACTGCCATGGATTCCCAACTAGTATCTTCATATCTCCAATCCATTTTTCACACTGCTACCAGAGTAGTCCCTTAAAAAGATAAATCTGGTTATGTCATCTCTCTACCTTAAAACCCTCCAGTGGTCACTCACTTCTCTTAATTGCAACATCTAAAATCCTTATTTTGACTAGCAAGGTGCAAAATGACTTGGCCTCTTGCCCTCTTCTTCACTTTCATTATTCTTTGCAGCCAAACTGGCCTTTTTTTCCCCACTTATTCTAGTACACCATGCTTCTTTTTATTTCAGGTCCTTCTCATATGCTGTTTCCTCTACCCAACAGGAGGGAATTACAACCAATACTATTGTTAACTGTTCTCGAAGCTATACTTGATATTTGTTATCTCATTTGGCCAGTACTTTGGCTAGTTTTTTGTTTGGTGGGTAACATGAGCTTTTATCCCTGAGGAATCTGAACTTTTAGTTGCTTTGTTCCTCTTTTTCTTTGTTATCATTACCCTGTTCACTGTTACTACTATGCAGTAAAATACCATATATATAAGTGCTCACCTGTGTATCCTTGGGCTTTACCATATCAATGAAAGGTGACCTGATTTTTACCTGCCAGCATCTAAGATCTATTTGCCTAGGGTCTTCCTCTGGCCTCTGGAGCCTGTTCTGTTTCTGGAAATGGCAGGCTAGAAATGATAAGGAATTAAGACCCCTGGGAGCAGCCTTCACTAATAAGTGGACATTAGTAGATAAATACCCTAATGCCCTTGTTCACTTGGGTAGGATAATTCTGAAGTCTATGGTCTACATTATTTCCCAGAAGTTCTTAACAAGATTAAGCCCCAGTTGCATATCATGGCAGCTTGCTTAATAACACATACTTTATCAGCTTTCACTATTCCCTTTCTCACATCCTCAGTCCCCTACCAGTATGTTCTAGCATCACCTCCAATGCCTTGTCTCAAGGTTGTGAAGCAAGTTCATTGTGCATTGGTTACTCTTCCACTTGCATGGTTCTGGTGAGACCGAACACTCGCACAATAAGTTAAGTGAAGGAACTTTACTACTCATAGATAGGCAGCAAGGGCCGATAGTAGCCTAGAATTCATGGCAAGCCAGTCCCCCAAAGCTCAGGAAGGCCATCCAGGGTGGATGGAGTCTAGTCTACATGTGTCCCATGTTACACTGCAGATGAGGGACTCTGAAAGGCACTCAGCTCTGGGTTTCATACTCAGGGGCAACTTGGCATGTGGGCTACTGCTGTAGGATATCCTGTTTTAGGATGCTTGGTGACTGAGCCCAGACTAATCTGGCCAGTTTCCCCATCTCAGGATGTTGCATTTCCAGCACATTCTACAGTTATTCTTGAGAACTACAAGCAAGAAAGGAAAGAGCTTGGTTGTCAAGGTCATCAAAGGACTTGTCCTGCAAGAGTCTATTAGTATTATGTCTGTTATAGTGATCTGTGATCAGTGATCTTTGAGATTATTATAGCAACATCTGATTTTTGCAGATAGTCAAGTTCTTTAGTATAATCGTATTTTCTTCTGTTGGGATACAGAAGCAGGTGACTTTCAAATATGAAGTGCCATGTTTCTTGACTCTCAGTCCAGCCAAGAAAGCTCCCTTAGCAGAGCTCTATTCCTCCCAATTTCTGCTTGTAAAGTGGCTTTGGAGAAGGCCTTGGGGCATAAATTAGAGCAATGCTTAAGCATTGTCTCATAGATCTTCCTTAAAGCAGCAAGGAGCAAACAACACTAATCAACATTCTGAGATTTTGCAAGGAGTTTTCCTAGAACTTCAGGCTCAAAAAGCACATAGTCTACCTTCAAAGCTATCACAGGAGGCAGTTCAGTCAAGCATTTCCGTAAAGCATCAAAAAGGCCATCACCTTCTGAGCCTGTAATATCTGTGTCCTGTCCTAACAATAAAGCAAGTGCCACATATTTTAGGTTTTAGTTATGGCAGCACCCTATATCCAGGAACAGATTTCTATACTTGTTAGGGTTTATTCTAAGCTATTGTAACAAAGAGATTCCAAAATACAGCAACTTAGATAAGATAGAGGCAAGTGGCCCAGGGTTAACAGTACAGCTCTGCCAACTTCAATACAATTGTCTTCAAAGGTTGTACCTGTCTTTGCCATTTCCCAGGTAGAGGTAAGACGAGTGTCTTTAAGGTGATGTCTCAGAATTTATATGTGCAACTTCCCCTCATAGCTCATTGACCAAAATTAGACACTTAGCCATATATATCTAGCTATATAATGAATATATATGTAATGAGTACTAGATATAGTATTCATTATAAAGAATGTGCTTACTAGAGCTATCTTGGATTCTAAATGGTTTTCCAGTTTTAATCTCCATGAAAATTGACTTTAGTTCCTGTGAAGCCCTATCTATAGGGTTAGATTTACATTTTCTTTTTTTTTCCACATGTGTTCTTGTGATATACTAGCTATTACTCAGGCTAAGGCATAAAATCCTTTTCGTAAAAATAAAAAAAAAAAGTCTCTCACATTAAGTTACTATTCCTGACTATCCAGTAACCAAACAATATTGAATGCCTTGTATATGTCAAGTGTGGTGCTGAAAAGAGATAAAAGATATGATTTCTGTCTCCTTTGTGTCATTTATATGCCTCTTATGAAATAGCACATTCATAAATATGCATAAAGTGATTTAATATTGTCAACTTATTCTGCAAAAAAGGAAAAGGGAGACTAAATGAAAGGGCTTTACTTATGATCTTAGATAATCAATTGCATAAGATGAAAGGAATTCTAGGTGATGCTAATATTGGGTATCTAGTATACTTTTAAATATAATTTTATACTACTAATTAATGTTATAAATATAGAAACAATATATATCTTGTTTCACTAATATTATACATTTCAATATTTGTTATGCAGTATAAGAAATTGCTTAGTTTTGATGGTGTTCATTTAGGAATTCTTGAAAGATTTATATCTGGCTCATTGGCTGGTGTAACTGCCCAGACCTGTATTTACCCCATGGAGGTATGTATTATAAAATTCTAACTAAAGTCATACTTTTAATGCAAATTATAACTTTTTATAAATGAATCTCAGATAAGTATTTTGTACAATAAGCAGCTTTATAGGTATAGGATTAAAATCTCATATCAAGAGTGAGTTGGTGGTCAAGCACAGTAGCTCATGCCTGTAATCTCGGCACTTTGGGAGGCCAAGGTGGGAGGATCACCTGATTCAGGAGTTTGAGACCAGCCTGGGAAACATGGTGAAACCCCATCTCTACTAAAAATACAAAAATTAGCCGGGCGTGGTAGTGCACGTCTGTTTAAAAAAAAAAAAAAAAAAAAAAAAAAAAAAAAAAGTCAGTTAGCCTCAATAGATTTTGTTGTTGTATTATTGTATATGAACCAAGAAGATAAACAATTTTGTTGATTGATTGATTGATAGAATCACATATTCATTCATTGGGTAAATTTGTATTGTATACCTACTAAGTTTAAGGTATTTTGCTAGGTGCTATGCAGGATCCAGAGAAGAGTCATACAGGGATTTTTGGCCATGTAGCTTGTAGTCTAGAAGGGGAAATAAAATATGCACATCAATAATAATAATCTAAAATAAAAATTATAAATTATAGAAAGATCAATATAAAGTGCTATGGAAATTGAGAAGGGGAGAAATTATTTCAAGCTAGGGATTTCATGAAAGACATGAATAAAGACTGGGTGTGGTGGCTCGTGCCTCTAATCCCAGCACTTTGTGAGGGTGAGGCAAGTGGACTGTGTGAGCCCAGGAGTTCGAGACCAGCCTGGGCAACATGGTGAAACCTCATCTCTACAAAAAATACAAAAATTATTTTGTGTGTATCAGGTGTGATGGAGTGTGTTTGTAGCATCAGCTACTCGGGAGGCTGAAGTAGGAGGATCACTCCTCTATCAGGAGGTGAATGTTGCAGTGAACCATGATTACACCATTGCACTCCAGCCTAGGCAACACAGCGAAAGAGACTAGAAAGATGGGAAGACCAGATGCAAGATATTGCCATCATTCAGGGAACTGATAATGAGGGTTCAAATTATGATAGTGACTAGGGGAAATTAACTCATGATAGAGCTGTCTTGAGAACTGTCAACTCGAAAAGTGGAAAGCAGGGGAAAGGAAGAGGGCGAAGTTCTATTTGGGTCCTGTGTCTGAGTGTTTAGGAGAGTTGCATCTGAGTTACATCTTGAAAACAGGTAGAGAACGGGAGGAAGTGAACCAGACTCAAGAGAGGTGATGAGTTCAGATTTACACATATTTAAATTGAGCTGTTGATGGGACCACCAAGTTATGATTTTCAGTAGGCCATTGCAAATGTGATACTGAGACTTAAGATTTCAGGTGTTGGTGTGTCACCTGAGAGAGGTGTTATTTGAGGCCAGGAGATTGCCTCTGAAAAAAGTGATGATTTTAAAAATGCTGAGAAGAAGACTTTTGAGAAGGCCTTAATTTAGGGAGTGAGAGGAGAAAACCATGCCAGTGAAGCCGACAGAAAAGATTTACTTGGGTAAGAGGAGAGTGCACTGCCCTGGAGAGGAGTTTTAAAAATGGGACTATCTAAAGTGTCTAGTTCCACAGAGAAGTCCATAAAACAAAAGGCTTCCTACTGACCACTCAGAGGCAGCCCCATCAAGATACACAGTTTTCTCAATCAAGACAAAGTTTATACTTAAAAAAAATTTAACTTTTATTTTAGATACAAAGGGTACATGTCTTGACTGTTTTAGACAGCCATTTCTCCAAGCATGTATAAAGTACCTTTAAATTAATGGAATTAAGATGACAAGGAGTGAGACTCTATCAGGAGAATTAAATTGTGTGTAGGAATATTGATCATATACAGCCTACCAGGGCCTACTATTATCCTTATAGCTTCTGGGATTTCAATTCTTTATGAGCATAGAATGAGCCCAAGTCATATAAAATTGCAGTTTATGGGCCTCACTGTTACAATAGTTACCAGAGTATGTACTTTAAGCATATGTAGAATGTTTTATTCACACTGGTTCTTTAGTTTAACGTGACCATATATGTTTTCCCTTGAAATTTGACTTTCTTTATTCTGAAGCAATAATGAATTTATTTCAGAACATGTTGCCTTTCAGCACATTAAAGGAATTTGCATGGATATATCACTCAAAGGCACCGGGATTGATTTTATTTTCCTACTTGAATAATTTTAAAATATCTCTGTACTGTATCAGTTGTTCATAAGTAAGAGCCAGTTATTGAGAAGTTACAATCATGTTTATGATTGCTTTCTTTTATGATTTCTCTGATTTATAAACATCATGAGATAATGCAAATCCCTGGATTGCTAGATAAGATGGGTGAATCTGATCAATACATCTTTATTATATTCTTTTACATTTAGGTACTAAAGACCAGACTGGCTATAGGTAAAACTGGAGAGTATTCAGGGATTATTGATTGTGGCAAGAAGCTTCTAAAACAAGAAGGTGTCAGATCCTTTTTCAAAGGTTATACTCCTAACTTGCTAGGCATTGTACCTTATGCAGGCATAGATCTTGCTGTTTATGAGGTGAGTTTATTCTCATAATATGACGTTATATGTTAGATTTGAAAATATGGCACAACAATTTTTATTGTAGAAATATGGTTATAAATGACTTTTCATTAAAACAGCTTCTGACCAAGAGAGAATTGAATGGTTTCATCTGATTTTTCATTTTATATGTTACATATCTGGTATTCCAGTAATACTTTTATTTGGTGTTTTTTTGTGAATCAGTTTTTGGTAATAATTTTAAGTTCTGATAAAACAGTGGTTCTCAATCCTGGGTGCATATCAGAATCACCTACATATGGATCTTTAAAAAATATGAATTTTTTTTTTTTTTTTTTTTTTTGAGATGGAGTCTTGCTCTGTCACCCAGGCTGGAGTGCAGTGGCATGATCTCGGCTCACTGCAAGCTCCACCTCCTGGGTTCACACCATTCGCCTGCCTCAGCCTCCCGAGTAGCTGGGACTACAGGCGCCCACCACCACGCCCGGCTAATTTTTTGTATTTTTAGTAGAGACGGGGTTTCACTGTGTTAGCCAGGATGGTCTTGATCTCCTGACCTTGTGATCCACCCGCCTTGGCCTCCTGAAGTGCTGGGATTACAGGCGTGAGCCACCGTGCCTGGCCAAAAAAATAGGATTCTTGGGCCATATCCTGAGATATTCTCATTTAATTATCCCGAGGAGACCGAGTGTGGTGGCTCAGGCATATAATTCCAGCACTTCGGGAGGTTGAGGGGGTTGGATCCCTTGAGCCCAGGAGTTTGAGACCAGCCTTGGTAACACAGTGAAATCCCATCTTGACCAAAAATACAAAAATTGTCCAGTCTCATAACTTGGTCTCAAAATAAATAAATAGATTTAAAAATTTTTAAAAATTATCCTGAAGAGAGGCCTAGGATTCAGGTTTTTTAACTGCCCGGAAAAATCTGTTGTATAAGTAAGATTGTGAAAGTTGAGATATCATCACACAGTTGTAAAAATGAGAATGGAGGACAGGAGTAATTGCGGCCTGAGGAAGAAAGGCAGGATGGAGATAGGACAAAAAAGCTGATAGTGTAATGCATAGGCAAGATGCCAGCTTACTCCCCTTTCAGCTGATCATTTTATTTCTATGGCCATACATCTGTTTCAGGAAGCGCATCTTAGCAGTATATATACCATTTTGTCATAAGAACCAAGTGAAGGTGTGTGATTAGAATAAATTCATTCTCAACACAGGAAGGGCAGTTCTCTAGATACAAGCCCAGTGGTATTTTTGGCAAGTGGTGTCATCATCATGTGAAAGACAGATAACTTCCTTTAGCACTTTTAAAAGTACACTTATATTTTTGTAGGTGTTTAAAGTATTGAATATTATAGCATGCATTTATTTTCCTTTTTGTTTTCTTGCATCTATGATCCTATTACAATAAATTTGTTGCTGCTGTTTGTGTTGCGCTGTCGTCATTCTTTGATTTCTATAGTTCAGTATCTTCTGCTTTACACATTTGCCAGATGCCATTACACATTTCTCTTTGTATTGTTACATGACTGTATTAAGTGCATACTGAGTAAAAACATTTCAAAATTTATTTTTTCAAAAGCATCAAATTACACATTTTGTAGTAATCACTGCAGTGCATAATGGTAAAGTTGCTGTCCTTTAATAAATGAACAGTTCTGGAAGCACTTACTGATGTTTTAAACTCAATATTTCTTAATTTCTTCCAGTCACTTTTATTCAAGGAAAAGAAAATAGGGACAGAGGACTCTTAAAAGTTGAGAAAATGTGATTTTGTTAACCTAGAGTGGATTGTGCAGTCTTCCTCTCTACAATATTCTGTTGATCCCTGTGAGAATCTCCAGATTTTTGTTTGAATATAATTACAAACCAAAGAACAAGCAAAGCAAACAAACAAACAAAAAAACACCAAAACCCAAAACAAAACACAGGGGAACTCAAACTGAGGCAGTATGAATATGTTGGTTTGAAAACATTAGTGCAACCTGTCCCTGATAAGACTACAGGGATAGAGGCCAGGTACGGTGGCTCAAGCCTGTAATCCCAGCACTTTGGGAGGCCGAGGAAGGCAGATAACAAGGTCAGAAGATACAGACCATCCTGGCTAACATGGTGAAACCCCGTCTCTACTAAAAATACAACAAATTTAGCCAGGTGTGGTGGCGGGCGCCTGTAGTCCCAGTTACTCAGGAGGCTGAGGCAGGAGAAAGGCGTGAACCCGGGAGGCAGAGCTCACAATGAGGTGAGATTGCGCCACTGCACTCCAACCTGGGGGACAGATCAAGACTCCGTCTCAAAAAAAAAAAAAAAAAAAAAAAGACTACAGAGATAGCCCCCACCTTACTAAAACTTGATTCCACTTAGAGTTGCATAGTAGGAGGTTTTGTTTTCTATTGCATAGTAGTTGCACAGTAATATATTTACTACTCTCTTCTCTGCCAGGTTTTGAAGAATTATTGGCTAGAAAATTATTCAGGAAACTCTGTGAATCCTGGGATAATGATTTTGGTGGGATGTAGTACGTTGTCTAATACTTGCGGTCAGTTAGCCAGTTTCCCTGTGAACCTTATTAGAACTCACATGCAGGCTTCAGGTGAGTTTCTTTTCTTTAATGAATGAATAATAAGTTTAAAATTATGTTTTAAATGAGGATAAATTAATGACTTCAAAACAAAACTGTAGAATTGATAAGCAAGAATCCCGAATTTATTATTTTACTGACTTTAGTCAGCTTTAGCTTTTGTGCTTTTAGATTTTATTTCCTCTCAAAGTATTGTTTGGAACTCTCCACATTTTCTTCAGTTGCTAATGATCTCTTTAAGGAGTTTACAATTAGAAAGTACCATGCAGAACAATAGAAAAGATTATGCTTTTTTTCAAATAAACAGTTATTCCATATGATCGTGTAATTTTACCTTAGTTCCACTATTATCATCATATTCTGCAACTGGAACTTAATACATTTATGGAATTGAACTCAATTTTTTTTCCAATTTACTTAAGGAAGAGATATTAAGAAAAGGGAGGATATCTGTATTGTTTGTCTCAGTAAAATGTTAGGAATTTAGTTTTAAGAAAATATCTTTATCACTTTTCAAGAAGGAAAAACAACCCCACACAATCCTATTGTTATCTTCTTGACTAAACTGTTTATAGTTCATGTGTTAAGTGATATTCTTTAACATTCTCTTTCTTCTTGTCTTTTAGTTAGATTTTGGTTTTGATTTATATTCTCCAGGTGGAATATCTCTCCATCCATCCCATTGCCCATCCTTTCCTTTCTCTATTTGTGTCAAATCCAATTCCAAATACTCCTTTGAGGTCCCTCATGAAAGACTTTCAAGTGTTGTTTAATAGAACTTTCTGTGATGATGGAAATATTTTATATTTGTGCTATTCAGTATGATAGTCACTATTCCCAAGTGAATACTTGGGATTGTTGCCAGTGCAACTGAGGCAATGAATTCTTAGTTTTATTTAATTTTAATTAATTTAAATATAAATAGCCACATGTATCCAGTGGGTACCATATTGAACAGCACAAGACATTCTACAGGTAGGGAGAGAGGTATATTCTGAAGTAATTTCAGTCTCTGTAAATTCTTATTTATCATTGGATTTTCTTAATTTATAAATATTAAATATTGAATTATGCTTTTTTCCCCCCAATTTATAGCCCTAATGGAAAAAGGAAAAACAACTTCTATGATTCGGCTCATTCAAGAAATATATACCAAAGAAGGAAAATTGGGATTTTACAGGGGTTTCACCCCAAACATCATAAAAGTGCTTCCTGCAGTAGGCATTGGCTGTGTGGCCTATGAAAAGTGAAGTCACTTTTGGATTAACCTAGAAGTGATATATCAAATTGTTGTCATTGCCGTAATCACTTAATTGTAAGATAATACCTGGGTTATAAAGAGATGTTATCTTGTCCTAAGAGGAAAGAAATGTCAGATAATTGTTAAAATATTTTTTCATTATTACAAAATATATAAATTAAATAATTTTTATAACGTTCTTTAATAATTTAAAATCTTTAATATCCAAAGGATACTATTTACATTTTCTACTACTCTCCCTTGAATCCTAACTTAAAATTTGTTCTTGATTTGATTTGAATACACCATAGAGTAACATAAAACATTTGGTCAGTAATAGGAGTTTATCTTTGAAAACGTTTTTATATTTGAAAACTTATTTTAAAAAAGCTGAGTTTGAAAATGCTTTATACATGAAAAGAAAAATCAGTGCATTTAAAATTGATGTTATAGCAAATAATTCGGAGTCTGTGTCTTTTACTTAAGCAAAATGGAAAATTAGTCTCTAATTCCTTCTATCACATTTTAGATGGAATAATGATAACATCTTTCTTACATCTCTGGGCCTTTTTATTTGTAAATGTGAATACTGTTGGTTCATTTTGATTCTTGATATTGTCAGCTTATATAAGGAAGTTGGCATTGATAACAAATCCAACACTGGACAAATTTTACTTATCTTCTGGTTGAAAACTATTCGAGTGGAAGAATTTTATATATTAAAACCATTATCTCATCGTTGTTGAAGCAATTCTTACTTCAACTTAAGAGTTGATTAAGTCAACCCTTTGATACCCTAAATCTCTTCTCTTCACTTTTATTTTAGAAAATTATATTCTTTCCTGGGATTAAATAATTGTGTGGAGAGACGGTGGTAATGGGTTTATTGGACACTAACAGGCCTCAAATGAAGGATGCCTGGCTCAACCGACTGAAGTCCAGGCTTTGACTTTTAGCCTTGATGGTCCAAAAGTTTTACCTTATTAATTTCCTTAAAATGATCAGTTTTTTGGTGCTAGATTAACAAAAATTGCTCACAGGATTGAGATACAGATCACAAAGCAAACCCATTAATTTATAGTAGTGCTTAATACTTTCCATTAACCAGAGAACTTTCATCCCTTCTCCAAGGCACACTGTTTCCTAGTGTCAAACTACCTTGGAAACCTAATAGTTAATAGGAAGAGTGATGTGGAATTAGAACAAAGAGAAGAAGATACTTTTGAGGAATATTTTACTCAGGCCCATCCCAGTTAAGGTGGGAAGAGTTGGGAAACTTGCATACAAAGGGAGAGGAGCTGAGAACTAAAGTAGGAGAGTGGAAAGAATTGTGAAACTTGAGCTAAATTAAGCCACAAATCAACAGGAGAGAGAAAGGCAAATCTCATGTGAACCCTGGGAATGGGTGTGTAAGAAATTTGACTAATGGCGGTAGTTGTACAGATAGACTTTTAAAAAGCATTCCAAGTTGATGAAACAACTTGAACAGTAACATGAAAATGGAGTTCATGGAACATCGGGAAGATGGCAAGTAACCTGGTCATTTGAAAATGTATAGTGTATAGGAAGATATAGTGAGCTACAAGGCTACTGCTGTAGGTTGGCAACAGGGGCTTTCTATTATATATGCTAATAACATTCTCTAGTGTAAAAAGATAACTTTGGCAATAGAATGAGACCATTGAAAGAAGAGATAGGGCCAAGTGTGGTGGCTCACACCTGTAGACCAAATGCTTTAAGAGGCTGAGATGGGAGGATCACATGAGGCTAGGAGTTCATGACCAGCCTGGCCAACAAAGTGAGACTCTGCCTCTACAAAAGAAATATAAAAAATTAGCATGGTGGCACATGTGTGGAGTCCCAGCTACCTGGGAGGCTGAGGCAGGAGAATCACTTGAGCCCAATAGTTAGAGGCTGTAGCGAGCTATGATTGTGTTACTACACTCCAGCCTGGGCAGCAGAGCAAGAATCCATCTAGTAAAAAAAAAAAAAATGGAGATAGTAGAGCCAAGGAGGTCAATTCAGACATTATTACCATAGGTCTAGTTAGAAAATGCTGGCTTCTAAGTAAAGACTTCTCTTTAGAGTAGGTAGAAGTCTAGACTTTTTGATTATTGTATCCGAGGTCAAAGTCTAATCGGTCTTTTTTAAAATTAGAAAATTAAAATTTATTTTATTAAGTGGCTGATATGTACCAGGTACCCTTTCAAAGCACTTTTAAAGGTTCTCTTGTTTAATTCTATCAACTCTACTAGAAGGTTGAGATTATTATCCTGATTTTCAAATGAAGAAACTAAGTTCAGAGAGGTAAGTGCCCTAAGCAAATCTCCTAATATTTCCCCCTTTATGAAGGATTGTGCTCATTTCTCACCTTCAGGGCCTTCATTTTGTATAAGAGCCTGCTGTCAGCCATAATCTTGGCTGTGACTTGGATATTTTGTAAAAAACTTTAAGAATTATGATTTAGCCCATGTCCTTAGTGTGCAGCCTCTCAGTACTCTTTTAGTCCAAGCCTGACTGATACTCTTCTTGCTCTTAAATACTGAGAATGCTTGAGAGATAACCTTTATATAAAAATGGTTATCACAATGTAACATGAACACTGAGATTTGAATCTAGAATGAATCATGAAGAAATACCAGCAGTTCTTTCTAAGCATCAGAGAAGAAAATAACTGGATAATATTTTAAGGACTGTGGTGTCAGGAGTTGAGTTTAACACAGAGGCACATTTCTGCATGGTTTCTCAGATAGCACAGTTTAAAGAGCAGCCTCCCCATGGGTTACCTTGCAGGCCTCTGATACAAATTAGAAAAATTCTGTCTCATGGCCCCTGGGTTACTCTGTTTCACTCAGGCCCATCCCAATTAAGGTGGGAAGAGTTAGGAACCTTGTATACAAGGGAAGAGGCCCTGAGACCTAAAGTAGGAGAGTGGAAAGAATTGTGGAACTTGAGCTAAATTAACCCAGAAACCACCAGAAGAGTGTAGTAGAATGTTATAGGATATGATTAAGATTTTTGGCTGGGAATTAAACATAAAGAAGACCATAGCAGATGTCATCTGGGAGATGGTTAGGATTAAATGCCTATTGAAATTTTTGACTCCAAGAAATCTCTGCATCTCATCCAGAAAGGTAAAAAACTCTCTGGACAAGTACAGAATCCTTTCAGGAATTTATTTGCAGTCCACAGAAGCAAAACAGTAAGCCCTCAGATCTCTAGAGTGCTGTAGTAGGGTCCTCACTTGCCTAGTTTCAGGCAGAGCCTGTGTTTCTGAAGGCACTGCTGAATGTTTTGATACTCCCACTCTGCTCAGACTGCATATTTTAAAAGTTAGTTTATTAACCCATTTATTTTAGAGAAATCAACTGAAAAAGTCATACCATATTAGTCATAACATGCTAATGGAGGGTTATAAACCTTTGCAGAACTCAAAAAGCAACCATGAGTTCTTGTCCTAGTCTTTTTTTTTTATTTCTTTCTTTTTTTTCAGTTGTAGCAGAATACCACAGACTGTGTTGTTTGTTTGTTTATTTATTTATTTATTTATTTATTTATTTATTTATTTATTTATTTTTGAGATGGAGTCTTGCTATGCCACCCAGGCTGGAGTGCAGTGGTACGATCTTGGCTCACTGTAACCTCCGCCTCCCAGGTTCAAGAGATTCTCCTGTCTCAGCCTCCCCAGTAGCTGGGACTACAGATGCATGCCACTACGCCTGGCTAATTTTTGTATTTTTCGTAGAGACTAGGTTTCACCATATTGGCCAGGCTTGTCTCAAACTCCAGACCTTGTGATTCGCCCACCTTGGCCTCACAAAGTGTTGGGATTACAGGTATGAGCCCCCATGCCTGGACTTGTAATTTGTAAGAACAGAAATTTACTTGGCTTATGATTCTGAAGGCTGGGAAGTCCAAGGCTGAGGGACTGTCTCTGGTGAGAGTCATCTTGCTATGTTATAACATGGCAAAGGCATCACACTGGTGGATGAGAGAGAGGGAAAGAAGCAAGCCAAACACCCTCTTTTATAAGGACCCCCTCCTGTGATAATAGCATTAATCCATTTATGAGGGCAGAGCCTATCTCTCACCTTATATAAAAATCAACTCAAGATGGACAAAGACTTTAAGATATGAAATGATAAAAATTATGGAAGACAACCTAGGAAAAAACTTCTGGACATTGCTGTAGGCAAAAAATTCATGACTAAGACCCCAAAAGCAAATGCAATTAAAACAGAAATAAGTAAATGGGACCTAAATAAATAAATGGAACCTAATTAAACTAGAAAACTTCTGTGCAGCAAAGGGAATAATCAGCAGAGTAAACACACAACCTACAGAATGGGAGAAAATATTTGCAGATTATGCATCTGGCAAACGACTAATATCTAGCATCTACAAGGAACTCAAATCATTGAGAAAAAAACAAATAATCCCATCAAAAAATGGGCAAATTATATGAATAGGCATTTCTCAAAAGAAGATATGCAAATGGCTAACAAACATATTAAAAATGTTCCAGATCACTAATTATCAGGGAAATGCAAATTAAAACCCCAATGAGATACCACCTTACTCCTGCAAGAATGGGCTTTATAAAAAGTCAAAAGACAATAGACGTTGGCCTGGATATGGTAATAAGGGAACGCTTAGACACTGCTGGTGGGAATGTAAAGTAGTGCAACCTCAATGGAAAACAGTATGGAGATTTCTTAAAGAGCTAAAAGGAGATCTATCATTTCATCCAGCAACCCCACTACTGGGTATCCACCCAAAGGAAAAGAAGTCCATTTATCAAAAAGACACCTGCATATGAATGTTTATTGCAGCACAATTCACAAAGTATAGGACCAACCTGAGTGCCCATCAACCAATGAATGGATAAAGAAAATATGGTATACATACACCATGGAATACTACTCAGCCATAAAATAAGAATGAAATAATGTCCTTTGCAAGAACTTGGATGGAGCTGGAGGCTATTATTCTAAGTGAAGTAACTCAGGAACTCGCAGAACCACAAGATAAGGGGTTGATAAATGAAGGCCTGGGGAAGTGGGCAGTGGGAGGGAACAGTCCTGCTCCTGATGTGGAAAACCAAATACTGTATGTTCTCACTTATAAATGGGAGCTAAGCTATGGGTACACAAAGGCATACAGAGTGATATAATGGACTTTGGAGACTCAGATGGGGAAGGATGGGAGGGGTTGAGAGATAACAAACTACGTATTGGGCACCATGTACACTTCTCAGGTGGTGGGTGCACAAAAACCTCAGACTTCACCACTATACAGTTCATCCATGTAATCAGAAATTACTTTTACCCCAAAAGCTACTGAAATAAAAAATTATTAATAAAAATATATGCAGAAATGTTAGGTTACAATTTTCATATACCTGTAGCAGGTATTTTGTGCAGGTAAGTTTTCAATTATAAAAAAGTTGGTGCTATTGTGATTTTTTCTCATAATACCTTCATTTAAATGCTGAGCATACTCCTTTTTGTTAATCATAGAAGAATGAAATGGAAATTTCTGAATCAGAATTAAAAGTTTCAGTGGAGTAAGTGGGAGAAGGCAGGGTAGTTTTCCAAGCTTCATAGCTCAGGTTAACAGCTTAAAACAGCTGCCTTTGTATTGCCATATCTTGTCTGGTTCTCAGAACTCAGTCTCGCTTAGGAGCTGTGGGCTTCCACGGGTTTTTTTTATGGGTTACTATGACTAAGAAACACAATAATCACCTTCCAAGATGATACATTCACTTTTAGAAGTATTATTAGATTATGGGCACTTTGTGAATCTGCCCTCTCAGAGCTCCATCCCCCAGCGTTTTCTGAGCATTGTTTCTGCCTTTCTCCACTGGTGTCCTATTCAATTTTCAACTTGTTCACAATAGTTTCTTCTCTATGTCAGGCCCTCTTCTGCAGTATATTTTGTATAGAGTCTTAGATTTTCCACTCCCGGGCTGTCTATTCTTCCCTAAGACATCTGTCACACCTCTTGTTCCTGTTTTTTTTTTTTTTAATGATTAAAACTATGGATTTAGCAGTCATCACAGATGTATGCATTTTCATTGCTAACAAAATATACCACAATCTGTTCATCCCCACACTCAATGATGGGCCTTTGGGTTGTTTCAAGTTTGTGGGTGTTTCCAGTCTGTGGCACAATGTGGCTATGGTTGTTCTTGAAAGGTGTCCTGGGGTACAGGAGCGCACCTGTCTCTGGGTTATAAAACAAGCAGTGGAATTCTAGGGTCATAGTAACCACAATACAAGCCTTTTTTAGGTAAAACATTTCTAAAGCAAAGTATGCAGATTATATAATGTACATGAACAAAGTAAAACAAATCAGTATACACGATTTGGAGTTAAATGCCAAAATCCTAATCACTATCTTTTCTGTGTACATCATCTCTGCTCCACTTATGCTGGATATTTTCCAAATTGTCATCTAGAATGACCTGGGACAGCTGGATTCAGATTCAGCAGAGAAACTCCGCCCCTCCATGAGGAGGCCTGGTTTGCACTTCCATTTCATTTTGGAGATTCTTGTACTGTAGACTCCGCAGAACCACAAGATAAGGGGTTGATAAATGAAGGCCTGGGGAGGTGGGCAGTGGGAGGGAACAGTCCTGCTCCTGATGTGGAACTTCACAGCCTAAGCCTGGAAAGACCTGGTATCAGGGAACAAGGAGGAGGGGTGAGACGCTATTTTAGGGGGAAGTACGGACAATGGAGGATGAGAGAACAGGGCAGGATATGTGGGCACAGAATAGGATCAGGAGGTGTTCCAGAGGAAGAGGCAGCCATTCTGGGGCCAGGGAAGAGAATCATATTATTCAGCTCTCCCTCCTCCCTCTCCTCAGCTCTCCTCGTATTTCTCCCTTATTGTGTCTGCTCATTCTGTTCCCCTTTCTTCTGCATCCTGGGAGGACACCCAGGGCCTGTTATGGACTGAAAGTTTGTGTCTTTATGAGCTCATTTTCATACTGCTCTAAAGAACTGCCCAAGACTGGATAATTTATAAAGGAAAGAGGTTTAATTGACTCACAGTTCAGCATGGCTGGAGAGGCCTCTGGAAACCTACAATCAAGGCAGAAGGTGAAGGGGAAGCAATGTACCTTCTTCACAAGGTGTCAGGAAGGAGAAGTGCTAAGCCAACGGGGAAGAGCCCCTTATAAAACCATCAGATCTCATGAGAACTCACTATCATAAGAACAGCATAAGGGAAACTGCCCCCATGATTCAACTGCCTCTACCTGGTCTCTCCCTTGACACCTGGGGATTATGGGGATTACAATTCAAGATGAGATTTGGGTGGGGACACAAAGCCTAACCATATCACTCCCCCACATACTTATATCAAAATCTTAACCCCAAAGGTAATGGTATTAGGAAGTAGGAGGTTTTGGGAGTTACAGATTATAAAAACAGTCCTCATAGATGGGATTAGGGTCCTCATAAAACAGGCCCCAGAGAGCTGCCTTGTGCCTTGTATCGTAAGAGAGAGGTGACATCTGTGATTTAGGAAAAGAGCCCTCCCTGGACACCAAATTGGTCAGTGCCTCTATCGTGTTCTTTCCAGACACTAGAACTGAGAACAATTAATTTCTACTGTTTATAAATTGCTGAGTTCATGGTGTTTTGTGGTTTCAGCCTGGATCAGCTAAGACTGGGGGTCACAGGACCCCACATAGTAGGCTCAAACAGTAATGTTTTCATTTATTCTAAAATCAGAAGAAAAATCATCTTGTTTTGGATTAAAGAAAATCTTTTAACATACAGTCATAATGCATTCTCTTTATAACAGCACAATGGGATATATATCTTACTCTTTGATAGGTGGGGGGGCCCAACAAGGCAAAAGTATTAGTATCTAGTGTTTTGGAACATCATAATGTGAATTGGATACTACAAAAGTCTTATTTGTAGTGATAGTAAAGATATACTCAAAAAACCAAACACAAGAGAATGAGTCAAACTTTTTAACCTTTGTCCTTAGCGGCCCCTAACTAGAAGCTTTCTTTTTCCAGGGAAGGGGTCCTCCCTGGAGGGCCCAGAGTAGGTTTCTTTCAGCTCTTGCAGTTCAGCCTAAGTTTGTTTCTTTCAGGTCTTGCAGTTCAGCCTAAGTTTATTTCTTCTTCTTTCCATGTTGGAGGTTCTCAGAGCTCAGATGAAGAAGGTTTTCCTGAAGATTGGAGATACTGCCTCCTGTTTTAGGAGAAAGGAGGAAGAGTTGCATTATGCATCTTATCAATGACCCAGCTTTCTCCCAATCCACACAGATGAGCTGAAGTGAAATAATGATTTAAAGAGGTCAGATGATCAAAGAGGTCCCAGTGGGACATGGCAGCAGTAGGGAAGCTCGTAAATGAAATGAATCAGCCCCACTACCAGACAACTATTTCCTCAGCTCTATGGGCCCTGGAAATTGCTGTGAGTGGGAGCAGTCCTACCCGCAGAAGAAGAGAAACAGCCATCAGAAGGAAGTATAGGATCCCAAAAGTAAGCAAGAAGAAAAACAGTGAGCAAATTTATTGAAAACAAAGGTGTTCTAAAATTATGCTGTGTTTGCTATCTTACCTTTGAGATAAAGTGTCTCAAGATAACTCTCATCTGTCATGTACCTTCATAGGATCCCCCATAACCTCAGAATTTTTGACCACAAAGAATAAGCCTCAATATTATAGAGCTCAAAGCTGCATTTTCCCCTGGTTTTGTTTGTCTTTTTTTTTTTTTTAATTACATAGTTAAATCACCCATTCTCTAAGAAAAAAATGAGATAATATATTGAGAACTATGAAAGTTGGCCGACTCCACTGGTCTGAAGAGAAACAGGAGTCTATTTACGCACTTAGAAAAGCTGTACATATGTGTCTGCCTCTAGGATCATGTAATAAAAAAAGTTAGCCAGGCATGGTGGTGCATGCCTGTAGTCTCAGCTACTAGGGAGGCTGAGGCAGAAGAATTGCTTGAACCTGGGAGGCAGAGGTTGCACTGAGCCAAGATCATGCCATTGCACTCCAGCCTGGGTGACAGAGCAAGACTCTTTCCCCCCACTCCCCCCCAAAAAAGGAAACTGTCTTTTAAAGAGAGCAAGACTTTATATCGTCTAGAAATTACACCCAATAAAATTGGATAATTTAGCTCTATGAAAACAAGTTTAGCTCTATGTTATCCAAAATTGCATAATATTAGTTCTCTAAAACCCAACTGTCATACAGTTTTCATCAGGTAACATTGGTCAGTGAGAATTTCCTGTGGTTATCCTGGGAATGACCTGCAAAAAATGATATTGACAAATAGCATATCTCTAATATATCTTGACTAATTTTTTCAAAGATCAAAGGAAGATCTGCTCACACAGGTGAGAAAAAAACCAGTGAAGAACTCTGGCGACTCTAAAAGCCAGAGTTTCTTCTTACCTCCAAGCATCCATACTAGCTCATCAGCAGTGGTCCTTAACCAGACTGAAATAACTGAAATGATAGACATATGATTGGAATTTGGAAGACAAGGAATCTCATCAAGATACAACAGAAGATTGAATCACAATCCAAGGAAACCAGTAAAACAGTTGAAGAGTTGAAAGATGAAACAGCCATTTTAAAAGAGAACCAAACTGAACTTATGGAAATGAAGAATTCAATACAGGAATTTCAGAATACAATTGGAAGCATTGATAACAGAATAGACGAAGCTGGGGAAAGAATCTCAGAGCGCAAAGAACATTGCTTCAAATGAATACAGTCACACAAAAGTATATATGTGTGTACATATGGTGTATATGTATATATAATTTTGCATAATGTTGATTTGGAAAAGTAAAGGTTACTCAAAAGAAGATATGTTGTCTATTAAAAATAAGTCCACATAAGAAAAAGACTAAGCCATAACAGGTAGTGATGAATGATCAAAGGAATGTTAAAATTTTACTTTATTTTTTAATCAGTTCCCCTTAATCACTCTTAAATTTTAGCATAATCAGCAATGGAAGATCCTTAGAGCTTTTGAGAAGTAATACGTAACAAATATAAAAAACAAAATACAAAAATGAAGAAGAGAATGAAATAATGCAGTGACTACACAAAATAAAACCATTAGTCTAATGCTGTGTTTTTCTAAAGGCATATATATGCGTAATTGCCACATGAAAAGGTGCTGCATTTATAAAAGCCCATAAAGGTGCTGAATATCATTAGTCAGTGGAAAATGCAAGTAGAAACAACATAAGATACCACTTTACACTCACTAGTGTAGCTATAATAAAAAAAAAATTAAGAGAACAGCAAATTTGCTGAGAAGGCGGAGAACTGGAACCTTCCTATATTGCTGGTAAAATGTAAAATGATAGAACTACTTTGAAATCCACTTTGGCAGCTTCTTAAGAAGTTAATCGGCGGCGCACCGTGGCTCAGGCCTGTAATCCCAGCACTCTGGGAGGCCAAGACGGGCAGATCACGAGGTCAGGAGATCGAGACCATCCTGGCCAACACGGTGAAACCCTGTCTGTACTAAAAAAATTAAAAATACAAAAAATTAGCCGGGCATGGTGGCAGGCACCTGTAGTCCCAGCTACTCGGGAGGCTGAGGCAGGAGAATGGCGTGAACCTGGGAGACGGAGCTTGCAGTGAGCCGAGATTGCGCCACTGCACTCCTGCCTGGGTGACAGAGTGAGATTCCATCTCAAAAAAAAAAAAAAAAAAAAGTTAAACATAAGTTTACCATATAACCCAGATATTTCACACTTAGAAATCTGAGAGAAACAAGAACATAGGTCTACCAAAACTTGTGCTGAAATGTTCATTGCAGTGTTATTCATGATAGCAAAACCTGGAAACAAATGTCTGTCACTGTTATATGAATAAATAAAATGTGGTATTATCTGCACAATGGAATTCTAGTCAGCAATTAACAAGCAGAGAAATCTGATACATGCTACAGCATGGATGAATCTTAAAACACTATGCTAAATGAAAGATGCTAGTCACAAAAGACTGTCTATGGTCTGATGCCATTTATGTAATATGTCCAGAAAAGATGACATTTGTAGGCAGAAAATGGATTGTTTTGTTGGGGCTGCAGAAGAGAGTAGGATTCGCTACAACAGCACTGGAAAAAATTGGGAAGGTAAAGGTAATGTTCTAAACGTGTATTATGGTACTGGTTGAGACACTCTATATAAATTGAGTCACATATTTACAATGGGTCCATTTCATTATATACAAATCTGATATGAAATTAAGGACAGGAAAGTGCTAAATCAAGGGGTTGGGTGTCCTGTGATCCTGTGACGATCACTGCATGTTGAGGTGCAACAATCTGAGTCAACAGCAGATGGTTACTTAGAGCAGATGGTGACTCTGATGTCACATGCTTGAGAAAGGGGTTCCTGGGCCTTCAGTCTCTGGCCCTGCAAGCTCCCGCAGAATCCAGATAATAGATGTGATAAATGAAGACAGCCTCTGCCTCTCAGGTAGTGCAAGGAGACCAGTTGTACCATATAAAGGTCTGGGGAGAGTCAGTTTGTTGGAAGAAGCTTTGCAGACATTTTGTGTGACAAAAGGAAAAAATCATGGGGAAGAAGTGAGAGCTGCAGAATGAGGGGTTGCTCGAAGCAAAAGCTGCTCAAAATCTTTGGTGGGATTTGAGGAGATTTGTGTCTTGTATGGTCTGACCCGGCAACCTTTTGGTTAACAGAAGGCACCAGAGAGAAAACTGCTATGAACTTTTGCTATATGCTAATAGTACAAAATGAGAACATACTCCCTACCCACAATACTATTTCATTGATTTCCATCTTTATCTTTGTAATTTACTTTCTTTTACTTTAAGATTAATTTACTCTTCCCGGTTCTTGTGGTAGAAGCAGAAATCACTGATTTGAAATAATTTTAAAATTCTTATGGGCTTTTATAAATACAGGCTTTATAAGTATAGATTTTAATGCTATAAATCCCCTTCTTCATTTTCATATGTTTTCACCTTCCTTCAGT
This sequence comes from Rhinopithecus bieti, assembly GCF_001698545.2. NCBI lineage: Eukaryota > Metazoa > Chordata > Mammalia > Primates > Cercopithecidae > Rhinopithecus > Rhinopithecus bieti. The sequence goes on from NW_016804102.1 coordinate 162,033, forward strand.
TCAAAACAATTTCTAATTTCCCCTTTTAAAATTATTTTATTTCAATAACTTTTGGGGAACAGGAGGTGTTTGGTTACAGGGAGAAGTTATTTAGTGGTGATTTCCAGGACTGTGGTGCACCCATCACCCGAGCATTTTACCCAATGTATAGTCTTTTATCCCTCCCTCTTCCTTTCCCTTTCCCTGGAGTCCCCAAAGTTCATTTTATTACTCGCATGCCTTTGCATCCTCATAGCTTAGCTCCAACTTATAAGTGAGAAGTAATGATGTTTGGTTTTCCATTACTGAGTTACTTCACTTAGAATAATAGTCTCCAACTCCATCCAGGTTGCTGTAAATGCCATTATTTTGTTCATTTTATGGCTGAGTAGTATCCCATGGTATACATAAACCACATTTTCTTTATACACTTGTTGATTGATGGGCATTTGAGTTGGTTCCCTATTTTGCAATTGAAAATTGTGTTACTCTAAACATGAGTGTGAAAGTATCTTTTCATATAATGACTTCTTTTCCTCTGGCTGAACACCCAGTAGTGGGGTTGCTGGATCAAATGGTAGATCTACTTTTCGTTCTTTAAGGGATCTCCACACTGTTTTCCATAATGGTTGTACTCGTTTACATTCCCATCAACAGTGTAAAAGTGATCACTTTTCACCAAATTCAAGCCAATGTGTATAGTTTTTTGATTTTTTAAATTATGGCCATTCTTACAGGAGTAAGGTTGTATCACATTGTGGTTTTGGTTTGCATTTCCTTGATAATTAGTGATGTTGAGAGCATTTTTTCATATGTTTCCTGGTCATTTGTTTATTTTCTTTTGAGAATTGTCTATTCATGTCCTTGGCCCACTTTTAAAAAATTTTACTTTTAAGTTCTGGGATGCATGTGCTGAACGAGCAGGTTTGTTACATAGGTATACATGTGCCCTGGTGGTTTGCTGCACTTATCAACCCATAATCTAGATTTTAAGCCCTGCATGCATTAGGTATTTGTCCTAATGCTCTCCCTCCACTTGCCCCAACCCCTGTCAGGCCCTGGTGTGTGATGTTCCTCTCCCTGTGTCCATGTATTCTCATTGTTCAGCTCCTACTTACGAGTGAGAACATGCAGTGTTCGGTTTTCTGTTCCTGCATTAGTTTGCTTAGAATGATGGTTTCCAGCTTCACCCATCTCCCTGCAAAGAACATGCACTCATTCTTTTTTATGGCTGCGTAGTATTCCATGGTGTATATGTGCCACATTTTCTTTATCTAATCTATCATTGATGGACATTTGGGTGGGTTCCAAGTCTTTGCTATTGTAAATAGTGCTGCAATAAACATACATGTCAATGTGTCTTTATAGTAGAATGATTTATAATCTTTTGGGTATATACCCAGTAATGGGATTGCTGGGTCAAATGATATTTCTGATTCCAGATCCTTGAGGAATCGCCACACTGTCTTGCACAATGGTTGAACTAATTTACACTCCCACCAACAGTGTAAAAGCATTCCTATTTTTCCACATCCTTGCCAGCATCTGTTATTTCCTTTTTAATAATCGCCATTCTAACTAACATGAGATTGTATCTCATTGTAGCTTTGATTTGCATTTCTTTTTCTTCTCTTTTCTTTGTTTTTGATGGAGTCTCGCTCTGTCGCCCAGGCTGGAGTGCAGTGGCGTGATCTCAGCTCACTGCAAGGTCTGCCTCCCAGGTTCACACCATTCTCATGCCTCAGCCTCCCGAGTAGCTGGGACTACAGGCACCCGCCACCATGCCCGGCTAATTTTTTGTATTTTTTTTAGTAGAGAC
>NW_016804102.1:164283-173280 GCF_001698545.2 Rhinopithecus bieti
AAAAAAAAAAAAAAAAAAAAGTTAAACATAAGTTTACCATATAACCCAGATATTTCACACTTAGAAATCTGAGAGAAACAAGAACATAGGTCTACCAAAAACTTGTGCTGAAATGTTCATTGCAGTGTTATTCATGATAGCAAAACCTGGAAACAAATGTCTGTCACTGTTATATGAATAAATAAAATGTGGTATTATCTGCACAATGGAATTCTAGTCAGCAATTAACAAGCAGAGAAATCTGATACATGCTACAGCATGGATGAATCTTAAAACACTATGCTAAATGAAAGATGCTAGTCACAAAAGACTGTCTATGGTCTGATGCCATTTATGTAATATGTCCAGAAAAGATGACATTTGTAGGCAGAAAATGGATTGTTTTGTTGGGGCTGCAGAAGAGAGTAGGATTCGCTACAACAGCACTGGAAAAAATTGGGAAGGTAAAGGTAATGTTCTAAACGTGTATTATGGTACTGGTTGAGACACTCTATATAAATTGAGTCACATATTTACAATGGGTCCATTTCATTATATACAAATCTGATATGAAATTAAGGACAGGAAAGTGCTAAATCAAGGGGTTGGGTGTCCTGTGATCCTGTGACGATCACTGCATGTTGAGGTGCAACAATCTGAGTCAACAGCAGATGGTTACTTAGAGCAGATGGTGACTCTGATGTCACATGCTTGAGAAAGGGGTTCCTGGGCCTTCAGTCTCTGGCCCTGCAAGCTCCCGCAGAATCCAGATAATAGATGTGATAAATGAAGACAGCCTCTGCCTCTCAGGTAGTGCAAGGAGACCAGTTGTACCATATAAAGGTCTGGGGAGAGTCAGTTTGTTGGAAGAAGCTTTGCAGACATTTTGTGTGACAAAAGGAAAAAATCATGGGGAAGAAGTGAGAGCTGCAGAATGAGGGGGTTGCTCGAAGCAAAAGCTGCTCAAAAATCTTTGGTGGGATTTGAGGAGATTTGTGTCTTGTATGGTCTGACCCGGCAACCTTTTGGTTAACAGAAGGCACCAGAGAGAAAAACTGCTATGAACTTTTGCTATATGCTAATAGTACAAAATGAGAACATACTCCCTACCCACAATACTATTTCATTGATTTCCATCTTTATCTTTGTAATTTACTTTCTTTTTACTTTAAGATTAATTTACTCTTCCCGGTTCTTGTGGTAGAAGCAGAAATCACTGATTTGAAATAATTTTAAAATTCTTATGGGCTTTTATAAATACAGGCTTTATAAGTATAGATTTTTAATGCTATAAATCCCCTTCTTCATTTTCATATGTTTTCACCTTCCTTCAGTTCAAAACAATTTCTAATTTCCCCTTTTTAAAATTATTTTATTTCAATAACTTTTGGGGAACAGGAGGTGTTTGGTTACAGGGAGAAGTTATTTAGTGGTGATTTCCAGGACTGTGGTGCACCCATCACCCGAGCATTTTACCCAATGTATAGTCTTTTATCCCTCCCTCTTCCTTTCCCTTTCCCTGGAGTCCCCAAAGTTCATTTTATTACTCGCATGCCTTTGCATCCTCATAGCTTAGCTCCAACTTATAAGTGAGAAGTAATGATGTTTGGTTTTCCATTACTGAGTTACTTCACTTAGAATAATAGTCTCCAACTCCATCCAGGTTGCTGTAAATGCCATTATTTTGTTCATTTTTATGGCTGAGTAGTATCCCATGGTATACATAAACCACATTTTCTTTATACACTTGTTGATTGATGGGCATTTGAGTTGGTTCCCTATTTTTGCAATTGAAAATTGTGTTACTCTAAACATGAGTGTGAAAGTATCTTTTTCATATAATGACTTCTTTTCCTCTGGCTGAACACCCAGTAGTGGGGTTGCTGGATCAAATGGTAGATCTACTTTTCGTTCTTTAAGGGATCTCCACACTGTTTTCCATAATGGTTGTACTCGTTTACATTCCCATCAACAGTGTAAAAGTGATCACTTTTCACCAAATTCAAGCCAATGTGTATAGTTTTTTGATTTTTTAAATTATGGCCATTCTTACAGGAGTAAGGTTGTATCACATTGTGGTTTTGGTTTGCATTTCCTTGATAATTAGTGATGTTGAGAGCATTTTTTCATATGTTTCCTGGTCATTTGTTTATTTTCTTTTGAGAATTGTCTATTCATGTCCTTGGCCCACTTTTTAAAAAATTTTACTTTTAAGTTCTGGGATGCATGTGCTGAACGAGCAGGTTTGTTACATAGGTATACATGTGCCCTGGTGGTTTGCTGCACTTATCAACCCATAATCTAGATTTTAAGCCCTGCATGCATTAGGTATTTGTCCTAATGCTCTCCCTCCACTTGCCCCCAACCCCCTGTCAGGCCCTGGTGTGTGATGTTCCTCTCCCTGTGTCCATGTATTCTCATTGTTCAGCTCCTACTTACGAGTGAGAACATGCAGTGTTCGGTTTTCTGTTCCTGCATTAGTTTGCTTAGAATGATGGTTTCCAGCTTCACCCATCTCCCTGCAAAGAACATGCACTCATTCTTTTTTATGGCTGCGTAGTATTCCATGGTGTATATGTGCCACATTTTCTTTATCTAATCTATCATTGATGGACATTTGGGTGGGTTCCAAGTCTTTGCTATTGTAAATAGTGCTGCAATAAACATACATGTCAATGTGTCTTTATAGTAGAATGATTTATAATCTTTTGGGTATATACCCAGTAATGGGATTGCTGGGTCAAATGATATTTCTGATTCCAGATCCTTGAGGAATCGCCACACTGTCTTGCACAATGGTTGAACTGGTTTACACTCCCACCAACAGTGTAAAAGCATTCCTATTTTCCACATCCTTGCCAGCATCTGTTATTTCCTTTTAATAATCGCCATTCTAACTAACATGAGATTGTATCTCATTGTAGCTTTGATTTGCATTTCTTTTCTTCTCTTTTCTTTGTTTTGATGGAGTCTCGCTCTGTCGCCCAGGCTGGAGTGCAGTGGCGTGATCTCAGCTCACTGCAAGGTCTGCCTCCCAGGTTCACACCATTCTCATGCCTCAGCCTCCCGAGTAGCTGGGACTACAGGCACCCGCCACCATGCCCGGCTAATTTTTTGTATTTTTTTTAGTAGAGACGGGGTTTCACCATGTTGGCCAGAATGCTCTCGATCTCTTGACCTCGTGATCTGCCCGCCTTGGCCTCCCAAAGTGCTCGGATTACAGGCATGAGCCACCACCTCCAGCCTGATTTGCATTTCTTTAATGACCAGTGATGATGAGCTTTTTTTCATATGTTTGTTGGCCATATAAATGTTTTCTTTTGACAAGCGTCTGTTCATATCCTTCGGCCACTTTTTGATGGGGTTGTTTGTTTCTTTTCTTGTAAATTTGTTTAAGTTCCTTGTAGATTCTGGATATTAGACCTTTGTCAGATGGATAGACTGCAAAAATTTTCTCACATTCTGTAGGTTGCCTATTCACTCTGATGATAGTTTTTTTGTTTGTTTGTTTGTTTGCTGAACAGAAGCTTTTAATTATATCCCATTTGTCAATTTTGGCTTTTGTTGACATTGCTTTTGGTGTTTTAGTCATTAGGACTTTGCCCATGCCAGTGTCCTAAATGGTGTTGTGTAGGTTTTCTTTTAGGGTCTTTATGGTTTTAGGTTTCAGGTTGAAGTATTTAATCAATCTTGAGTTAATTTTTGTATGAGATGTAAGGAAAGGGTCCAGTTTCTGTTTTCTGCATATGGCTAGCCAGTTTTCCCAGTACCATTTGTTAAATAGTGAATCCTTTCCTCATTGCTTGTTTTGTCAGGTTTGTCGAAGATCAGATGGTTGTATATGTGTGGTGTTATTTCTGAGGCCTCTATGCTGTTCCATTGGTCTATATATCTGCTTTGGTACTAGTACCATGCTGTTTTGCTTATTGTAGCCTTGTGTGAAGTCACGTAGCGTGATACCTCCAGCTTTGTTCTTTTTGCTTAGGATTGTGTTGGCTATACGGGTTCTTTTTTTGGTTCCATATAAAATTTAAAGTCGTTTTTTCTAATTATGTGAAGAAAGTCAATGGTAGCTTGATGGGAATAGCATTGAATCTATAAATTACTTTGGGCAGTGTGACCATGTTCATAACATTGATTCTTCCTATCCATGAACCTGGAATGTTTTTCCATTTGTTTGTGTCCTCTCTTATTTCCTTGAGCAGTGGTTTGTAGTTCTCCTTGAAGAAGTCCTTCAAGTCCCTTATAAGTTGTATTCCTAGACATTTTATTTTCTTTGTAGCAATTGTGAATGAGAGTTCATGCATGATTTGGCTCTCTGCTTGTCTATTATTGGTGTATAGGAATGCTTGTGATTTTTGCACATTGATTTTTTTATCCCAAGACTTTGTTGAAGTTGCTTATCAGCTTAAGGAGTTTTGGGGCTGAGATGATGCAGTTTTCTAAATATACAATCATGTCATCTGCAGACAGACAACTTGACTTCCTGTCTTCCTATCTGAATACTCTTTATTTCTTTCTCTTGCCTGATTGCCCTAGCCAGAACTTCCAATACTATGTTGAATAGGAGTGATGAGAGAAGGTACCCTTGTCTTGTGCTGGTTTTCAAATGGAATGCTTCCAGCTTTTGCCCACTCAGTATGATATTATTTTGAGATAGGTTCCATCAATACCTAGTTTATTGAGAGTTTTTAGCATGAAGGGGTGTTGAATTTTATTGAAGGCCTTTTCTGCATCTATTGAGATAATAATGTAGCAATGCAGCTTTTGTCATTGGTTCTGTTTATGTGAAGGATTACATTTATTGATTTGCCTATGTTGAACCAGCCTTGCACCCCAGGATGAAGCTGATTTGATCGTGGTGGATAAGCTTATTTATGTGCTGCTGGATTTGGTTTGCCAGTATTTTATTGAGGATTTTTGCATGGATGTTCATCAGGGATATTGGTCTGAAATTTTCTTTTTTTGTTGTGTCTCTGCCAGGTTTTGCTATCAGGATGATGCTGGTCTCATAAAATGCATTAGGGAGGAGTCCCTCTTTTTCTATTTTATGGAATAGTTTCAGAAGGAATGGTACCAGCTCCTCTTTGTACCTCTGGTAGTATTTGGCATGAGTCTGTCTGGTCCTGGACTTTTTTTTGTTGGTAGGCTATTATGCCTCAATTTGCGAACTTGTCATTGGTCTATTCAGGGATTTGACTTCTTCCTGGTTTGGTCTTGAGGGGGGTGTGTATGTATCCAGGAATTTATTCATTTCTTCTAGACTTTCTGGTTTATTTGCATAGAGGTGTTTATAGTATTCTCTGATACTAGTTTGTATTTCTGTGGGATCGGTGGTGATATCCCCTTTATCATTTTTTATTGTGTCTATTTGAATCTTTTCTATTTTCTTTATTAATCTGGCTAGCAGTCTATTTTGTTTATCTCAGAAAAACAGCTCCCGGATTCACTGATTTTTTGGAGGGCTTTTCGTGTCTCTATCTTCTTCAGTTCTGCTCTGGTCTTAATTATTTCTTGTCTTCTGCTAGCTTTTAAATTTGTTTGCTCTTCTCAAGTTCTTTTAATTGTGATGTTAGGGCATCGATTTTAGATCTTTTCTGCTGTCTTGTGTGGGCATTTAGTGCTATAAATTTCCCATTAAACACTGCTTTAACTGTGTTTCAGAGATTCTGGTACATTGTCTCTTTGTTCTCATTGGTTTCAAAGAACACTATTTTTGTCTTAAATTTTGTTATTTACCTGGTAGTCGTTCAGGAGCAGGTTGTTCAGTTTCCATGTGGTTTTGCTGTTTTGAGTGGGCTTCTTAATCTTGAGTTCTAATTTGATTGCACTGTGGTCTCAGAGACTTTTATGATTACTGTTCTTTTGCATTTGCTGAGGAGTGTTTTACTTCCAATTATGTGGTCAATTTTAGAATAAGTGCTACGTGCTGCTGAGAAGAATGTACATTCTGTGGTTTTGGGGTGGAGAGTTCTGTAGATGTCTATTGGGTCCACTTAGTCCAGAGCTGAGTTCAAGTGCTGAATATCCTTATTCATTTTCTGTCTCATTGATCTGTCTAATATTGACAGTGGGATGTTAAATTCTCTCACTATTATTGTGTAGGAGCCTAAGTCTCTTTGTAGGTCTCTAAGAACTTGTTTTATGAATCCGGGTGCTCCTGTATTGGGTGCATGTATATTTCGGGTAGTTAGCTCTTCCTGTTGACTAGATCCCTTTACCATTATGTAATGGCCTTCTTTGTCTTTTTTGATCTTTGTTCGTTTAAAGTCTGTTTTATCAGAGACTAGAATTGCAACCCCTGCTTTCTTTTGCTTTTCATTTGCTTTGTAAATATTCTTCCATCCCCCCACCCCCTTTTTTTTTGTTTTGAGCCTATGGGTGTCTTTGCACATGGAATGGGTCTCCTGAATACAGCACACCGATGGGTCTTGACTCTTTATCTGATTTGCCAATCTGCATCTTTTAATTGGGGCATTTAGCCCATTTACATTTAAGGTTAATATTGTTATGTGTGAATTTGATTCTGTCATCATGATGCTAGCTGGTTATTTTGCACATTAGTTGATGCAGTTTCTTCATAGTGTCATTGGTCTTTATATTTCGGTGTGTTTTCACAGTGGCTGGTAATGGTTTCTCTTTTCCATATTTAGTGCTTCCTTCAGGAGCTCTTGTAAGGCAGGCCTGATGGTGACAAAATCCCTCAGCGTTTGCTTGTTGGGAAAGGATTTTATTTCTTCACTTATGAAGCTTAGCTTGGGTGGATATGAACTTCTGGGTTGAAATCCTTTTCTCTAAGAATGTTGAATATTGGCCCCCACTCTCTTCTGGCTTGTAGGGTTTCTGCAAAGAGATCCACTGTTAGTCTGGTGGGCTTTCCTTTGTGGGTAACCCGACCTTTCTCTCTGGCTGCACTTGATATTTTTATTTTTATTTTTATTTTTTGTTTGAGATGGAGTCTCACTCCGTCGCCCGGGCTGGAGTACAGTGGCCGGATCTCAGCTCACTGCAAGCTCCGCCTCCCGGGTTTACGCCATTCTCCTGCCTCAGCCTCCCAAGTAGCTGGGACTACAGGTGCCCGCCATCTCGCCCGGCTAGTTTTTTTTGTATTTTTTAGTAGAGACGGGTTTCACCGTGTTAGCCAGGATGGTCTCAATCTCCTGACCTCGTGATCCGCCCGTCTCGGCCTCCCAAAGTGCTGGGATTACAGGCTTGAGCCACCGCGCCCGGCCACTTGATATTTTTTCCTTCATTTCAACCTTGGAGAATCTGATGATTATGTGTCTTGGGGTTGCACTTCTTGAGGAGTATCTTAGTGATGTTATCTGTATTTCCTGAATTTGGATGTTGCTTAGCCCACTTTCTGATGGAATTATTTGTTTTTTCTTGCTGATTTGTTTGAGTTCCTTGTAGATTCTGGTTGTCAGTCCTTTGTCAGATGCATAGTTTGTGAAGATTTTCTCCCACTTTGTGAGTTGTCTCTTTACTCTGCTGTTCATTTTGCTGTGCAGAAGCTTTTTAGTTTAATTAAATCCCACCTATTTATCTTTGGTTCTGTTGCATTTGCTTTTGGGTCCTTGGTCATGAAGTCTTTGCCTAAGCCATTGTCTAGAAGGGTTTTTCTGATATTATCTTATAGAACTTTTATGGTTTTAGGTCTTAGATTTAAGTCTTGTATCCATCTTGAGCTGATTTTTGTGTAAGGTGAGAGATGAGGATCCAGTTTTATTCTTCTACATGTGGCTTGCCAATTTTGTCAGCACCACTTGTTGAATACGGTGTCTTTTCCCCATTTTATGTTTTTGTTTGTTTTGTCAAAGGTCAGTTGCTGTAAGTATTTGGCTTTGTTTCTGAGTTCTCTATTCTGTTTCATTGGTCTATGTGCCTATATTTATACCAGTACCATGCTGTTTTGGTGACTAAGACCTTTTAGTGTAGTTTGAAGTCAGATAATGTGATGCCTGATTTGTTTTTGTTTTGCTTCATCTTGCTTTGGCTAGGTGGGCTCTTTATGGCTCCATATGAATTTTAGGAATCTACAAGGAACTCAAATCAGCAAGAAAAAATAAACAATCCCATCAAAAAGTGGGCTAAGGACATGAATAGACAATTCTCAAAATATGTGTACAAATAGCTAACAAATGTGAAAATTGCTCAACATCACTAAATATCAGGGAAATGCAAATAAAAACCACAATGCAATACCACTTTACTCCTGCAAGCATAGCCACAAATAAAAAGTCAAAAAGTAATGGATGTTGGCCTGGATGTGGTGAAAAGGGAACATTTTTACACTGTTAGTGGGAATGTAAACTAGTTCAGCCAGTATGGAAAACAGTATGGAGATTCCTTAATGAATTAAAAGTAGATCTATCATTTGATCCAGGAATCCCACTACTGAGTATCTGCCCAGAGGAAAAGAAGTCATTATATGAAAAAGACACTTGCACATGCACGTTTATAGTGGCACAATTTGCTTATTGCAAAGATATGGAACCAGCCCAAATGTCCATCAATCAATGAGTGGATAAAGAAAATGTGATACACACACACACATACCATGGAATACTACTCAGCCACAAAAGGAATGAAATAAAGGCATTTTTTGGGGTTGGAGGCATTTTTTCTGAGTGAAGTAACTCAGGAATGGAAAACCAAATATAGTATGTTCCCACTTATAAGTGGGAGCTACGCTATGAGGACAGAAAGGCAAAATAATGATATAATGGACTTTGGGTACTCGGAGGAAAGGATGAGAAGTGGTGAGGGATAAAAGATTGCACACTGGGTACAGTGTACACTGCTCAGTTTATGGGTGCACCACAAGCTTGGAAGTAATTATTAAAGAACTTGTCCATTTAACCAAACGTCATCTGTTCCCCAAAAACCTGTTGAAATAAAAAAATAAAAAATTTTTAAAAATTAAAAAATTGCACAATCTATTGCTATTATTGTTTATTGATTTTCTTTTTCTTTTCCTTTTTTTTTTTTTTTTTTTTTTTTTTTTTTTTTTTTTTT
>NW_016804102.1:173532-178845 GCF_001698545.2 Rhinopithecus bieti
TTTTTTTTTTTTTTTTAATGAGTCTTGCTCTGTTTCCCAGAATAGAGTGCAGTGGTGCAATCTCAACTCACTGCAACCTCTGGCTCCTGGGTTTAAATGATTCTTGTACCTCATCCAAGAAGTATCTGGAACTACAGGTGCACACCACCATGTCAGTGTAATGTTTGCATTTTTAGTAGAGACAGGGTTTTGCCATGTTGCCCAGGCTGGTCTCAAATTCCTGTCCTCAAGCAAGCCACCTGCTTCAGCCTCCCAAAGTGCTGGGATTATCAGCATGAGTCACTGCACAGGGCCTCAATTTTCTTTTAAAGAGTTTCAACTAATAAGAAAATGAAATGTGTATATTTGTTCACGTGTTACCATTTTTAGTGCTTGACATTGTTTTGTGGACACCCAGGTTTCCATCTCATACCTTTTTCCTTCTGTAGAAAAGATGTCCTTTAACATTTTTGGAGCACAAGTCTGCTGGTGATGAATTCTTTCACATTTTATATTTTTGAATGTACCTTTATTTCACCTTTGTTTTTTGAAAGCTAATTTTGCAGTGTATAGAATTCTATGTGGGCAATTTTAGTCTTTGAGTGTTTAAAGCTGTGACTCCTCTGTGTTCTTATGTGCATTGTTGCTGGTGACAGATCTGATGTCATCCTTATAATATCTTTGTTCCAGTGTAGATAAGGTGTGTTTTTCCTCTGGCTTCTTTTAAGATTTTTTTAATCATCATTGAACAATTTATGATATGCCTTGGTGTCATTTCTTCATATTTCTAGTGCTTGAGTATGTTGACTTTCTGGATCTGTAGATTTATAGTTCTTATTACATTTGGTAAGATTAGATTTTTGTTTTTTGGGGGGTTGTCTCCCGCTTTGGGACAGGATCTTGCTACATTGCCCAGGCTGTTCTCAAACTGGTGGGCTTACCTGATCCTCCTGCCTCAACCTTTTGAATAGCTGGGACCACAGGCCCGTGCCACCACACCTCACCTCACTTGGTGAGTTTTGGATTATTATTTCTTTCAAGAGTTTTTCTGCCATCACTGTGTTTGCCTTTGATGAACTCTAGTCACCTGTGTATGAGGTCAGCTGAATTGCTCCACAATTCATTGATGCTTTTCCCTTAATTTTTTTTTTCTCAGTATTTCTTTTTGGTTACTTTTCTTTGCTATGCCTTAACATTTACAATATTTTTTCTTCATTTTCTAATTTCCTGGTAATCCCTGGCAGGACACTTCCTCTCAGATATCACAGTTTTTATTTCTTTATTTCTTTTTAGTTTTTGTAGAGATGGGGTCTTACTTTGTTTCCCAGGCTGCTCTTGAACTCCTGGGCTCAAGTGATCCTCCTGCATAGGCCTCCCAAAGTGATGGAATTGCAAGCGTGAGCCACAGCACCAAGCCCCAGTTTTTATTTCTTAATGTTAGCTTGAATCTTTTTATACCTTTTTTTCATCTATTTAATTTGGAGGATGTATGGAATACAGTTATAAAAACTGATTTAATGATCTTTTCTGATAATTCTAATACCTGTGTCAGCTCTGAGTCAGTTTAATATGATTGATTTGTCCCTTCATTGTGGTCATTTCCCTGTTTTAGTGTGGCTCAGAAGTTTGATAGAAAACCAAACACTGCGAATTTTACTTTGTTGGTTGGTGCATATTTTTGTGTCCCTATAACTTTGAGTTTTTTTCAGGGAGGCAGTCAAGTTGCTGTCAAACAGTTTGATCATTTCAGGTCTTGCTTTTATGATTTGTTTCAAGAGGTCCACAGCAGTGCTCAGTCTAGGGGTAATTAGTTCTTACTACTGAGACAAAACCTTCCTGAGATCTCTACTCTATGCCTTGTGAATTATGAGGCCTTTTTTTTCAGTCATCTTTGGGAAATAGGCATGATTCTAGCTTTGTATGAGTTCCAGGCACTGTTCTCTCTAATCTTTTGAAATGATTTTTCCTCTGAACCTGAGTGGCATCTTCATATGGATCAGCACTGTGCTGCATGCTGGGTCACGTTCTGCAGTTCTTTCTGATTTACTTTCCATGGTTCGCTGCACCCTGCTACTCTCTCTATGGACTTTATGCTATCTTGGCTTCCCTGGACTCTCAGCTCAGTGTCCTCGACTCAAAAGGCTCACTGAGCTCCTCTTCACTTTGCCCTTCCTGTGCCTAACTTGGAAACCCTCTAAAGGTAGTAAGTTAGAGCAATTATAGGGCTCACTTGTTTGTGGCCCTTCTTTAGGGATTACAGTCCTGTCCTGTTTTGCCTGATGTCCACAATTTTGAAAATGTTCTTTTCATGTATTTTGTCTGTTTTATTTTTTTCTTTATTTTACCAGGTAGGAGAGTGAAATCCAATTCCTCTTAATTATAGAGGTTGCAGCAACCATTTAGGGGAGTTTATTCCGCCTACCACAGCCACTCACCTCAGTGAACATATTTCTGTAAGCCCTTCAGTCAGTGCTTGCCCCTCACTTCTGAAAGTAAGCCAGTTGAAAGCAACTCTGTCCAATGAGCAGCTCTGAGTGCCAACCAGTCAACACCAGCTCACTGAGGTCTGTGCCTTCAACCAGTCTCTGAACCCCACACTTTCCACAAATTCTAAGTCTACTCTGCTCAGAGAGACTGAATGATCAGCATAGCTCTCTCCCTTTAAGTAGCAATAAATTCAGACTTGTGTTTATTAATGCAGAAATTATGAGGTGGTCTCTTCATTTGACAAATGCCTAATGTTACATGTATAGAACTACCTAGAAAGAAAACAGAAAGAAGAGAATGCAAGGAAGAGGGAAAACATAAAGAAAGACCATGCAAGTGCCACTGCAGAGGGATCTGAATCAGAGAGAGGAGGAGAAACTCTGAGGGAGAAGACCTGAGTATCCAGTGCCTGTGAGGCTCCCTCAGAGCTGGGAGCTGCTGACATCTAAATGTGGGGAGCAGATTGAGGAGGAGCCAGAACTGAAGGTTTACAGCCTTCCAAAATGTACATGTTGAAGCCCTAACCTCAGTGGGACTTACATAGTGAAAAGGCCTTTAAGGAAGTGATTAAGATTAGTGAGGTCATAAACATGGGGCATTGATCTGATAGGATTAGTGTCCTTCTAGGAGGAAACTCAGGGAGCTTGTTCACCCCACTCCTCCTCCCACAAATCACACACAGCGAGAGAAGGCCATGTGGGGACACAGTCTGTGTGCAAGCTGGGAAGAGAGCTCTCACTGGAATCCAATCTTGATCTTGAACGTTGAATACAGAACTGTGAAACAGTACATTTCTGCTTTTTGGTATTTTGTGATGACGGCCTGAGCTCACTAATACAGAAGGTTTCTTAGACAGTGGCCTAGGCAGCTCCTCCCTGGGCCTTTGTGGGAGCTGCCTAAGTTTGCTCAGTGCTCAGTTTCTGTAATCTTCATCCACACCTACTCTACCCTGGTTAAGGCTGACCTTTGGCTTTAGAAAGAGAATTGGTCATAATGGTTTCATAACTTAACTGTCCACAAGAAAAAATGACCTGACCCAAGGATCTTTGATTTTCTTTGGGAAATTTTGACATCTGACCTTGGACAATGGCACTCAGATTCTGCAGGGTGACCCTGTGACCTCACATGCCCTGCCCTTTCTTTTCCTGAGAGCTTTCACTGCTCTGGACTCTCCAGAGCCACAAGGCAAGGGTTTGGCTGCAGGTGAAGAACCTGAAAGAGCCCTGGAAGACCCAGTGGCAAAAAGAAGAATCCCCAGGATGAGGAATGGGAGGAAGGGTGAGAGGCTGATCTTATAGGAAGAAAGGAGGCTGGAGGATCAGAGAACCGTGTGTGTGTGTGTGTGTGTCTGTGTGTGTGTGTGTGCGCGCGCGCCCAGGATGAGGTTAGTGGAGTTCCAGAGAGACAGGGTTGCCTTTCTGGGGCTGAGAATATGGATTCCTTGGTATTCAGGCTCTGGTCCTCTTCCTCTCCTGGTCTTCCTCATCCTGCCTCCCCACTCCTCCCCTCCTCCTCATTCTGTCCTTCAGGCTGTTTGTCACCACTACCCCTCCTCTTTCTGCTCCCCCTCCCCCATGCCCTGTCACCTCCTCTTCCTTTCACACACACAGAAGCTGAAGGAATGTTTTATGCCAGCAGGAGAATCACAATTACATTTCTGTGTTGTCACGACCTGATTTGAGGAGACCAAGCAAGATGGTTCCAGCTGTAGGGTGGAGCCTCCACAGACAAACCCTGAGGCCAGGGCAGCACAAGCGTTAGGCCAAGCTCAGATATGATGCGACCAATAGTAAGGAACCACCAGTACTTTTGGTCTCTGGCTAACAACTGGCCCCCAGTCTCCCAGGAACTTGAATATTCCAGTTGCCCTGCTCCTCTGCAAGGGAGTTCCAAGGGGAAGGACCATGCTACTTTCTTGTGTCCCCTTGGGGTGGGGAGGGGGCAAGTGGACAAGGATCCCCGTCGTCCTAGGAGCTGGGGGTAGCAGGGGGCTCAGGCCAGGGCAGGTTCTAAGCAAACTACCCAGCTTCTCCATTTAGACCTAGCTGAATGTTCAGAGTAGAAGGTTAATGCGGCCCCAGACTCACCTACTCCGTTGTGGCCTTTTCGTCTTTTCCATTGGTCTTTGCTTCCTATGAGGGTTCTGCCACTGAAGCCAGCCTATTGGGAAGTAAAAGCAACACTTAAAATGATCAAAGAGACCAGCATTAGTATTGGTGCAATCCTATGGTCCTCAGTGGATTACCTAGGATGCAGCCAGCACCTGGGTCACCTGGCTAGGGCCTGTCCAAAGAAAAGCTTCCCATATGCCCATTGAGACCTAGGTGAAAGTTCCAGGGACCTAGCTGCTTACCAAGAGATTGACTCTTACTTCCTCATGAGTATCTGGAGCCTTGGTGCTGAGAGTTCTTGGTCTACACCAGGGCACTGCTCACTCTCGGGGTCCAGGGCTTTCAGTCCATGAGTCTCCGTGTCTCTAACATTGAATCCTCCTCGTTTGTTGCTCCAAAGGGCCCCTCCCACAAAGTGGGCAGACACGGAGAGTTACTAGATGCAAAAGGTAAAGCGTATGTTATGTGATTCATTATATAAAGAGAACTAGGCCGGGCGCGGTGGCTCAAGCCTGTAATCCCAGCACTTTGGGAGGCCGAGACGGGCGGATCACGAGGTCAGAAGATCAAGACCATCCTGGCTAACATGGTGAAACCCCGTCTCTACTAAAAATACAAAAAACTAGCCGGGCGACCTGGCGGGTGCCTGTAGTCCCAGCTACTCGGGAGGCTGAGGCAGGAGAATGGCGTGAACCCGGGAGGCGGAGCTTGCAGTGAGCTGAGATCTGGCCACTGC
>NW_016804102.1:183184-194867 GCF_001698545.2 Rhinopithecus bieti
TATATATATATATATAAAGAGAACTAAAACCAAAAACAACATGATTCTCTCAATAGATGCAGAAAAGACCTTTGATAAAATTCAACATCACTTCATGTGAAAACTCCCAACACACTAGGCACTAAAGGAACATATCTCAAAGTAATAAAAGCTATCTATGACCAACCCACAGTCAGCATCATACTGAATGGGCAAGAGCTGGAAGCATTCAGCCTAAGAACTGGTAAAAGAACAAAACAATAAATTACACTTCAACACTTTTAAAATTTGCTCTTCAAAGATG
Source organism: Rhinopithecus bieti (assembly GCF_001698545.2). Taxonomy (NCBI): domain Eukaryota; kingdom Metazoa; phylum Chordata; class Mammalia; order Primates; family Cercopithecidae; genus Rhinopithecus; species Rhinopithecus bieti. The sequence continues at coordinate 183,468 of NW_016804102.1, forward strand.
TTGGTAAGAGAATGAAAAGACAAGCCACACTTACGGAGAACATATTTGGAAATCGCATATCTGATAAAGGACCTCTGTGTACAACACTAAGGGAACTCTCAAAGTTTATTAATAAAGAGACAAACAATCAGATTTTCAAATGAATAAAAGATTTGTAAAGGTACTTCAGCAAAGAAGATATATGGAAGGCACATAACAACATGACAAGGTATTCATCATCATTAGTCATTAGGAAATGCAAATGTAAACCAAGTAAAATGGCTAAAGTTGAAAGAATCACCATTCCAAGTGTTGGCAAAGATGTACGGGAACTAAAACACTCATGCACTGCTGATGAGATTGTGAAATGTTACAAGCACATTATAAAGCAGTGTGGCAGCATCTTAAAACAGTCAACCTGTACCTACCATATGATACTGCTGTTTCACCCAAATGAAAAGAAAAGCTATCTCCATACAACTTTGTTGATAGAAGCTTTAGTTTTAAAACCAGAAGCCATCCAAACCCGTTAACAGATGAATGAATAAAATAAATCGTGATATATCCATCGCATGGAATATTACATTACTCAGCAGTATAGTGGAGTGATCTATTAATACACATGAAAACATGGCTACAAATCAAAATAATCATTCTGAGTGAAAAAGATATACAAAAATACCAAAATATATAATGTATAAACCAAATATGTATACATAGTATATGATTCTATTTAGAGAAGACTTGAGAACATTTAAATTGATCTATTATAACAGAAAGTCAACCAATGGTTGTCTGAGGTGGGGGAGAAAGGTGAGGGAGGAATTACTAGGTACACAAGGACACTTTGGAAGTAGGTAGATATATTCACTATCTTTTTTTTTTTTTGAGACAGGGTCCAGTCCTGTCACCCAGACTGGAGTGCAGAGGGAAAATCTCGGCTAACTTCAACCTCTGTCTCCTGGGCTCAAACCATCCTTGTAACTCAGCCTCCCAAGTAACAGACTACAGGCACATGTTGCCATGCATGGCTAATTTTTTTGTGTTTTTAGAGATGGGGTTTCACCATGTTTCCCATGCTGGTCTTGAAGTCCTGAGTTCAAGCAATCTGCCTCCCTTGACCTGCCAAAGTTCTGAGATTACAGGCATTCCTTTTTCAGCATTAGATTAGTGATCTTAACCAATGCAATGAAGTAAGAAAAAGTAAATAAAACATTGAAAAGATTGAAAAGGAAGAACTGAATCTGTCTGTATTAACAGATAATGATTGTGTATGTACACAATCCTAGAAATCTACAAAATCTATAAAATTAATAAGTGAGTTTGCAGTGTTGCAGAATATAAGTTCAATATAAATAGTCTGTTGTATTTTTGTATATTACCAATGAGCATTTGGAAAGTGAAATAAAAATACAATTTCATTTAAAGTAACATCTACATACAGGATGTACTTAGAAATAAATGCAACAAAATTGATGTAAGGCCAGTATGCTGAAAACTACAAAACATTGCTTTAAGAAATTATAAAAGAACTAAATTAGTTGGGATGTAAATGTTGTCAAGGATCAGAAGAGTTGTAGTTAAAAAGTCAATTTTTCCCAAATTTGATCTTTGGGATCCAATGCAATTCTAGTAAAAATTCCACAGGCATTTTGGTAGAAATTTACAATCTGATGCTACCGTTTATATGGAAATGTCAATGATCAGGTATAATAAAAAAGGAACATTATTAAAGAACAATGGTGGATGAATTCACTACCTATTTCCAGATTTACTATACAGCTATGGAAATAAAGATCATGTGTATTACTGAAAAAAACAGAACATATATCAATGGAAGAGAAGAGAGAATTCAGAAATAGATCCTTTCATATATGTTAGACTAATGATTCTTAGACATAAATATAGTTATATGTGTATATATAATCACCTTTTTGATGATTATCTTTACCTCCAAAATAGGGAACATTAAGAGAACTTAAAAAGAAGCCACAATATAGGAGATACTATATTTATCTGCCACAAAGGATTTTTTTTAATGGTATATATATAATGCAGTCTGATAAGATAAACAGCACAAAGGAACGATTTGGCAAAAGGCTTGAATAGATACTTCAGAAAAGAAGATACATGAATGGTCAATTAGCACAGGAAAAGATGCTGAACTCTTTAGTCATCTGGGAGATCAATCAATACAGTGCTGAGATACCATTACATATCCACAAGAACGATAAAAAGGCTGAAAATACAACATGTTGGTGAGGATCTAAAGCACTTGGAAGTCTTATACTTGTGGGAATGAAAAATGGTCTGACTTCTTTGAAAATGTGGCTAACAGTTTCTTCTAAGTTTAAACACATACAAATCAGATGGACAGTCTTTCTGTTATGGCACGTGGCGCGTTTGGGGGGGTCCTTGCTCCCAGAACTCCCAAGATGGTGGCAGGCTGCTTCTAAGATGCTGGCAAACCTTGTGTTCTCTGACCTGGGGTTCTTGGCCTCATGGATTCCAAGGAATGGATGTGGTGAGTGTTATAGCTCTACTAGAAGTGTAGGTCATGGAAGAGAACTATGGAACCCAGTGACTAGTGTTCAACTCAATTAAGATGAATGAACCCTGGCCCTTAGCCATGCAGGAACAATGGCAAGCCTTTAGCCTGATAGGGACCAGCAATGGGCTCCTCCCTGGATCAGGAGCAAAGTGGACACCCTTCCAGATCCAGAGGGATGGAAGTTGGCGGTGGGTCTGTGATGGTGGCAAACATCAGTGGTGGATGGCAAGCGAAAGCTCAGCTCGAGCTGTAACAAACACGGCCCAGAAGATTGTGCAGTTGCAAGATTTAATAGAGTGAAAACAGAGCTCCCTACAAAGAGAGGGGATCCAAAGTGGGTAGCTGTTGCTGGCTCAAATGCCTGGGTTTATATCCCGATCATTGTCCCTCCCACTGTGCTCTCAGGCAATAGATGATTGGCTATTTCTTTACCTCCTGTTTTTGCCTAATTAGCACTTTAGTGAGCTCTCTCTACTACCTGATTGGCAGGGCGTGAGCTAAGTTGCAAGCCCCGTGTTTAAAGGTGGATGTGGTCACCTTCCCAACTAGGCTTCGGGGTTCTTAGTCGGCCTAGGAAATCCAGCTAGTCCTGTCTCTCAGTTCCATTCCTAGGAATTTACATACTATGTCTGCACAATGATTTGTATGTGGATGCTTATGATACTTTATTCATAATAGCCCAAACCTGGAATGACACAAATGTCAAATAACAAGTGAATGTATAAACAAACATGGTGTAACCACACAAAGGAATACTACTCAGCAATTACAGTGTATTAACTGTTGATGAAAATACTCATATGGATGGATTTTAAAATTAATGCGAGGCATGAAAGAAGGCAGACACAAAACAACACAAGTATAATTTCATTTACAGAAAATGGTTAAAAACGCAAACTGACCTAAAGTGACACTGGCTCCTTGGGGCTGAGGGTTGAAAGAGTGATGAACTGCAAAGGGTTACAAGGAACTTTGGACTTACGGAAATTCCCATATCATGATTATAGCAGTTGTCCCATTTGTGTATACATTTGTAAATATGCATTTAATTATATGTTTTAAAGTGTTGTAGTCTATTGTACTTAATTTATACCTTTATAACATTGATGTAATCATCTTAATTTCTCCATACTAGCAATTACCAGATAGAAAATGAAATTCAATAAAACATAATAAAGATTAATATCGAAAATAATTACATGCTTAAGAATACATATAATGAAGCAGATACAAAGCCCCTAAAAGCTATTAGTGATAGAAATTAAAGAAGACTAAATAGAGAAATATATATCATGTTCATGGATTGGAAGACTCAATTTTGTGAATATATCACATCAACATAATTCTGATTGAGAATTCTAGTAGAAGTTTTAGAGAAATGTAAATGCTAATTTTAAAATGTATTTCAAAATGAAATAATCTGGAATAGGCAAGTTGGTCTTGAAAAAGTTGGAAGAATTACTCTGCTAGATTTCAGAACTCATTTTAGAGCTACAATAATTTAAAAGCTATGGGAAATGTGTAACTGTTCATAAATATATCAAAGTAGAAGAGTACAGATTCAAACAATATGCTCCCTATGTACAGTTATTTAAACTTTTTAGAAACAAAGACACCAATGCCCTTCACTGGGGAAATGAGAGACTTTTCAATAGAAAGTTTCTGAGTGAAATAATAGTTGTTGTTTTAAAAAGTTAATAGTAACCACCACTTTCTACCATACATTGAAATTAATCTAAGATGTGAAAGTTAGAATTAGAANAAACAATGGACTCATTCAAAATGTGTAAATAACTCCAATAGATCACAAAGAAAACGACAAACAGCCCAGTATATCAATGAGTGGAAAAATTTGAAAATGTGCTTTACATAAGAAGATGTCTTAATGATCAATAGGCATGTGAAAACCAAAATAGATGATATCAATACACACCTGGTAGAATGGCTAAAATTTAAAAGGCTGAAAATATTAAGTGTGTGGGAATGTAAAGCAACTGGAAATAGCCTATATTTTTCATAGAAATGTAAAATAATATAACCTTTTTGCAAAACTCTGTGTCCATTTTCAGCCTTTCACTAAGCAATTCCATCCCTAGCAATCAATACCCAGGAAAAATGAGTATGTATCTTCACAGAAAGAAGTGTACAAGAATATTTTCAGTTACTTATGCATAGTAGCCAACAAGTAAACCTGTCTACCATCACAAAAATGGATATCAAGCTGTGTGATAATTATACGATAAATAGGATATTTCTAGGCCAAAACAAAATGAAATGAAAGAAAAACACAAACAAATTAGTAGCATATATATCCAACTGATTAAGAGAAGTCAAAACAAGGGCAGATACTGAATGATTTCATTGTTATGAAGCAAAAAAAGAAGCAAAATTAATCTGCTGTGGCTGCTATAGTTTCGATATTTGTCCCCTCCCAATCTCATGTTGAAATTTGATCCCCAATGTTGGAGGTGGGGCTTCATGGGAGGTGTTTGGGTCGTGGGAGTGGATCCCCCATAAATAGATTAACCCCCTCCCTGGGAGAAGGTAGTGAGTGAATTCTCACTCTGTTAGTTCCCGCAAGAGCTGGTTATTAAAAAGAGCCTTGTGCTTTTCCTCTCTCTTTGCTTCCTCTCTCACCATATGATCCTTGCACACACTGGTTCCTTTTCATCTTCTGCTGTGGGGGAAAGCAGTCTCAGGCCCTCATGAAGAACAGTTGTTGGTGCCATTCTTCTTGTGCAGCCTACAGAACTACGAGCGAAATACCTCTTTTTTCTTTATAAATGACCCAGCCTCTGGTATTCCTTTATAGCAACACAAAGGGACAAAGGGACTAAGATAGTAACAAGATTTAGAATATATTCTTCATTTGGGGATGAGTATTGACTGGCAAGGAGCACGTCAGAACTCTCTGGCATAGAATAAAAGTGTTGCCTCTCTTGATCTGGATGTTATTATACAATGTACAATTATATTAAAGTCATTAATCTGTACCCTTAGGTTTTTGTAGTTTACTCCATGCAAATTACACCTTAGCAAATAGCTGGTAGCATAAAACAAAGTGACAGATAACAAACACTCAAAAAAGTAAAAATTGACAGAAGATAGATAAGAAATATTCAGCAGATAAATGATAGGGATCCCTTGAGAAAAAACAAAACCAAACAAAAACAATGAAAGAGAACAAACACAAAAAAGGTTTTATTAAAAAACAGAATTTGACATTTAAAAGTTTGAAATAATGTTAAAGCGACACACTGTTTCCTTGGAAAAACAATGCAGAACCACAAACTCTGGGAGTTGCTTTAGCAAAAGTACTGTCATTCAGTTCGATCTAACGGTATAAGGTTAGCTTCGAAGGCCAAAAGAAACTAGTTTCTAATTCTTACTCTTCTCCTCACAACATTTGTGGCCTAGTAATTTTGTGATCTTTCTGAGTCTGTTTTCTCATCAGGAGCAGGACAATTCCTAAGTAATAGATAGTATATAGAAGTAAATATGATCTCAGGCAGTGGACATCAACCATAATTAAGTATTAGGAGTATATTTACATTGACCTGTCCTTTATCTACTCTAAAATTGCAGACAAACAACAATTGACAAAGAATAGATAAAATGTTCTAACATAAATATTCTTTCATTCTTTCTAGGAAAAAGTCACACATAAGTAAAAATAATTAAGAGAGGACCCACTTCATATCAAACAACCTTCCCCAAACTGTGAAACAGGTCTGCCTCCTAACACCAGAGATGAACGCAGTCTATTGCAGACACAGGGTCTTATAGGGGCTGGACCCCCTGCAGTCCTGTCTGCCTGGAATAGACTAAGAAAGTCTGCTCCAGCCTTAGAACAGCATGGGCTGCCAAGCGTTCCCACAGAGGCTCTCGACTTCAGCTCTAGATGTCTGAGGAATACATGCATGTGGGTCAGGTTAAGGCCAGCAGAATCACATGTTCAGGGCTCTCATCAGCGTCAAAGTCAGTGGAAGGAAGCCAGTCCCCAGAGCTCTATTCCAAGCCATTGGATGCTCCATGGAGGGGCGGTGGTCGTATGAATACCAATCAAGAGAAATATCTGTAACAGACAAGAGGCATAAATAAACAATGTCCGTCCTCCACTAAAACCCAGGAGAGTTCTCATTCCAAAAGCGGTGTCTTGAAGAAAACATAGGTACAAATCTTTGTGACTCTAGATTACACATTTCTAAGTGAAAATATAATCCATATAATGGGAGAGCTATTTGCAAATCATATACCTAACAAGGGTCTGGTATCTAGAGTATATAAAGAATTCACATAAGTGAGCAAAAAGACAAATGACCCAATTTAAAAATGGGAAAAATGTTTCAAAAGACATTTCTGTAAAGGATACATACAAATGACCAACAAGCACATGCAGAGATGTTCAATGTTTTTCCTCATTAGGAAAATGTGAACTTAAATCAAAATGAGATACCACATCAGACCCACAAGGGTGACTTTAAAAAAACACAACATATGTTTGGAAAGTTACAGTGGAAATGGAATTCTCATATATTATTAGTGGGAATGTAAAATGCTGTAGCCACTGAGATTGGAAAACAGTCTGTCAGTTCCTCAAAAACTTAAACATAAAGTCATATATGATACAGCAGTTGCACTCCTAGGTATATAACCAAGAAAATTAAAATCAGATGTTCACTCAAAAACATGTACAAAAATGTTCATAGCAGCATTATTCATAATAGTGAAAAAGTGGAAACGTTCCAAACCACCATCAGTTGATTAACAGGTAAACAAAATGTGGTATAACTATAAAAAGGAATATCATTTGGCCACAAAAAGGATTGAAGTACTGATGTATGCTACAGCAAGGATGAACCTTGAGAACATTGTGATAAATAAGAGATGCAGATGCAAAAGGTGATGTTGCATTACTCCATATACAGGAAATGCCCAGAACAAGTATATATATATAGAGAGAAGGTAGATTAGTGTTTGACAGGGACTGCAAAAAGGGGGAATTGGAGAGTGACTGTCAGTAAGTACAGGCATGCTTTCTGGCATTACGAAAGTATTCTGAAATTAGGTAGTGGTGATGGCTGCAAAACCTTGGGTATATAGTAAAAGATGCTGAATGGTATGCATAAAAATGGTGAATTTTGTGATATATGAATTTTACTTTAGAAGTAATAATAATAACAACAGTAATACAGAGAGGTATCTTTCCACATCTCCATGCCCTGCATTTTTTTTTGAAAAAAAAGCTTTTTAGGGCCAGGATCAATGGTTCACTCCTGTAATCCCAGCACTTTTGGAGGCCTAGGTGAGAGGATTGTTTGAGGCCAGAAGTTCAAGAGCAGCCTGAGCAACATAGCAAGACCTCATCACTACAAAAAATAAAAACAAATTAGCCAGAATGGTGATGTGTGCCTAGAGTTCCAGCTACTTGGGAAGTTCGGACAGGAGGATCACTTGAGCCCAAGAGTCTGAGGTAGCAGTGAGCAATACTGACCATTGCACTTCAGCCTGAGTAACAGAATGAGACCCTGTCTCAAAAAGAGGCATGTCACATAGTAAGTGGCCAGATAGGTTGCTGACAGCATGTTGAGAGGAAATGTATTAGATGAAACAAATTAAATCCAAAACATTTTTCTGAGGCAGGGAGCAGAAATGCAGTACAGGGGAGAGAAACACCTACTTGGAAAGAACCCACACAACTGAATTGGAAAACATGGAATGGGGCTTGTGGGAGGGAGACTCTACCTGAGATCTGGCTCCAGTACTTACAGCAAAGGGAACCTGGGTGAGTTACAGACTCTCTGTGCCTTGGTTTCTTCATCAGCAAAACAGAATCATCCCATCAACAGTAAGGTCCGTGGTATCAGGGGGTCCCCAAACAGACTGCACATCTGAGTCATGTTAACAAACACATTCCAGGCCCCACCTGAGTGCACTGAATCAGAATCCCTGGGAGGACACTGGACTTGTATTTGCACCGACCTTCCCAAGTGTTTCTTACTCTGACCAACTTGGGGGTGGGAACCATTGAGCTGCATCACATCATTCCAAAGCCAGAACATGAAGGCAGAAAAACATATATTCAATGCAGTCTCTTATAGTGGAGAAAATTCTTGAGGGAACCTAGAATTGAAGGAGACCTGGTTTGCTGGGCTCCATCTTAACTTTATCCTGAGTACGGCAGAGACACGAGCCCTTCAGGACACATGCCTGAGGCAGTGACAGTTCAACTTTGGAACAGTGGAAGCCCTAGTTTCAAACTCAAGCTTGCTTTGAGTAGAAGTTAAGTTTACGTCTTTTTGTACAGCAACAAGGCCAGTCTTCTGCAAGCTGCTCACCTTACAAGGAAAACAACAAAAATCATACTACTAAGAATTCAAACTTCAGCAGACATGGGTAAGTAAGGAAGTCTTATAAACCTGTTCTAGCCACCTGAAAAGACACCAGAAATTTAGCAATTCTTTCACATTCAGGACAGTTGTGTTCACTAGATCAGGGGCACTGAGACATGAAGAAAAGACCGCCTAAAAAGGGAAAACATTCCTTCCTGCCCTAGGACATCCCTGCCAACTTCAGGGAGGTGGGAACCCAGCTGCCCACTCTACAGAATGGGTTGCTTTTGTGTCTGGAAGGTGTCTGACATTCTGGGACCTGGACCCATCTCAGGGAGCTTTGGGAAGAGCCTGTATCACTGATGGAATTGGACAGTGGATGGAAATGGTTCAGCAGGATGAGGGTAAGTGGAGAAGCACGGCCAGGTCATACTGAGAGACAATGAGTGGCACTGATGGGGACAAAGATTAAGAACAAAAGTTTGTGCTTTGACTTCAGAAACTCAAACCAATAATTAATTTGCTCTTATAAGTAGTAAGAAGCATTTTTCTATTTACATGAGAATTTAATCTCAAAACAGAAATCAGAAAAAATATTAATTCCAGGGCATAAAACCTAAACCATAGCTTATATTTCTTCATCCACATAGAGCTAACAGTAAAATCTTCTCCATAAAATATTTATTGTGGTTATGAAAAGGCAAAGTCTTAAAGAGAATCATTGGTACTCAATAGAAGAGTGAATTAAATACAGCCAAGGGAAGACCCAGGTGTCATACTTCTCTTGTATATTCCAAAGTTCCAGTGAAATTCCAGGTAATAGAGGTTATTTCCTGCACTGTTAAAGTGAGGTTGCAGACACTTCTGAATTTTGGTCCCAGTGCTGAAGGAGGGCACACTTCTGTCCTGGAAAATGACACAGGGATGAATGCTCTTCCTGAGCGTTCCTGACTCATTCTGGTCATTCTTCCAACATCACAGAAACCAAAAAATAGGAATATGGCCAAATACATGATTTGCCATCCCTCTTCTTCAGGTTTCTTACCTGTTTCTTATGGATAATAACATTGCCTTAAGGATTATGATGAAAATATAACATCCAAGCATGTGTACAGTTTTGAACAAAATGCCTAGTATGAATTGGTCAATAAATAATTTTGTGACTATTTACTGAATTACATGGATTCTATAAATAATTACTGAATAATTATTGTGATTCCTTTTATTGGCAGTGCTCAAAACTCATCCCTGTGTGACCTCAAGTAAACCACGTCACTTTGTTAATCTGTAGTTTCTTCATTTTTAAAATGAAGAAACTACACAGATTTTCATTCTGACACAGAATGTCAGGTCTCTGAGACATCAGAGAGTAGATAAATTTACAGCCTTTAATACATCTCAAAGCACTGTCATTACACAGTGTAGTTGGAGGATAGTGCGGGCTACTGAGAGGAGCGCTTTCCAATGGGATTGATCCAGTCCTCCTCCCTTCACTTCCACATGAATGTTGGGTAGCCCGTGGTCACACTCATCATGCCCTGAACTCAGGCAAGTCCAGCAGCCACACTTAGGAGACCTGGGCTACAGGACAAACTCCCAAGTCCTAGCCTCACAAAACCTAGTTGAGGATGGAAGCTGAGAAAGTTAGGAGGTGGGTCGGGGGAGCACGCTCCCCTACTTAACCCTCTCATCTCAAACTCACTTTCTGCTGCACAGGAACACTGAGGATCACCAACCACACCTGACCGTGAGCTTGATCTTGCCAGGTTCTGCTAGTGGAATGCAACCAGACATCAACGGTGTTAGAGCAACTATCAAAGATAAAAGAGATAGAGATAGAGATAGAGATATATTCAACAATATTCTCTGAGAAGCGTTCTAGGCCCTATTCTTTTCAATATATGGGAAAATAAAAACAACAAAATAGCATGAGGTTTGCAAGACTTCCCAAGATACATGGTCATACATGTTTTCAGAGGATATATACAAATGATTTTGATCACCTGATACCTTGAAAAGAGCTCTTTTGGGACCAGAATGATATTCATAAGTGACAAGTATGAAATGAGTGTTCAGTGACATTAAAAAAACAAATCAACCTATACATAGAAGAAGAGCTATGGACACAGGGATGTGAAACTGGTCTTAAGTGTAATGAAAAGCCAAGATGCTGCCCCAGTAAGAGAAAATAAATGAACATAACAATGGGATGCAGCAAGAGGAATAATGATGCAAGAGAGAAAATATTTTTAAAAATGAATTATTCATTCACTTTTCAGTAGCTACAGAAAAAAATGCAGAAGACCCAGGGGATATCATGGCAGTCTAAAAGTCTGATATTTTTCACTTGTGGAAAAGCCTTAGGATCTGATTTAACTTAGAGAAGGTGAAGTGATTTTGTGACTACCACTAAGAAAATATAAGCTTTTGGGAAACTACCTCTACCTTGATGATTTTATACACACAAGAGATGAGCAATGAGGAACATGCTTAGATGTATTGGGAAAGAGGTGGGCCTGTAGCATTGTCACAAGGGTG
>NW_016804102.1:196270-200666 GCF_001698545.2 Rhinopithecus bieti
ACTCTGCAGCTTTCTTTATCCTGCATCTGGAATCTGTGACTACCTTCACTCCCTTGTGTTCTTTCTGAGACGCTTTGCATATTTTACCACCTATTACCTGCTCCTGATTATTCAGTGTTACCTGGGGGCAGATGATTCTTCTACTTTCTCAACCTCCTCATCTTTCTCATCTTCATCCTCACCTTCATCAGTTTCTGCAAATACAGAAGTGTCCATTCAGATATTTCCCACTTCACCTACGCAAGCACAGTGAGCCCTGTGTGCATGGAGACATGAACATCTGTACGTATGAGTCTGCATTGTACTGAAAGCTCTCATGTTTTATCTTTAAGAAAATGCCCTGGAATGGTTTCCTGATGCATGAGGCAATGCATTTCTGATCAGCAGGGTCACCATCAAGATGTGGCCAAATATTGAAAAGACCTTTCCTCTTCATATCACTGGAGGCTTGTCCAGCCTCTCTCTGAACTTCAGCAGCTGTCTCCCCAATCCTGCCACAGATCTGTTCCCACGCACAGGCTCTGTGTCCTGTCACAGCTCGCATTTAGAACCTGTATCTTTCTCTTAGAACAGGACAAAGAGCCTTTTTCGTATTGTCCCACAATACTCCATACATCAGGGACTTCATGGGCCCTCCAGGTGGCTTACACTGTGTTATCCAGGGACACGGTCTCCATGGGGAGTGCTCCAGCCTCAACCACTTCCTACCACCAAATGCCAACACTTCAAGCGCCTTCTCCAACAGCACACAGCGAGGGGCTTTATCTCATGTGAAATATAGTCATAAGTGTTCCCACATTTGAATGCCAGAGACAATCTGTTTGCCTTTAAAGATTTAGAGACAGAAACCCAGGAAGGATAAATTAATCAGTTTCCCACAGTTGCTAAAGACATTGCTGAAGATACAGCCGGGGAACCTTCACTCTTAGGCCCAGGCTCTTTTCACTCTAACAAGCTGCCTCCTGTCACAGCCTCTTTCCTGTCCTTTAAAACTGGACGAATGCTGCCTCTTGCTCCAAAGACCATGCTCCATCAAGAAAGGAGGAGACCTTTGCAATACTGTGACCTCCAGCCCCATGGGTTTCCTATCTCTGTTTTTACCCAGGAAGTTCTGGTCATGTCATGCCCACAGATGTTTACTGGAAAGATACACTACCCATAAAATTGTCATTGTGGAGGTGTGGAGGTCTGGGGACTTTCATAAGCCTAGAGCTGTGTGTCATCAGGGGCCGTGGCCACCTCACCTGGGCTGAGCTTCTGGAGAAGGCGCTCTGCCAGCCTGTACCCCTCAGCCAGCTGCTCTCGGAAGTCCTGACCCTGGGACTTATCAAGGTCATCAGGAGCGAGGAGGGCCTTGAAATGCTGATTCAGTGAACGGGAGGCATCTCTCCCTTCCTGTAACTTCTCCCGTAACTGGGTCAGCTCTCGTGCCTGAGAGTGAACCAGGGCTTTATATTCCCTACGGTGAGATAGTAAAGAACATTTAATAATGGAAAGGGATGAGTGATCAGTTCTAATACTGCAACAGAGGTTTCTGTGAAAATGTCCTCAAGGAGCCTTCCAAGCAGAAGGTCAGCACATATTTGGGGAAATGTCTTTGGCCAAGAGAAAAATATAATAAAATATATATATTTTTAAGTTATGCATATGTATATATTTTTAAAGGCTTCCTCTATATAAGAGAGTGCTCCTGTAAGATCCTCGAAGATGTTCCATTCATCTTTCTTTTCTGTAAACAAAAGCCGGTGTCTTCCTAGATCAGTTCCAAATGGATGTCCTTTCAGTTCCTCACTTTGGCCATGGACATTTCTGTGTGGAAATTCACACAGTGCATCTTGCAGTGATTCAAACTAAAGCTATGCACAGAAATGTGACCAGGTGCACATGGGGTAGAGATGAAAGATGCAGCAAGAAAAAAATGACAGGGTCAAGAAGGCAACATTGATTGAACGAATGGCATGCGGCAGTCAGTCAGGAGGTGATTCTAACTAAGAGTAAATGGGGTGGTGATCACACACCATTTTGAGTGTGCTAAATGCTGCTGGGTGGTTCATTTTCTTTTAATTAACTTTGGTTATGCAAATTTCACCTCAACAATTCCTTGTTTTAAAAAGAGAAAACAAGGTTCAAGAAACAACTGCAACCCATAACTTACTAAGATGACTGTTCTCTGTTTTATAAATATTTGTGTGACATGTGCCTGCCATGTAAATGCCTGCCCTTGTCCTGGCCCAGCTTAGCTCTTAGTTCTCCCAGCTGAGTTGCTGCACTTCAGAGATTCACACCCCTGCCCCTCTGCCTGCCCCCAACGGGGCCTTCTCACCCGAGCTGCTCAGCTTGTCTGAGCTTCTCTGCCAGCTTCTCCACAAACTGCCGTTCATCCTTCAGCACAGAGTCTATGATGTCTTTGTACTCTTCACACTCTGAGAAAAGACAGACACACCTGCCTCAGTGCAAGGCTGGACATGCTGCTGGGATCACTGCCAACAGGGCAGGCAGCAGCATCCATCCCAAGGACGAAAGCAGCCTCAGTACCAGGCTCTAGGCAGGCATTTCCACATCTTTATTTATCAACCTCCCAACTTTCTGGCATCTGATACTCTCCAACTTAGAGATGGGGACAAAAAAACTCAAGGGCACATCAAGTAACTTGACAAGATGATTCACCTGGAACAAGGCAGAGCCAGAATTCAGAGTCCCTGAGGTCTGACTCTGAATCTTGGGACACTTTCCCAAGCCTTGCAGCCTCTCCTGTAAAACACTGCGCTGGGGCATGAAGAAATAATATCCTGCACAGTCGGAAAGACCCTTAGCACTATAGGACTCACGGTTTCCCTGGTACTGGAAATTTTAAGCACAAGTATGTCAAATATGTAAAATATCATATCTGAATATAACTGCATAAAATATGAGGCATAACACCCTGAGGCTTTAGTAGAAATATGCCCAAATACTAATAAACTTTGAATTAAGTTAGACCCAGTAGAATGAAGAACTAATAGAGAGTGTTTTCTCTGTGCCAAGAACCGTTCTAGGAGTTTGAGAAGAAATGGATCATGTAAGTCATTGCAGCACTTTTCTGAGGTACGTATTATTATAGTACGCAATGAACAGATGAGGAAACGTAGGCACCGAGAAGATAGGCAACTTGGATGGAGCCCAGGAGCCCAGGGTCCCTGCTCTGCACACTACACTGCTACCTCCGTAATGTCTTATGTGCCAGCTTTCTTCCTGTTTAGGAATAAGAACCTGTGCCCCAGGAAGCAGGACTTCCCTCTCACCATGGTACTCCCTGCTCTTGATGCTGTCACTTATGGCTGCCATAGTTACTATTAGGAGCAATCTCCTCTTCAAACTCCTTAGAGCGGGTGCTGGGTACTGTCACTATGTTTCCCCCAGTGCGCCTAGAATAGAGCTTTGCCTACTGGGCCTAACAGACTAGATGTTATATGTCTGCAGGATCTTTTATGGTACAGAGAGAATTCTCATAAACATGATTTAGCCTCTTACTCAGGAAAACAGGTGGTTCTGTGCCTGTGTCAGCAGTCAACATGTTGGATTTTAACTCTAGTTCCATCTCACGCCACACTGCAGTTGTGGAAAAGTTGCTAAATACTTTGTGCCTCTGTTTTCCATGTTTAACAAAATGAGGTTAAAATACCCACTTCTATTGTCCTAGAAGTATGGGAAGGATGACATTAATTTTGATGAAGAGACCGTTCAGTTTCTCAGAGAGAAGACAGGTGATCGTCCATCACTTTCGTGATGGTGAATCTATAGAACTTACTGTATTTCTTCAGCTGGTTGGCCAGGGAGTAGGCAGTAGCTTGAGTTATAAGGAATTTCTCTTTGAGGTCTCGGAACTGCTGATTGCTCTCTGCCAGCTGGGAGCGCAATTCCTGGTTGGTTTCTAGGATATTCATCTCTGCCCTCTTGCCGGACAAAGGGTCGGCAGATACCACCATGCTGACGTTTGTGGCAGAAGAGGTAGAGCCAGGGACTGGGGAGAAGAAACCCAAACACATGATGGGTCAAAAACTAGTGAAATCAGTTAGGTTTCATCAGTACTGAGAGATGACAATAACTGGAATTGTTAACTTACGGTTGAGAAAAACTTGATCAACACCCCACAACACTTTAGAGTCCTTAACCGCAAAAACAGGGTCCAGGATGCCTGAGCTCAGAGTTGAAGGCACTGCCTATAGCTCCGACTCTGACAAGAGTGAGGGAGGTCGCAGCCAGCGTGCCAGGTAACGGTCTGCAGTTGCAATAACAGAATTAGAAGGTGGGGGTGTCATGGAATCTTAGGAGCCCTGTATTCCAATCGCCCAGCCTGTGCTGAAACACTAGGCTCCCTGGTCTCACCTGAGGGTCACTGATGGGGACCATTTCTTCA
>NW_016804102.1:202969-206632 GCF_001698545.2 Rhinopithecus bieti
AAAAAAAAAAAAATTTGTTTTAAAAAAAAAAAAAAAAAAATATATATATATATATATATAAAATTAGTCTTGACTAGGTCCAACCCCTATGGTCCCGTCTCTGGCATGGGCTGAGGAAGTCCATTCTGGCCTTAGAACAGCATGGGCTGCCAAGCATTCTCAGAGAGGCTCTCAACTTCAATGCTTCACATGTACATATATGAAACAATGGACTCATTCAAAATGTGTAAATAACTCCAATAGATCACAAAGAAAACGACAAACAGCCCAGTATATCAATGAGTGGAAAATTTGAAAATGTGCTTTACATAAGAAGATGTCTTAATGATCAATAGGCATGTGAAAACCAAAATAGATGATATCAATACACACCTGGTAGAATGGCTAAAATTTAAAAGGCTGAAAATATTAAGTGTGTGGGAATGTAAAGCAACTGGAAATAGCCTATATTTTCATAGAAATGTAAAATAATATAACCTTTTGCAAAACTCTGTGTCCATTTTCAGCCTTTCACTAAGCAATTCCATCCCTAGCAATCAATACCCAGGAAAATGAGTATGTATCTTCACAGAAAGAAGTGTACAAGAATATTTTCAGTTACTTATGCATAGTAGCCAACAAGTAAACCTGTCTACCATCACAAAATGGATATCAAGCTGTGTGATAATTATACGATAAATAGGATATTTCTAGGCCAAAACAAAATGAAATGAAAGAAAACACAAACAAATTAGTAGCATATATATCCAACTGATTAAGAGAAGTCAAAACAAGGGCAGATACTGAATGATTTCATTGTTATGAAGCAAAAAAAGAAGCAAAATTAATCTGCTGTGGCTGCTATAGTTTCGATATTTGTCCCCTCCCAATCTCATGTTGAAATTTGATCCCCAATGTTGGAGGTGGGGCTTCATGGGAGGTGTTTGGGTCGTGGGAGTGGATCCCCATAAATAGATTAACCCCTCCCTGGGAGAAGGTAGTGAGTGAATTCTCACTCTGTTAGTTCCCGCAAGAGCTGGTTATTAAAAGAGCCTTGTGCTTTTCCTCTCTCTTTGCTTCCTCTCTCACCATATGATCCTTGCACACACTGGTTCCTTTTCATCTTCTGCTGTGGGGAAAGCAGTCTCAGGCCCTCATGAAGAACAGTTGTTGGTGCCATTCTTCTTGTGCAGCCTACAGAACTACGAGCGAAATACCTCTTTTTTCTTTATAAATGACCCAGCCTCTGGTATTCCTTTATAGCAACACAAAGGGACAAAGGGACTAAGATAGTAACAAGATTTAGAATATATTCTTCATTTGGGGATGAGTATTGACTGGCAAGGAGCACGTCAGAACTCTCTGGCATAGAATAAAAGTGTTGCCTCTCTTGATCTGGATGTTATTATACAATGTACAATTATATTAAAGTCATTAATCTGTACCCTTAGGTTTTGTAGTTTACTCCATGCAAATTACACCTTAGCAAATAGCTGGTAGCATAAAACAAAGTGACAGATAACAAACACTCAAAAAAGTAAAATTGACAGAAGATAGATAAGAAATATTCAGCAGATAAATGATAGGGATCCCTTGAGAAAAAACAAAACCAAACAAAACAATGAAAGAGAACAAACACAAAAAAGGTTTTATTAAAAAACAGAATTTGACATTTAAAAGTTTGAAATAATGTTAAAGCGACACACTGTTTCCTTGGAAAACAATGCAGAACCACAAACTCTGGGAGTTGCTTTAGCAAAAGTACTGTCATTCAGTTCGATCTAACGGTATAAGGTTAGCTTCGAAGGCCAAAAGAAACTAGTTTCTAATTCTTACTCTTCTCCTCACAACATTTGTGGCCTAGTAATTTTGTGATCTTTCTGAGTCTGTTTTCTCATCAGGAGCAGGACAATTCCTAAGTAATAGATAGTATATAGAAGTAAATATGATCTCAGGCAGTGGACATCAACCATAATTAAGTATTAGGAGTATATTTACATTGACCTGTCCTTTATCTACTCTAAAATTGCAGACAAACAACAATTGACAAAGAATAGATAAAATGTTCTAACATAAATATTCTTTCATTCTTTCTAGGAAGAAGTCACACATAAGTAAAATAATTAAGAGAGGACCCACTTCATATCAAACAACCTTCCCCAAACTGTGAAACAGGTCTGCCTCCTAACACCAGAGATGAACGCAGTCTATTGCAGACACAGGGTCTTATAGGGGCTGGACCCCTGCAGTCCTGTCTGCCTGGAATAGACTAAGAAAGTCTGCTCCAGCCTTAGAACAGCATGGGCTGCCAAGCGTTCCCACAGAGGCTCTCGACTTCAGCTCTAGATGTCTGAGGAATACATGCATGTGGGTCAGGTTAAGGCCAGCAGAATCACATGTTCAGGGCTCTCATCAGCGTCAAAGTCAGTGGAAGGAAGCCAGTCCCCAGAGCTCTATTCCAAGCCATTGGATGCTCCATGGAGGGGCGGTGGTCGTATGAATACCAATCAAGAGAAATATCTGTAACAGACAAGAGGCATAAATAAACAATGTCCGTCCTCCACTAAAACCCAGGAGAGTTCTCATTCCAAAAGCGGTGTCTTGAAGAAAACATAGGTACAAATCTTTGTGACTCTAGATTACACATTTCTAAGTGAAAATATAATCCATATAATGGGAGAGCTATTTGCAAATCATATACCTAACAAGGGTCTGGTATCTAGAGTATATAAAGAATTCACATAAGTGAGCAAAAGACAAATGACCCAATTTAAAATGGGAAAATGTTTCAAAAGACATTTCTGTAAAGGATACATACAAATGACCAACAAGCACATGCAGAGATGTTCAATGTTTTCCTCATTAGGAAAATGTGAACTTAAATCAAAATGAGATACCACATCAGACCCACAAGGGTGACTTTAAAAAAACACAACATATGTTTGGAAAGTTACAGTGGAAATGGAATTCTCATATATTATTAGTGGGAATGTAAAATGCTGTAGCCACTGAGATTGGAAAACAGTCTGTCAGTTCCTCAAAACTTAAACATAAAGTCATATATGATACAGCAGTTGCACTCCTAGGTATATAACCAAGAAAATTAAAATCAGATGTTCACTCAAAACATGTACAAAATGTTCATAGCAGCATTATTCATAATAGTGAAAAGTGGAAACGTTCCAAACCACCATCAGTTGATTAACAGGTAAACAAAATGTGGTATAACTATAAAAGGAATATCATTTGGCCACAAAAGGATTGAAGTACTGATGCATGCTACAGCAAGGATGAACCTTGAGAACATTGTGATAAATAAGAGATGCAGATGCAAAAGGTGATGTTGCATTACTCCATATACAGGAAATGCCCAGAACAAGTATATATATATAGAGAGAAGGTAGATTAGTGTTTGACAGGGACTGCAAAAGGGGAATTGGAGAGTGACTGTCAGTAAGTACAGGCATGCTTTCTGGCATTACGAAAGTATTCTGAAATTAGGTAGTGGTGATGGCTGCAAAACCTTGGGTATATAGTAAAAGATGCTGAATGGTATGCATAAAATGGTGAATTTTGTGATATATGAATTTTACTTTAGAAGTAATAATAATAACAACAGTAATACAGAGAGGTATCTTTCCACATCTCCATGCCCTGCATTTTTTTTTGAAAAAAAAGCTTTTA
>NW_016804103.1:0-6307 GCF_001698545.2 Rhinopithecus bieti
CAAAGGATTACAAATAATGTTACTATAAAGACACATGCACACGTATGTTTATTACAGCACTATTCACAATAGGAATGACTTGGAACCAACCCAAATGTCCATCAATGATAGAATGGATTAAGAAAATGTGGCATATATACACCATGGAATATTACACAGCCATAAAAGATGAGTTCATGTCCTTTGCAGGGGCATGAATGAAGCTGGAAACCATCATTCTCAGCAAACTATCACAAGGACAACAAACCAAACACCGCAAGTTCTCACTCATAGGTGGGAATTGAACAATGAGAACACATGGACACAGGGCAGGGAACATCACACACCGGGGCCTGCCATGGGGTAGGGACCTGGGGAAGGGATAGCATTAGGAGAAATACCTAATGTAAATGACGAGGTTGATGGGTCCAGCAAACCAACATGGCACATATATACCTATGTAACAAACCTGCCCATTGTGCACATGTGCACTAGAACTTAAAGTATATTTTTTTTAAAAAAAAGTAGAGAAGACAGCTGTTAACAACATGGCAAAATGTTGAGAATTGCTGAAACTGGATGAAGGATATCTGAGGGACCATTATACTCTTTAATTTCATACATTTAGAATTTTATATAATTAATTTTTTAAGAATGTAAAACTATACTTACAAAGTTTCATGTATTTTTCACTCTTTCTGAAAAGCACTTTAGAACTGTTTTTTGTTTGAAGAAGCAAGTCAAGGTTTTTCTTAGGACCAAATAGCATATTCAGCCCAATAATTAACAAGATTGTCCCTGTTACAAGGGAAAGAAATAATACATTATACTCTGATCCAAAAATCCTTCCAATGTTGTATTCCAGCAGCTGAGATTTCTTTTAAAGGAACATACCCTGGAAATTCATGTACTGATTTAATTTATCTCAAAACCTAAGCAATTACTTCGGTAGTGCCTTTGATAACTGGAAAATATCAGGTAGGGTTCTAGGAATCATGTTTTAAGTGAGAGGACCCCAGTCTTTTCCTGATGCATATTTCTTTGAATTTCTTGAGTATTTCCTAGTTGTTAGGTTGCTGAAGGTGTTGCTGACTGACTGTTGATTGGGCAGGGGACAGTAAAATCTTCTGAGCTCCCATAGGGATGCAATAAGAGCCCTTCCGTGCACCAGGTTGAGGATCACAATGGAGCATATGTAGGCTCTTAATATGACAGTGATTGTTGCAATAATTCTGCCCCAGGATATGAGTTCTCCGGCCACAGAGGCCTCACAGAGGATGCATGCCGGAACTCACAGTGTGCCAACAGACCAGACAATAAAGTAGAGCTAAATTGGGATGCACAGCAAACTAGCTTACACTTAAAGTTTACTTACTTCATCTAAAACCATACACACTAAAAATGGAAACAGAGATATGCTGCCATATGGAAATTAAGAAATTAAGGCATTTAAGAAATGTCAAGTGAAAGTCAGAAGCCAAGCAAAAACAGCGGTATCCAATTTTCCAGGAAACAGCAGGAGGAACCCAGAAAATAAATTTAGAACTAAATTCTGATATAATAAAGATTATTTTCAACTCAGTTGTATTAAAAGCTACTCTAAATATTACCAATATTTCTTGGCTTTTATGGCCTTATCAAATAACATCACTCTTATTTTTCTTTAAAGTTCTTAGTTGTATGAAGCTGTAATTATGCACTGTTTCTACAATCCCATAAGTAGTGAGAAGAAACTAAAAAAAAAAAAACTCATCGTTCATAAAATTCTAAAGAAACAAACTCATGTATGGAATAGCTCTTACTTTCATTTGTTTTATTCTCATGGCAGATCCCTAAGCAAGCTTGTAAAAGAAAAAAAGCAGGGCATTGGACAAGAAAACAAAGCAGGGGAGAGTACACACACCTGAAAGAAATCAGAAGAAATACAAAGTTTGTAAAGCCAAGGTTACCACAGAAGAAAGACAGCAATGTATTTCTCTCATGAGATAAAAGCTTGAGTATTTACCAGAAATACCAAATTCTCCAAGTTAATTCAAAAATATTTCATGTAATTTTAAAATATGTCTTTCAAACCAGCCTGTCCTGACAGATGTCTAGCTCAGGGGATAGAAAAGCATATGGGAAAATGTACAGAGTAGTTGGATATCTGTCAGGGCATCAGGGGAACTGTAGTAGAACCCAGGTAGATGTAATCCCAGCACCTTGGGAGGCCAAGGCAGGAGAATTGCATAAGCCCAAGAGTTCAACAACAGCCTGGCCAACAAAGTGAGACCCCATCTCTACAAAAAATAACAATCAGCCAGGCATGGTCGTGTGAGCCTGGAGATCCAGCTACTTGGGAGGTTGAGGTGGGAGCTCAAGGATACACAACTATGATTGCACCACTGCACTCCAGCTGGAGCAACAGAAAAAGAAAAAGAAAAAAACAGAACTCAAATAGAAGCCTTCACTTCTCCTGAGTAGCACTCACACAACTGTAATTTCTTAAGTATTTGTCTCATTTTATATATGGCGTTTCCCCCATTCAACTAAAGCCCCAGGTAGGCAAGGACAGTGGGTGTTTTTAATATTTCAGCAGCTGGGAATGGTAGATAAAGTGGACCAGAAGAATGAGAGTGTGGGAAAGGGGGCAGTGATGAGAAATTGATTAATGGGTACAATGTACCCTGTTAGGGTGATAGATACTCTAAAAGCCCTTACTTAATCACTATGCAACCCATGCAAGTAACAAAATTGCACTTGTACCCCACAAATTTATACAGATAAAAAGGTGAAGAAATAATCTTCAGTATCTGGCACTGTTCCTGGAACATAAGGTAGATGATCATATTTTTTTCAAAATGCAGATAACCAGTGAAATCGTGTTAATGTTCTTAATGAATAACTGAACAAACGAACGAGTTTAACCCTTATTAACATGTTTTTTTCTCCTCATCTTTCAAACATTTTGTGGAAGAATTTGACATGTTACTTAAGCTAAAATTATGTTATCTAAATGATTCACAACATTCGATTTATGTATGCCTGTTATACACCAATAATTTTATTATTGCCAGAAGCCAATTTTTAAAATATTAAAATTGAACTAAGTTTATGAAATTATAATTTTGGTATGTGAATCAATTTTTAAAATATTAAACTGAGCTAAGTTTATGAAATTATAATTTTGGTATGCAAATTCATAACTACTAAAATGGTAAATTTGTGCTATGATTTGGAGGTTTATCATTTACACTAAGATATATGAATTTTTTGGTACAAATATAGTAAATAAAAATGATAGTGTCTAGGTGTGGTGGCTCACACCTGTAATCCCAGCACTTTGGGAAGCCAAGGCAGGAGGATCACTTGAGGCCGGGAGTTCAAGACCAGCCTGTGCAACATTGTAAAACCCCCATCTCTACAAAAATTTTTTAAATTAGTGGAGTGTGGTGGCCCACACCTAGTAGGCCCAACTACTTGGGAGGCAGAGGTAGAAGGATCGCTTGAGGACAGGAGCTCAAGGCTGCAGTGAGCTATGATCACACCACTGCACTACAGCCTGGGAAACAGAGTAAGACCTCATTTCAAAAAAACATTCATAAATGAAATTCAGGGGAACCCCAAAAAATCACAATCCCCATGTATATTTACAAGCCAACCACTGAAGTGGCAGCATGAGTATCATGATCATACCTTTTCCTAACACATCATATAACACAAGTGTTATGCTTTAGTATGGACTGAATCTTTTCACAACTAATTAATTTAAAAGACCTTTGTAGTAATAAGTATTACTCAAATGCGCTGGTAAATTAAGACATTTGTTTTTAATTTATAATTTAGACATCCCTCCAGGTTTTGTGTTTTAATCAAGAGAGTCTATTTTATTAAGAAAGCTAGATCATCCTGTTTACTTCTACCAGTTACATAAGGCGCTAAATCCTGGTCAGTCCATAAGGATATTTTTGAGCAATTATTTTAATCCAGACCTTTCAAATATACTCACCCAAAAGCACATCTGATCTTTCTCTAGCATAGACACCTCCTGGGACAAACTTAAAAGCTGTGCACCAGGCACAGAAAAATATTTCTAGAAGATAAAATATCATGGCAATGGTCATGGTTTTCCCAGGGTTTGTCCCTGAGTTAATAAGGTGTCCAAGTGCTTGAGGCCACACAGACGCAGTAAAGACGGCAAAGACACAGCCGGACATAGCTGCTGCCCACGTGTGCAGATATAGGAGCCCCGCAGCTGAAGCTGTTCCTGGTTGTGAGAGAGAGAAATGAATCAGACAGAAAAGCAGTTGAGCTTAGAGGATGACCAATTTATAGCCTTTAGAACCAGAACAGACCTTAGGGGTATACTGATCCAATCTCCAGACAGATGAGAAAACTAAGGTCTGACAAGGTTAATGTGATTTGCCCAATGTCACACAGCCAGTTACTGTCTCAACTGGAGGTAGAATGTGGATCTAGTAAATCTCAGTTCAGTGCTATTTCTTCAGAAAGGGCAGGAGGAGGGGAAAAGGCATTTTTAGGTCATTGCTGTTAAGATCCTAACAGCAATAAAAACTAAAATTATCTGTAATACCAAAATATGTCCATTACATTTAACCAATTGGATACAGGACATTAGAAAACAGGTAGAGTGTGGTTTTTAGAACACTTCTGTTAAGGGGCTTCTAAAGGAATTTCTGTCCATCTAATGCTACCTCCTGTCCTACAAGAGGTACATTGACTTTTCCAACCACACAGCCCCAAGAGAAGAGGTAGCATTTGTATGCTCACTGCTTGAGCAATTCTGCAATCAGTTCATTCATCACCCAACAGCCTGCTAGGTGTCGGTAGCTATGCATTCTGTCTGATCCACAGCAGGCACTCTGTAAGTGTTAGTTTATTGAGCCAATGCTGAGGTCACATAACCTTTCCCCCAATTCTTGTGAAATCAGCTTTGAAATAGCACTGCAGGGTCCACTCCATCTTGGGACCATCAATATAATCCCTTTCCATAGAAAATATGGCATTTTTGAAACATTCCAATCCATGTTGTATAATTGGGACCCACCCTTCAAGGGTAGCTACAGCAGACTCTTCACTACTTGGGCCAAGAACTCCAGAAAGCAGTGGGAAGCAGAAAGTGGCTCCAGCCAGCATCTTAATGCCCCATAGCTCAATAAGTTCAGTACACTCCATTGCACCATCACAGGGCAATGCCACCTGCCTGACTGCCTATTTCTCCCCACTTCAAAAACAACATCTCTCAGATGAGCATGAGAACTAGATTCCAAGGTCCTCTACAAACCGTGGAGTTTAACTCCATAGGGAGATCTTCAAATACCTAGATCCTCAATGGAATTTTTTCATTTTAAAATAAAACAACTGTAATGCCTATTTGCTTTAGAAATTTTAAAAATACAGAACTGAAAAGAAGCAGTTTAGGATTGACTAAGATGGAGATGACCACAGCCAATATTTCTGTGTATTTCTAAGTCACCTTCTGTGTATATACAGAAGTATTTTTACATAAATGGAATTGTACCACATATTAAAGACTATATATGCTGCTTTTATGAAACATTATATCAGGAACATTTATTAGTGTAAATAATTTTTTTCTAAAACATTTTAATGTACATATAATACTTCACTGGATAAATACACCACAATATAAGTATTTTCCTATTGCTGGCCATTTATGAAGCTTCCCATGTCAAGCTTTTAAAACAACAGTGTGATGAACACATTTTTTTGTCAATGATCCCTTGCCACATTACTTATTATTTCCTTAAAACAGATTCTTAGCAACACAACTCTTATGTTAAGGGGCATAAGTATTTTAAGGTCATGACTTGTGACCAGTTGCTTTCCTGAAAGCAACTTTCAGGAAAGCTAATTCTTGTCTTTACTTCCTGTAGAAAACCTGCCAAGTCTCAACACCTCTTAAATCCTGCCAAAATTTCATCTTTAACTTGGTAAAATTTACCAAATATATGTAATAATGCCAAAATCTTTACCAAATTAAAGTCAAAAAAATTCTATGACATATTAAATTGCACTTATTTGACTATTAGTGAGGTTGAATTTTTCTTACTAACTTACAATGACTGTTTTTAAAAGCATGATCCTGAATTTGATATTCTAATCTAAAGACGTTAGAATAATATTGTTAAATAGTGGTAAGATGGCCGAATAGGAACAGCTCCAGTCTCCAACTCCCAGCATGAGCGACACAGAAGACCGGTGATTTCTGCATTTTCAACTGAGGTACTGGGGTCATCTCACTGGGGAGTGCCGGACAATCGGTGCTGGTCAGCTGCAGCAGCCAAATCAGGTATGAACTTCCATT
>NW_016804103.1:7709-25749 GCF_001698545.2 Rhinopithecus bieti
ACCTGGAATACTATGCAGCCATAAAAAAGGATGAGTTTGCGTCCTTTGTAGGGACATGGATGCAGCTGGAAACCATCATTCTTAGCAAACTATCACAAGAAGAGAAAACCAAACACCGCATGTTCTCACTCATAGGTGGGAACTGAACAATGAGATCACTTGGACTCGGGAAGGGGAACATCACACACTGGGGCCTATCATGGGGAGGGGGGAGGGGGGAAGGATTGCATTGGGGAGTTATACATGATATAAATGATGAATTGATGGGTGCTGACGAGTTGATGGGTGCAGCACACCAACATGGCACAAGTATACATATGCAACAAACCTGCACGTTATGCACATGTACCCTAGAACTTGAAGTATAATAAAAATAAATAAAATTTAAAAAAAGAAAAGTAAATAGTAAAAAAAAAAAAAAAAAAGAATAATATTGTTCTCTTTGTCTTACTACAGAGAATTATCTAGAGGGAATGAAAACATCTCTCAAATTTATCTTGACTGTTATCATTTTATTTCTATTTTAAATAGGCTCTACATCTTAAATCTGCCAAAATTGTACTGTTTAAGTAGGTTATAAATTCAAAATTAGAATTCAAATGCTACAAAAGGGACTTTCTGTCCCATCACCCATTAGTTCCCCTTAGTGAAGGCAACCAATCCAGTGTAAGCACTTACCTTTGTATCCTTCCAGAGATACTCTACACATACAAAGAAATATATATGTGCATGCATTTCCCTTCCTTTTTGTACACCAATGGTAGCATGTGATATGACTGTTAGTCACTTTACCTTTTTCACTTAACTGTATTCCTTAACTGCTTTTGTTTGAGCCTTCCCAATAATCTCCCCCAAACCTGTACAACATCAAAGACATCAAGTGGAAGTAATGGTAACTATTTCAATAACAGTTATAATAACTCACATATAAGTTTTCAATAAATCAAGTTTTCCATGTAGTAAAATTATCCGAACACTACAGTACAATGGGGTCCTATCAATGTGTTTACTATATCTAGCCTTTTTTAAAAATAGAACTCTGGCTTTACTAATTTAACTGCTATCAACATTTAAAGCACCTGTATCTTTGCTTGTATGAAATTGTTCAGTCACTGCCATAATTAATTTCATGCTGAGTCTCCAGTTGGGATTGTCAACTTAAACTGTACAGTGGGAAAACAGGATTCCTTTGGCCACAGCTTGGTTTATTGTGTGGTTTCCAGAGATGAATCACAGTGAAAAGTGGGCACCACCTCCAGACAATTAAGCTTGCGCTCCAACTTATTGCAAGTGAATAAGTGATCAGAAAGGAAAATGAAGCTGGTGAATTATGGCCCTGCTTTCTTCTACTGCAAACAGCCTTCTAGAAGCCTTAAATCTGCTTCTCTTAGAGTCTTTAAAGCTACTATTTAATACTCCAGAGAGACAGCAAAACTAGATTAGGTTTGACTCTCAAGGATATGACCTTACTTGTCTGGGGAAATAAGTATAACACTATAGGTTCACAGCTTTTCTGTTCTTTAACT
Source organism: Rhinopithecus bieti (assembly GCF_001698545.2). Taxonomy (NCBI): domain Eukaryota; kingdom Metazoa; phylum Chordata; class Mammalia; order Primates; family Cercopithecidae; genus Rhinopithecus; species Rhinopithecus bieti. The sequence continues at coordinate 9,236 of NW_016804103.1, forward strand.
GACAGTCTATTTCTCTGTGTTCTTAAGGTTAAAATGAAGCTGTTAACTACCTGCTCAATAAGCACTTTGCTTATACTTTATGAGAAAAGGCATGATATAAATGCTGAACAAATGCTCAATGCATTTCTTTTTCCTTTTCCAAGTTATATGCAGATTAAGAAGCTTCTGTATATGCTCAATGCAAACTCAGCATTGACAAATTTTCCTGGCTCTTTCCCTGAGGAATCTCACAAATAAACCCTCTGATGAGAAGAAAGATTACTCCCACGTACACACAAACCTCCACAGGCTCCAAATACAATGCCTATCAAAAACTACACGAGCAAGTACAAACAGCTCAACAAGACTGCAATAGTGTATTCACATAGCTCCAGGAGGAAGAGGACCTGGCTAACCTCATCGATTTAGCCATGTATCTGGATTACACATACATTTCCAGGCAAATGTGATGGCGCTTATGATGTACAGAAATTCACTTGTTATGTTGTCATCCTAAATCTTCTATTACTGATACAGTCTCTCAAACACAGCATCTAGTGTACCACTCTGAATCACCAGCTTAATTAACATGTATTAACAACATCTCATCTCTCTTCACATAAACCAAATATAGTATTTGCTATATAAACCAAATATAGTATTTGCTATATAATAAAGTGGTTTTTTTACTTAGAGTCAGCAAACCTGACTATAATCATTAAATACTGCCTTTTAAGGGAAAGGAGGAGGGCTGGCATAATTCTATTATAGGAAAATAAGTACAATGCTCCCTCCTCTTCACAAAGACTAGGGGAGAGGGAAGAGGGCGGCCCAAAACATGATTGTCTTCACTGATACTTCTGGGGTCTTAAAGGGTGTAACTGGGAAAAGATGGGTCAGGTCTTTGAGTAAGCAGACATGGACCCTAAAACTGGGTGGAAGGCTGGGAGCTCCACTGTTACATGTAAAGGAGAAAGGGAAATGGAGCTTCATCATGGAATTCTAAAGGGCATTTTTGAAACACAGAAAAGCAAGGAATCTTGAAGAGTGAAAGAAGTCTGGCAATTAGCAACATGGCAATGCACGGCCCTCATCTCCTCAGTAAAATCTGCTATTCATGAGAATTACTTAACGGGTCCACTCTATCCATCAGGTGAGGGATCGCCTAAGAACTCTGACTTGACCACTACCCAATCTATGCACCTATACACTGCTAGTGAGAGTGGAAATTAATCTAACAATTTTGGAAAACAGTGTGAAAATTCCCCAAAACAGAATCACCATTTGACCTAGCAATCCCATTACTGGGTACGTACCCAAAGGAATATAAATTGTTCTACCATAAAGACACATGCACGCATATGTTCATTGCAGCGCTATTCGCAGTAGCAAAGACATGGAATCAACCTAAATGCCCATCAATGGTAAAATGGATAAAGAAAATGTGGTAATATACACCATGGAATACTACGCAGTTATAAAAAAGAATGAGATCATACCCTTTGCAGGAACATGGATGGAGCTGGGAAAAGATGGGTCAGGTCTTTGAGGCCATTATCCTTAGCAAACTAATGGAGGAACAGAAAACCAAATGCTACATGTTCTCATTAAGTGGGAACTGAATGATAAGAACACATGGACACAAAGAGGGGAACAACAGACACTGGGGTCTACCAGAGGAGGGTAGAAGGAGAGAGAAGATCAGGAAGAATAACGGGTACTAGGCTTATTACCTGGGTAACAAAATAATCTGTACAACAAGCCCCCATTGCACAAGTTTACTTATATAACAAACCTACATATGTACCCCTGAACTTAAAAATTATCAATCAATCAATCTCACTTGTACCCCATAAATTTATACAAATAAAATTTTTTTAATTAAAAATCAAGAATTTGTATGAATCTGCTACTTAACACATGTGCCTTGTTTATGTATTTTTAAGAGTAGGTAGTATTATGGTAGTGTAGTCCAGGAAAGCAGCACAGCCACAGGAGGAAGGGGAGGCGGAGGTAGAAGGAAGCAGGAACTCAGAGCAAGCAGTCACCAGTGACCTTGGTGACATCTGCGTTATAGTTGCTGCTGCTGGTTGCAACAGCCCATTTGGCCACAGTACATATTTATATGGTTGTACCTACTTTCAGTTGAGTTGTGCATGCTTGTAAACAAACTGGATAACCAAGCTCAGTGATGGTCTATCTGCAGGTAAATTCCACATACCTGTAACCCACCAGATCAAACCAGCACCACGAAACCATGAACAAGCTGGAAGCATTAATCCACTTGCCAAGCACAGCAGTACTGCACCTCTGTGAAAAAGGACATGCTCTGAGACATGTGACATTAGTAATATTTCATCATCCCGAATATAAAATAGAAATATACCTCCCACCTCTGGTTACATATAAGAAATAATGTGTGTGGAACAACCGGTGAGATCATGAGAGCCCACTGGGAGCCAATATTATACACATTCAGAACAGAGAAGGAATAAAAACTCCGCCATGAGATCAATGCTATCTGCCAACTTATCATGTAAACGCAGTAACCAAGCTTTCTCAGACTATTAAAGTGCAGTCCATGTTGGTCATGTAACATTTTAAATGACTCTGCCAAGAACAAAAAGAAAAACTCATTGGAATGGTTTCTATTTAGTTTGCTTTTTTTTCTTTCTTTCCTCTACCTCAATACTGCTCTTGCCTAGAGTCTCTGCCTTCCCAAGACCAGTGTCAGTTTGTCAGTGTGTCTTTTAAAACAACCACAAATGATTTTATTATTTTGCTATTTTGGCAAAAAGTTGCAAAAGGAGGAAAAAAGAAATATAACTAAACTTTAGAAGGAAACCCAGAAATAATAATAGCTAGAACATAGGACTCATTTAAGTAGCTGTCACATAAATTAGGTTCAAAAACATAGCATACACTATATACTAGGCACTATTTTAAGATTTTCCCCTGTAATTATTATTCATTTAATTCTCATGCACCTGTAAGGTAAATGCTAATATAATCCCCATTTTGCAGAGGAGAATACTGGGGGAAAGAGCACATAAGTAACCTGCTTGAGGTCAAACACAGTAGCCCACATAGGACTAAGAATCTGAAATGGTCCTCAGGCTCTGAGGTGAGGCTCGTAGCCGTATTACTACCTGCTTCTACCTGTGTAAGAATGACCCTGGGGCTACAGAAGACCAGATGTGAGAAGAGGCCATGAAGGACAGTGTGGGTATTTTTCTACTGCCAAATCAACAACAAATATTTTTGAGTGCCCACCATGTGCCAGGCTCTGTTCTAGGTGTTTGGGATGCATCAATGAACAACGATCCCTTTCTCCCATAGAGCTCACATTCCGGTGGGGGAGACTTATAATAAACACCATTAATAAATAATGCAGATAGGGCCAGGCAGAGCGACTCATGACGGTAATACCAGCACTTTGGGAGGCAGAGGTGGGAGGACCGTTTGAGGTCAGGAGTTTGAGACCAGCCTGGACAAAATAGTGAGACCTAATAATAATGAAGATTATCAGAAGGCAGAAAGTGCTACAGAACACTAAGAGTGATGAGGTCACTAGTGTTGGCGTGGGCTAAGGAGAAGCCAGAACATGTGACCAAGACACAGTTTGTCCTCCCTTGTCCTCCCAGGGCCACAGACGACACTGCTCCTTTGGTTTCCCAAGGCCTTTCAGCACCTTCGGGGCCTCCCTCTCACCTTTTCCCCATCAAACATACCTATGAACCATTTCCTTAAGTATAATCTGGTGAATTTCAGAAAGCAATTCCTACTGTGATGAGGGTGAGCGATGATGGTCTAACGCAACATTTCTCAAGCTGGTTCTGAGAAACACGCCTACTCTGTCAGGTATTAATAGATGTTCTAAAGGAGAATTCCATGTTCAAATAACTTTGGGAAACCTCCAAACGTCTCTAATATGCTGATATGCACTGTGAAGTACAAAGAAAGGAAGATTGAAATGTACTATTTCCTCAACCTATTTGATGTAGAAGCATTTTCTTTTTCTCATTAACATCTCAAGAAACCAGCATCTCACAGGGAAGACGCTGTGTCTTCCCAAACCAGCACAGTTTGGGAAATGCTGGTCTTGTGAGTTGCATTTCCATCTTCAATGTCTCACTCTAACATACAGGATTAGGAAATGTCTGAAAAGCAAACCCTCATTTTATATATGTGAGAAAGTTTCCCCCTGAAGTTTAGTTACATTCTTCTTGTGAGAAAGGCAAGGCCAGGGATGTAACATGATTGGCCCAGAGTTGAATGGTGAGTTTCTCCTGGCTACCAGGACTCACCATTTACAATTAAAATTCTTCCTTTACTCTGCCACAAAACATATGCTTGTTCTCACAAGTAACTCTGGAAACTAAGCTTTAACACGTAGGAATAAACTTCTTCCTTCCCCTCTGTCCTTTTGTTCCTTTCTTTCTTCTCTGCCTTCCTCCCAGATATGGAGGAAGATACAGACTCTAAATGAAATAATATTTTCAAACGTCCTTGTTCAGTACTTGACACAGAGTAAGCAATCAATATTCATTCATTTTCCCATTCCCTGCCCTCAAGGGGCTTAGTATCTGGACAGGAAGAAAGACATTTTTTAAAATCTGTAATACAGAATAATAAAGTTTCTAACAGATACATATATATGTGTGTGTGTGTACACACATATATAACACATACACAAAAATTGATTGATTCAAAGTATTATAGTATGTGGCATAAAGAAGGGATCCCCTGTAGTAATAAGAGAAGAATTCACAGAGAAATGTTTGAGCTGGGTTTTGAAGGGAGTAGGGCTTACCAGGACATCAAGACAGTAAAGCAAGCCCAGGCAGTGGGGGGACTGGAAGAGTTTGGCACTTCCAGAGAACCGCAAGTGGGTTTGGCTCAGGTGAAGCAGGAGGATAAGATTAGAACGCATTTGGAAAGGTAAGTAGGGGACCAGATCCTGCCTCATGTGGGAGAATTAGGGGCAGTATTTTCCCAGTGTATTGTGGGGGAAACTGCTGAGAGCTTATGAGTAAAGGAGTGGTGGAATCAGATTTGCATTTTACAGAGATCATTCTGGAGCCATGTGGAGAAGATTCTGCTAAAGAGAGACAATTAGGAGACAACAGTAATAGCCTGAATGAAAAAATGGTGAGGACTCCACTAAGGCAGATGTGCTTAGGGATAGAGAGGAAGGGTTTAATCTAAAAGAAGTCACAGAACTGAGTTGGAGAAAATGAGGAAGATGGAGAATTCTGGGCGAACTCTTGGTTTCAGGTTTGGATAATGAGGTGGACAGACAAAGTGGACCTGGGCATGGGGGAAGAAGAACATGCGTGGAGGACTGGGAAATACTGAGTTCAGATTTGGACAGGCTGAGGTTGACAAGCCTGTGGGATATGCCCAGATCCCTGCTGGGGAAAGATCCAGTAGGCAGCTGCATGCCTTCAATTGTAAGAATTGAGCACTACAAGAGAGAAAAGATATCGGAGGCAGATCTTTTAAGAGTTGCTCCAATTTTTTTGCAAGAAGAGATGGAGCCAGTTACAAGAGAAAGATGTGTCAGGAAGAGTAGAGAGAGGGTTAATAAGGACAAAACACAAGGACCAGCACTTGACTCCAGACTACTAACTCCCTGTGTGTCCCACGGCTGGAACAAGAAAGTACCAGAAGATGCAGGGATCTCCTGGGGCTGCCCTCCTTCGCTGAGAATAGAGATCTGTGCCCCAGGCAGTCAACCTAGTCTCCTCAGGGGACTGTGGTCTTGTCCTACTAAATGCCCATAACCATAACCAGAGGGTCTGGAGGAAATGGCCAGGGAGTGCTGCTCCTCTCCCGCCACTGAGAATGTTCTTCTGTGCAAGCATTCCTCGGGATGTCTATGCTGAAGCTCTGGAAACCTCTTATTTAGCTGTGAGCAACCATTGGGCCTCCCACATCTACTTTTCAGCAATCCTTCTGCACAGGGGAAAAGACCCTTCCAGTGCCTTTCTCTCCAGAGCACACAATAATTTCATGCCATATTCTGATATCTAGGGAGAGTGGGTATGAAATATCTGGCTAGCACAGACCTAGCTGTCTGACAAAGGAGGCATTGCTTTCTCCAGGTATAACTGCCAATTTTGTGATTGCTTTCAAATCCAAACTCACCCAAATGGGTTAGGATCTGGCCCTGGATGTGGATGCCCACTCACTGCCCATCTGGAAACAAGAGAGACTTCTCCAAAAACCCAGTGGGTGAGGAACACAAGGCTACCAAAGGCAGCCCCTGCCAGCAGCCAGCTGGGTCTAGAGGCCATCCCCGTGGCTGCCTCGCCAGTCTTCTTTTCTTCAGGTTTACTGCAGTCACCATCTAGAATTTAAAAATACATATATGGAAAAAGTTTAGTTATATGGAAATTTGCACCCTATATTTAGCAGACATTAAGGAAGAAATGGTATTTGGCTTCAAGAAGCTTACTTCAGAAGAGGAGATGAGACATGCAACTAAACTACGAAGCTAAACATGCTGACAGCTATTTAGTGGGAGAGATAATTCCATGCAGGCCAGATAAGGAATGGTTTAAGGGAGAAAAGGCATTTTGGAATTCAACAGGTGAAAATGCAGAAAATTATTTGCTTCATGTGAAGTTAAGGCATTGCAGAAAAAGTGTCCGAGAACAAATGTACAAATTGAGTGGAACATTTCCAGTACACAGGCTGCTTCCTCCCAAAGAACAGGGCTGTCATCTAACCCTCTGTGGATGCAGTGCATTGATTGAGCAGCCACTGTGCACCAACCCCTCTTCCGAGCCCTGTATATTGACTTTATATTAACTCATTTAACTTTCACAACAACTTTATGAGGTAGGCTCTACTATTAATCCTATTTTACAGATTAGAAAACAGGGCAGGATGCAGTGGCTCGTGCCTGTAATCCCTGTACTTTGGGAGGCCGAGACGAGTGGATCACCTGAGGTCAGGAGTTTGAAACCAGCCTGGTCAACATGGTGAAACCTGTCTGTACTAAAAATACAAAAAAAAAAAAAAAAAAAAATTAGCCAGGCACAGTAGCAGACACCTGTAATCCCAGCTACTCGGGAGGCAGAGTCAGGAAAATCACTTGAACCTGGGAGGTGGGGGTTGCAGTGAGCCGAGATTGCAACACTGCACTCCAGCCCAGGAAACAAGAGTGAAACTCAGTCTCAAAAACAAGAAAACAGACCCAGAGAGATCAGGTAGCCTTTCCAAGTTCACACAGCTAATAAAGAGAACCTAGGAACCTGGGATTGGAGCTTAGGCATTGTAGCTCCTTGGTACTATTTAGCCAAGAGGTCCAATTCATCACAGTAATGACTTTACACACAAAACTGTAACAACTGGAGAAGATGCCAGCAGGAGGACTCCTTCATAGAAATAGAGAGAGCATATTGGGCAGACACTTTGTGACCCCCATCCTACCCTCTACAGGATGGAAGGAAGGTCTTAGGGTCTGACTGTATGACTGGCAGTCTAATTTCCCAAGAAAGCTTCTCTGACATTAACAGGATCAGAGGGAGGAGGGGCAGAGCTGAGAGCAGTGGGGATGGGATGGAGTGGGGGAGGGCGGTAGTGACAGAAGGGAGGCCAGGGGTATGGGGGCTGAGCAGAGAGTTTTGAGGAAAAAGAGCCATCTAAACTGAATTTGCTGAGTGAAATGCAGTGTATGACAGTGGGTGACCCCACCCCCACACAGGACCCAACAAATCTTCAAAGGAAACTACAAAAAATACTTGGTATGCTCAGATAGGCTGAGAAGGTGCATGATGAACAGTCAGTTTTATAAAGAAAGGCACAGAGCAGAAATGGAGGAAGGGACTGCCAGCCAGGAACTGGGTCACATACATTTAAAACAGAGGCCAGATAGAAGAAAAGTCAGGAAATGTGAACAGTACCCTGAAGTTCAGATCTTTATCAAGCTGTACCTGTGAAATGGGCTGCCCGAGTCTCTGCCTCTAGATATGAATGTAAAACATATGTTAGGGGACCAGACCAAGTTCTAAGTCTTCTGCTATTAATATCATGTGGTCAATTTACTGACATAATTTCCCTCTATTCTCATTTCATGCCAAACTAGGGGGCACAGGGGAAATTATACAAGCACTTTGTTTGTGGTGAGCCGATACCCTCTAAACTTCCATTAATCTGTGATATTTCACCTTGTAGTTACAGAACAGTGACTCACTGAGAGTTACACAAAAAGCTAGGAGCAAGTTAACTAGAATCCACTAATACTTCTCCCTTCTTTTTAGAAGAGTCTCGGGTTGGTTTATAAAACAAACTCCAAGCTGGGCATGTTTCTGTGTCAGAGAAAGCTGGCCCCTGGGAGATACAGGTGATTGGAAAGTTGGTATGCATATGCAAGGTTTCCTTTCTTTTCAAGTCTTAGATTTGGAGCTTCAGACCTCTGGAAGAAAAAAACACAGGAAGTTCCAGGGACAGCTATAGGTCACAGAAACTTTCCTTAGTGTTACAGATGTACTGGGTCAGTGTGGAGGTGGAGGATGGAGAATCCCATCCTAGACAGCCCTGACCAGGGGGAAGGAGGAGGAAGACAGAGCCGAATGAGAGCTGGGGTATAAGGCCTGGTTCCCGTCTCCCACTGCCACGGTGCTACAAACCAGTGATGGTATTTTATTTTCACCCTCTGTCTGTACAGGCAAGGAAAATGTGCCTCCTGCTTAGCAAATAGCCCACTGGTTGCACCAATTATTATTTCAGAGGAAGAAAAAGCTGAAATATAGATATAATGCAGAAAGATTACTTTTATAGATTTTCTTTCCAAGATGTGGAACATTCACATAGGAAATGTAAGCTCTGCAAAAGAGAAAATTCCAAAGTTACTATATTACCTGTGCCAATACGATCAAGTGTGGCTATGGCACTTAATGTCAGTATCACTTTGTTGGACATCTGATAACTCCAGACTGGGTTTAGTGAAGTGTACCATATGCGTAGAACAACAAGAACAATCTGTCCTAAAATGAATCCCCAAATTCTGAGGTACCTGTAAGTGCAAAAGTATTTTTAAACACTTTTTATGTGGACTCAATGTACTATGTCCATCATGAATTTCACAGTTTCATAGAATAAGTAGCTGAAATAGTCTTGTTGGTAATCTGCAATAATGAACGTGACTTAGCCTCTATATAGCAACTTAAGCAACTTGCTATAATTCTTTAATTTTCAAAACCTTATTGAGATTGATGGCAAGTGTTCACGTCCTTGTTTTGGGAAAAGGAAAAAAAGGAGACTTCAACAAGACCGTATGGAAGGTAAAAACTATAACCTGGAACTCCTGGCCCCAGGTTTCCCTTTGGTAACTGACTATAAGTACATGAAACATTAACCATACCTTTGCAAACGACTTCCTGACCACCAAGTCACAGCTTGCACTATCAGCGAGGAAGACACCCCAAGTGCAAGAATCATCAGTCGAAGTTTGGCATTTGGAGCCTGGAATGAGGCTATGCTGCCTACAAACAAAATAGGGAGAGCTAAGCAGTCCTGGCAAGCATGGATTGGAACTCCATAATCTGCATTTGATGAATGTTATCTGATACCATCTTTATACTCAAGAAGACATAGTTGATGTATAATTTTATATATGTATTTAAAATTTTTATTGAAATACAATTCACATATCATAAAAGTCACCATGTTAAAATATACAATTCAATGATTTTAGTATACTCATAAAGTTGTGCAACAATCACCACTATCAAATTCCAGAAAAATTTCATCACCCCAAGAAGAAGCCACATCCCCATTAGCAGGTCACTTCTCATTCCCTTCTCTCCACATCCCCTAGCCTCTGGCAACCACTAATCTATTTTCTGTCTCTACGAATTTTTCCTGTTCTGGACATTTCATATTAAAGTGTACAATATGTGGCCTTTTGTGACTGCCTTCTTTCTCTTACCATAATGTTTTCAGGGTGCATCCAGGTTGTAGCATGTATCAGTGTTTCATTACTTCTCATAGCTACATAATATTCCATTGCATGTATATACTACATTTTGTTTATCCATGTATCAGTTGATGGGCATTTAGGTTGTTTCCATTTTGTGGCTCTCATGAATAATGCTGCTATGAAGATTTGTGTATAAGTTTATGTGTGAACAGATGCTTCTGTTTTTCTTGGGTATATACCAAGGAATAGAGTTGTTAGATCATATGATAACTGTTTCTGTTACACTTTGCCAAAGCAGCTGTGCCATTTTACATTTCTTACATTTCTACCAGTAATGTGTGAAGGTTCCCATTTCTCCACATCCTTGCCAACACTTATTATTGTCTGTCTTTTTTGATTATAGCCATCCTGGTGGGTCAAAAATAATCTAAATTGATAGGAGTATGAACTGGTTTAATTAACCTAGAGTATCTGAGGTGCCAGAAGTGAGATGGCATGTAACGCTCATACCCTCTCTGTATTTATATAAGAATATCTCAGGACTCTAAAAACAAAGTTGTTTCATGTCCTTAAGAAGCATTTGAAGGGAGTTTTAAAGCAAGTCATGGCTTACTTCAGCCTCTGTTTAGCAAAAACAAAGCTCAATGGTCACCTGGAGCAGCATTTAGCAGAGATTGGCCACTTCCTCCTCAACTCTGAGTAATGTTCCCTACCTATTTCATATTTCCAAATATAATTCTACTTCTGCTCAAGGTGATAGGTTTTCATGGAGGAAGAAAGTGAAAAGAGAACAGGAAGCATAGAAATAAAATAGAATATCTACCCCAAACTTATTTTATATCACATCCCTTACAGTCACCAGAAGTTACTGGGCCAAAAATGGATTAAAGTAATGGAAACTGTCCGAGTTTCCACTCAGTCTGTGGATGTATAGGTAAGGTCAACATAGGCAGCACCAAAGGTGACAAGAAAGTATCACCTATGAGATCACTCCCATAAAATCAACCTGAAGTGTGATAAGAAAATGAATCTTGCAAGACTCAGAGCTATGGTGGGTCATGGAAGGATACTGTAAGCCAATGCCATTTGAAATCAATTACTATATACTCAGTTCAGGATAGGAAACTTAATTTGTTATTTCTGGAGCTGAAAAGTTCAAGACCATTTGACACGTCTTTCAATTCCTATGGACACCAACTTTGTAAAGGGCACACTTTTCAGGAGTTTTTACCACTATCCTTCTGAGTCTGAGTTGTTTTAAAAACAAGAGCTCTAGGCCATGAGCAGTGGCTCACACCTATAATCTCAGCACTGTGGGAGGCCAGGGAGAATGGCTTGAGCTCAGGAGTTCGAGACCAGCTGAGCAACATAGCGAGACTTCATCTTTACTGACACAAAACAAAACAAGAGCTCTATACCTTTGTGGGGATCCACAGAAGTCAATGCACTGACTGTGTTGTGCCTTCAGAAAAGCGATGGCAGTGTCGTAGTGAAATGTCACCATGCAACACATGACTGTGAGTATATCTGCAGGATATATTTCTAGAAGTAGAATTTCTGGTGAAATGTGCTTATTTGTAATTTTGATAATACTACTAAATTATTCTCCATAGAGGTTGTGCCAATGGACACGCACCAGCAATGTATGAGTGCCTGTTTCCCCACCCTGACTGCACAGTGCAGTCAGACTATTCTTTGCTGATCTACTTGTCAAACTATAGATAAGCATATCTGTATGTGTATAATTTATGATCTATACATTTGATTCCATTTTTAATCAAATCATTGTATTTCCTTTCCAGTGAATTGATCAGATCCTGTGCCCCCTTTTCTATTGAGTTGTTGGTCTCTTTTATTATTGGTTTGTGGGAACTCTATATATTACAGAAATTAGCCCTTTGGAAGAGTTGCAAGTATTTTTCCTAGTTTCTTGTTTGACTGCTTACTGTGGTGTTTGTCATCATAATCTTCACATTTCTTGTGAATTATTATTTAACAAACTTTTAAAATGGCTCCTGAGTGTTATGTCACAGATGGAAAGAAAACACAATATATTCAAGAGTTGATCAGTTATTTAAAGTATCTTTCCCCTACTCATTTCAATGATTTTAGGTCTTTCTAGTCTGGCAAAACATTGTAAATGTAAAACACATTGACTTTCAGTCTAGTCTTCCAATTACTAAAGCTCTTCTTAGGTAGTGGTAAGGGAAAAAGAAATATTTGATTTTTTAAATTCAAACATTTAGCTTTCAAAGAACAGTCTACATAATCTCACTTGATTTTTAACTAAAACAAAAAAATTAAAGAAACTCTTTTAAATCTTACCAACAGTGATCATCCTCAGCAGGGTTAGCATCCACTTCTTGTTAACCAATTTCCAGAAAGGAGTAATTGTTAGGAATATTGGAGAAAGGAACGCTATACTAAAACCTTCAAGCCCAGTGAGTTCTAGTGTTTGCAAAGGAAAGTAATAGATCATCGGTCCCAGGTCATGGTAGAGAGACCAAGAAATATATCCTACAAAAAAAAAAAGTTAAAGAGAGAAAGTGTAACTTCGGCATTGTTTCTAACAATAGCCCTATCCCTCCACTCCAGCCACTAGGGCTGGCCATTCTTCTTTATGACTCTGGCCTGAACTGGGTTCCAGTTGTTTCCACTGACAGGAAACAAAACAAGAGCACTACACCTGTGTAGGGATTCGCAGAACTCGCTGCACTGACTGTGTTGTGCCTTAAGAGACCGACGGACAGAAAAGTGATGGCAATTTCCTAGTGAAATGTCAATATGTAATGCATGACTCTGAGTATACCCGTAGGATATATTCCCAGAAGTGAAATTTCTGGTGAAACGTACGTATTCCCCCCCTCCTCACATCAGGCCCTGGTAGAGGATGGCTTCCTGCTGCCATGAGTCTCTCAGCATCCCTTGCTTGTTCCTTGCCTATATGGCTGTAGACAATCTCTTTATTAAGTCCTATTCATTTGGACCATCTGAGTTGAATTTGGCTTCCCGTCAGGACCCTGACTGACAAAATTTTCTTACCTACATTGTCCCCTGTATAATGAAAAATATTGTGAGAGTCCAAAAGGGCAGCAAGCAGCAGGACTCCTTCCTGCAACCCCAGACTACACCCAAAACACTTGAGTGAGGCAGCAGTCATTCCCTTGAGTAGACCATTTTCAGTCCAAACCTTAGGAGGCAGTGCAGGGTAGTGGAATACCCAGATCTGAAGTAAGTTGCACCTCTGCCGACAACCGCTGTATAATCTTGAGCAATGATGATAATTAACGCTATGGGCACTTGCCACGCACTAGGATTGGTGCTAAGTATTAAACACGGAACATCTGTCTCATTCCTTATACAGCCCCCTATGCTATGAGATGGCTAGTATTTCCACTCGCCTCTTATAAATGCAAAAACTAACTAAGAAAGAACAAAACAACAAGCAAAACCCTGAGACTCAGAAAGATAAATGAGTACCTAAGGTTACACAAGTAGCAAACGTCAGAGTTGCCATAACTCTAAGCAGCCTGGGTCCAAAGGTAGCCCCTCTAACTACTAGGTGTGGGAACTTTCTGCCAACTGACTTTCCAACTCCGCTTCTTAGTCTGCAAAACTTTCAACCCCTTCAGAGTTGTTGGGAGGATTAACTGAGATCAAGTGCACTGAGTACTAGCACCTGAGGTACTTATTGAATGCTAGGCACTGTACATCTCCCAACTTATAGATACAGGCTGAGCCAGAAAAAAAAATAATAATCTGAAGCCCTCCTGAGAATTACTAGCTCCCAGAAAATCAAGTTCTCAGGAAGGCGCCCCACCCACACCAGAGGGATCTTTGTTTTGTAACGAACCTGGGATTCCAGCAATATCCCAAATGTTTGTCTGGGAACTTTGATTTTATTACTCACACAGCTCCGACAGAATTACACCAATAAAATTGTCCTTGGGATTTTGTAAAGCTGGTGAGAGAGCACATGAGACTCGAGTCCGATGTTTTTCGCCAAATGCCCAAGTGTGCAGCCGACACCGGGGCCACTTGTCCTGGGCCCAGCCCACGGCAGCAGCTGCCGCCGGGTGTTCACCTACAGCTCCTGGGGAAAACGGGTGCCCCTTTCCTTCTGAATTTTAAAGTTCAGCACTGAATTGTATTAAGTTAAACTTAAGGGCCACGAGTGGGGGTCTTTGGGGACTATACCGGCCTCGCCGGGTCAAGGCCGACAGGAGGGGAATTCGCGCTCCTTGGGCACAAACCCAGAGCTGCTGGGAACTCGGGCGACGGCGTCTTCTGCGGGCGCCTCGCAAACTCAGTTTGAGGACTTCCATCTAGGTCTTTTCCTTTATTCCCTTCAGTAGGAAAAGTTCCCAGGGGACGATAAGCATCTCCACTCTGGGCACGGAGCGCCCTTTTCCTCCTACCCGAACTCAGCCAACCTGGCCTAGCACCGCGGCTCTGGACAGGGCCGGGAGAGCTGGCACCAGCAAACGCGCTGGGAGGCGCTTCGGCTTACCCAGCAGCGACTCCAAGAGGATTTCTCTCCACAGCGAGGGCATCGCCGCGGCGCTGGGCAGCGCTTTCCGGGAAAGCCGTGCGGGCCGGGCCTGCTGCCCTAGTCCTGCGCCCCCAGGTCCCCGCAGCCGCGTCCTCCCGTACCTGCGTCCGCGCACCTTGTCCCCGCGTCCCCTTGCCAAGCGAGCCCCAACAAGCTGTCCCACTTGCTGAACCGAGGCGGGGTGGGGCCGGTCCGCCCGCCCCTTCCCGACCACACCTAGCCTTACCTGCCCGAGCCTGGCCTGGCCTGGCGCCACCTGTGCGCGTTGCGCCACCTCGGGAGCCTCTGGTCCCCGCCTTCGCCCACTCGGCGCGAGTCCCAGCGGCACCCTTGGCCGGCGCAGGGGACTTGCGTCTCGACTCTGACTCTGCTATCTGGCCAGAACCCGGAGCAGCCCCGGGGATGTAGCGCTGCCAGAACCCAGGAGGGAGCGAACAAATGCAACTCCGGACCAGCGGTACCCTTGTTTAGACAAGGCCCAAAGGGGTGCGCCGCGAGAAGAAAGTAGACAGGAAGGACCGCTGGAGACCCAGATTGGGACCCTGGAGGAGCAGGTCCTGTACACCGGCTCCGGCGCTCTGGAAGCCTTAGGTGACCACGGGGTGCGAACCCGACTGTGGACATCTTCAGGCCAGGGCGACGTGTTGGAAGCGTGCCGGCAGGGCATGGGCCACTCTTTCTCAACTTTGAGAGTAAAAATGCAATTTGTTAATTGCCTCCTAGCAAAGGGGCCCAAAATTCTAGCGGCTGCAAGATTTTCTCGGAGGAGAGAAAGTAACTGATGCGAGTGGAAACCCAGCCCTCCCCCAGCTTATTAGTAATGATATTTGAGAGTGCTTATCCCTAAAGAGAAGGTGGGAGACTTTCTGATTAATGTGGCCAGTGAACTAGGCCAGCTATTTCTCCCTCAAATGTATCACACCCAGGAGGTCTTGAACTTGTTTAAGAACCCCTGAAAGCAATTTATTTTAATGTACTTTAATTTCTTAAGAAGAGCTTATTGTTTATCAGTTCCAGAAAGTTTGCTCTGAAATTAAGCAATAATGGCATGCCCAAAAAGTATTAGAATCACATTAGCAGCAATCATTGCTATTAAATAGGAGTATTGAGCAAAGAGGTTTTGTTTTGTTTGAGACGGAGTCTTGCTCTGTCGCCCAGGCTGGAGTGCAGTAACATAATCTCGGTTCATTGCAACCTCCGCCTCCTGAGTTCAAGCCATTCTCCCGCCTGAGCCTCCTGAGCAGCTGGGACTACAGGCATGCGCCACCACGCCCAGCTAATTTTTGTGTTTTTAGTAGAGACGGAATTTCACCTTATTGGTCAGGCTGGTCTCGAACTCCTGACCTCGTGATCCACCCACCTTGGCCGCCCAAAGTGCTGGGATTACTAGAGTGAGCCACCGTGCCCGGCCAAGTAAAGAGTTCTTAATTGGTTAATTACTAGCTAGTACTCTCAATCTCAAGGATAGATATATAGATTAATGAAACAGAAGTGAGAGACTGGAGATAAACCCCCTTTTAGGGTCAAATGAGTTTCACAAACTTGCCAAGACAATTCCATGGGGAAGAGTCTTTTCAAAAAATGATTCTATGACTACTATCTGTATGCAAAAGAATAAAGTTGGATCCATATTTCACACCATACACAAAAATGAACTCGAAATGGATCAAAGACCTAAATGTAAGAGATAAAACTGTAACACGGGGGGCGGAGCAAGATGGCCGAATAGGAACAGCTCCAGTCTCCAACTCCCAGCGCGAGCAACACAGAAGACCGGTGATTTCTGCATCTTCAACTGAGGTACTGGGGTCATCTCACTAGGGAGTGCCGGACAATCAGTGCCGGTCAACTGCTGCAGCCTGACCAGCGAGAGCTGAAGCAGGGCGAGGCATTGCCTCACCTGGAAGCCAAGGGGGAAGGGAATCCGTTTTCCTAGCCAGGGGAACTGAGACACACAACACCTGGAAAATCGGGTAACTCCCACCCCAATACTGCGCTATAAGCAGACAGGCACACCAGGAGAATATATCCCACACGTGGCCGGGAGGGTCA
>NW_016804104.1:0-24532 GCF_001698545.2 Rhinopithecus bieti
TATATACAATATATACTATATAATATAGTATATAGTATATATGTGTATTGTATAATATATACTATATATAAAATTATAATATTATATATTATATATATATATGGTTTGCTTCCTCATTAACCTTATCAAAGCCTCTCATTTAGCCTCTCATTAGCTTCCTCATTCACCTTATCAAAGCCTCTCATTTACGCCCCTCCTGTGGACCCCAAACCACAAACCATGACTGCAGTACCCGGTTTATGAATCGCCGTTTGCTCAAACACACCGTTTAACGTTTTAACAAAACCTCAGGTTAATTTCACGGGGAGAAAGGTGGAACTGGAAGCTCCATGAACCACAGCTCCTCCCACGCTGGAACCCCGCACACCGAGTCGGGGCTCTCCCAGATCACCCTCCGGTGGTCACCGCACTACCTGGGTGGGGGAGGCGCGGGGTTCCCGAGAGGGCTCCGGCCGGCGGAAGTGGCGCCCACAGGTACAGACAGGACGCAGGGGTCCCGCTGCCCGCGCCGCCCGGCCCTGCACAGAAGGGGACTGAGGCCCGGCTACGCCGCGGCGACTCGGTCCGCAGGTTCCGCAGCTGATGGCTGCTTCCAGCAGGTTTCAACCAGCCCTCTTCCCCACTTCGGGAAGCCAGGCGCAGTCCACTCACCGTTCCTCGGCTTCCCGGGTATCCTGGCGCAGGTCACAGGGTGGCCGAGGCTGCTGCAGAGCCACCGGGCCTCCCAGAGCCAAGAAGTAGCAGCGGAGACTAACAGAAAGAGCCTAAGGTGGCGAAGGCGAGACAAAGCGCCCGCCAGCCAGGTCCCGGAAGCCGCCCTCTCCTTTCCGGCGGCGCGCCTGATTGAAGGGTCCCCACCCCAGCGCCGCTGATTGTATGGGGCTTCAGGACCCGCCCCCTCAGGCCCTGAGTGACAGGAGATTGCGATCTCACATTAGGCTGGATGTGGCTAGAATGACCGTTTTGGCCTAGCGGTTTGTAGGGGGTGCGTCCTTCCTGCGCTGGGATCTGACCATGCAAGGAGCACATTCGCATTTAACCTTGTATACAAGATTATAGCTATTTTGCGTAATAAGATATAAAATTGCAAGCAATATAGTGGCAATTCTGTAACTGCCCAGTGGGTTCACCTTGCCCGCTGCTTAGACAGAGCCGATTTCTCAAGACGGGGGGAATAGCAATAGAGAAGGAGTAATTCACGCAGAGTCGGCTGTGCGGAAGACCGGAGATTTGATTTTTATTTTATTTTATTTTATTTTATTTTATTTATTTTATTTTATTTTTCTGAAACAGAGTCTTGCTCTGTCGCCCAGGCTGGAGTGCAGCCTCGGAGTTTTATGATTATTCAAATCAGTCTCCCTGAGCATTTGGGGATAAGAGTATTTAGAAAGTTTATTTTGCCAAGGTTGGGGATGCTTGTGCATGACACAGCCTCAGGATGTCCTGATGACAGTTGCCCAAGGTGGTCAGAGCACAGCTTGGCTTTTGTTGGCGATAAATTCTCCATGCGGGCAAAGTGAAACAGCACTCAAGCGGAAGTTTTCTCAATCTCCAGAGCACACGGGCAACAAGGAAAGCAGGGTTTTTTATTCCAACACAATCCATACCTCTGGCATCGGTCTGGGACCATACCTCAAGATCTAACTGACCAAACCCGGTCTGGCTATTTGTGATATTTTCCCAAATAAGGAAGGGGAAGGGGAATGTGAGTCTCAACGGTGGGACGTGTGGTTTCGAAGGTAGAAATGGCGTGTAACCAAGCCGGAACAGATGTGGTTATTAATTAGAACTGACGGAGAAGGTATGTTTACAGCTACTAAAGGGCACAGGAGGCGACGCGCGAGAACAAGAAATTGATACCAGAACAAAACAAGAAACGTCTAACACTGCCAAACCTTGGAGAGAAACTGACTGTATCTGACAGTTTTATATATTTTAGGAGCACAGGAGACATCCAATCAACATACGTAAGCATAAACACTGCGTTGATCCAGCTACAACCTGAAGCAAAAGCGCGCGGTCTCAACTGCGAAGCCAGGGGAGGAGGGCTTTCCAGGTCACAGGTAGGCTGAGGAGGAGGAACGGAGTTGCATTCTTTCTGAGTTCTGATGAGGCCTTTCACAAGCGAGGCAATCAAAATATGCATTCTTCTCGTGAGCAGGGGTATGCACTTTGAGTAGAATGGCGAGGCCAGTTTGTGACTTTTCCCATTATCTTAGTGATTTGGGGACCCAAAATATTTTCCTTTCCAATTTCCCCTTTTGTTTTAAAATATTTTGGAGAAAGCATTTTAGAAGAAAACC
The DNA here is from genome assembly GCF_001698545.2 of Rhinopithecus bieti. NCBI lineage: Eukaryota > Metazoa > Chordata > Mammalia > Primates > Cercopithecidae > Rhinopithecus > Rhinopithecus bieti. The sequence goes on from NW_016804104.1 coordinate 2,304, forward strand.
AGTCTCTGGTGGCAGGTTTTGTCTGACTTCTCATGGAGTAGCTGAGATTACAGGCGAGCGACACCACACCTAGCTAATTTTTTTTTTCTTTTTTTGGTAGAAACGGGGGTCTCCCTCGGTTGCCCAGGCTGGTCTCTGGTGCCCAACGCAGGGCTCCCCGTAATCTCTACAAATAATCTAGTGAAGGAACACCAGAGCGTGGAAAGCTGAGGACGACCGACAAAGGACTCCCAAGTAGGTTTTCACTTCAAGCTCTAGGGTAAGGAGGGCCCTCGGGGAATTCCAGGGAAACCTCGGGAAAATGTGGGTCGGGCTGAGAGTAAGTTCGCTAATTACTTAAGCCTTGTACCGCAGTTACTGCGCCGCGGAGGGGTAATTGTCAATACCCAAAATCTCACATCTTTGTTCCCTCTGGTAGACAAGTATTCTCCTTGGTTCCCGGAATATGGAATCATGAATGTAGAAGATTGGGACAAGGTCGGATCAGACTTAAAACGAGCACAAGAGCGCCGCGATAACAGCACTGGAGCCCTTCCACACTGAGGAGGAGAAGGAGGATTTTCAGGATGACATAGGAAAGTTGAATAATCAGGAGTCTAATTATCAGCAAAGTGAACCATCACAGTCTAGTTTTAAAAAGGGCGAGAAACGGGAAGGTATGTATGCTAATCTCCAAAAACTTATAAAAGAAACAGTGCCACCTACTGCACCTTTAGGGGAAGGTCTGGAATGGCCACCCCCAGGCCAGCCTTAGGAATTTTTGGAAGGGGAGCCTGAGACCCGCGCCTTGCCGCTCCCATTGTTGCAGGCCCCGCCAGTAACTATGGCGAAGGGAAGCTTCAGGCTTATCCAACAGCCAATTACGATGAGGGAATGATCCAGGCTTGCCCACCTGTTAATTATGGTAGAGGAATGCTGGGAGCTGGTCCAAATACAAATGATGGCACAGGGACAATCCAGGCATCCATTCACCAGGCACAAGAAATGGGGAATTTGAATGCTTGGCAGTTTCTGGTAATTATTTCACCAGCTGAGGAGGCCAGAGAACTTACTCAAGCATGCTGGGAGCCATTTCCTTTTAAAATATTAAAAGACTTAAAGCAAGCAATTGGACAATATGGGCCAAATTCCCCTTAAGTTCATTCCTTGTTACAATGTGTAGCTTATAACAAACGTTGAATACGTATGGATTGGGAGGCATTAGCCCGATCCACCCTGTCCCCCTCTGAATTTCTCCAATTGAAAACCTGGTGGACGGATGAAGCAACAAATCAGGCAGAAATGCTCAAGTCCAACGTCCCGTTAATATCACACCTGATCAATTGCTTGGAATCGGACAGGCATGGGGTACTCTAAATCAACAGATGGTAATGGGTGATGAGGCTGTTGATCAGCTCAGAACTACATGCCTAAGAGCCTGGGAAAAAATTCACGACCCTGCTACTGCTTATCCTTCTTTTCACACATTTCAACAGGGTCCAAGGGAGCCTTATCCTGATTCTATCACCCGTTTGCAGGATGCGGCTCAAAAGGCTATTTCCAATTCTCATGCCAAGAAAGTGATCGTTCAGCTGCTTGCTCATGAAAATGCTAATACAGAATATCAGGCAGCAATTAGACCTATTAAGGGATTGGCAGATCTAAATGAGGAAAAAACTTTAAGTGAATACATTAAAGCCTGCGATGGCATTGGGGGGCACTTATATAAGGCCAGCATCCTTATATAAGGCCAGGGGAGAGAGGGGATGCTATTACTCCCCATATCGTGGGGGGTTCCTCACCCCCTGCGATGTGGATTGTGACAGTGAGGGGGAGAGAGAGGATCGCTATTACTCCCCTTTACGATGTGGATCTTAATAATTATTCCCCCCTGAAATGTATGTTCATTATTAGCAGTCTCTTTTGTTCACGATATTCGGAACAATTTCACAGGTTATGTGTACACAGCCTGCGATGGGAGAAAAATTACCATCCTCTGCACCTCCCGATATTAGGAACCATATCACACAATGGGTGTACCCTTTTTCGGAGATTTGGGGTAATGTCTTCCTATTTTTCCCTGAATATTCGGAGACATATCACAGGGTGGCTGTACACCCACTACTCTCTAGGCAGGAACATCATACTTTACCCACTGGAAATTAGGAGCAATATCACAGACTGGGTGTGAAGCCACTGTCATACTGGAAGTAATATCATGCTCTCCCCCAAGTTATGAGGAACAATATCACAGGGGGGTGTGTACCTTCTCCGGTAGTGGGAGTAGTATTCATCATCTCTTCCTTTAGATGACAGGAACGGCCGGGTGCGGTGGCTCAAACCTGTAATCCCAGCACTTTGGGAGGCCGAGACGGACGGATCACAAGCTCAGGAGATCGAGACCATCCTGGCTAACCCGGTGAAACCCCGTCTCTACTAAAAAATACAAAAAACTAGCCGGGCGAGGTGGCGGGCGCCTATAGTGCCAGCTACTCAGGAGGCTGAGGCAGGAGAATGGCGTGAACCCGAAAGGCGGAGCTTGCAGTGATCTGAGATCCGGCCACTGCACTCCAGTTTGGGCGACAGAGCGAGACTCCGCCTCAAAAAAAAAAAAAAAGATGACAGGAACAATATCACAGGGTGGGTGTACACCCCGTGTGTTTTTGGAAGCAATGTAAATGGACAATGTGTAACTGTCTATATGGAGTACAAAACAATGATACAATTAATACAATGTGGAATAATTCAATCAAGCGAATTAGCACATCCCTTACCTCAAATACTTAACACTTTTTTGTGGTGAGAACATTTTGAAGTTTATTCTCTTTCTCTTTTTCTCTTGATTTTTTAAAAAAAGTATTTATTTCAATAGGTTTTGGGGAAACAGGTGGTGTTTGGTTCCATGGATAAGTTCTTCAGTGGCGATTTCTGAGATTTTGATGCACCCATCACCCGAGCAGTGTACACTGCACCCAGTGTGTAGTCTTTTATCCCTCATCCCCCTCCCGCTCTTCCCCCCATGTCCCCAAAGTCCATTGTATCATTCTTACACTTTTGCGTCTTCGTAGCTTAGATCCCACTTATGAGTGAGAACATACAATGTTTGGTTTTCCATTCCTGAGTTACACTTAGAATAATGGTCTTCAGTTTCATGCAGGTTGCTGCGGATGTCATTATTTCATTCCTTTTTATGGCTGAGTAGTATCCTATAGTATACATGTACCACAGTTTCTTTATCCATAATGGGCATCTGGGATGGTTGTGTATTTTTGCAATTGTGAATTGTGTTGCTAAAATCATGCATGTGCACGTATCTTTTTGGTATAATGACTTCTTTTCCTCTGGGTAGATAACCAGTAATGGGATTGCTGGATAAAATGTTAGATCTACTTTTATTTCTTTAAGGAATTTCTACACTGTTTTCCATAGTGGTTGTACTTGTTTACACTCCCACTAGCAGTGTAAAAGTGTTCCCCTTTCACCACCTCCATGCCAACTTCTCTATTATTTTTTGATTTTTTTTTTTTTTTGGATTTTTTGATTATGGCCACTCTTGCGGGAGTAAGGTGGTATGGCATTGTGGTTTTGATTTGCATTTCCCTGATAATTAGTGATGTTGAGAATTTTTTCATGTTTGTTGGCCATTTGTATATCCTCTTTTGAGAATTGTATGTTCATGCCCTTGGCCCACTTTTTGATGGGACTTATTGTTTTTCTTGCTGATTTGTTTGAGTTCTTGCTGATTTGTTTGAGTTTGTTTCATTTGTATTTTGTATTTTTTTGTTTCGATTTCCTTTAGTTTTGCTCTGATTTTTGTCATGTCTTTTCATCTGCTGGGTTTGGGTTCATTTGTTCTTTTATTTCTAGTTTCTTGAGGTGTGACCTTAGATTGTCTATTTGTGCTTTTACCAATTTTTTGATGTAGGCATTTAATTCTATGATCTTTCCTCTTAGCACCACCTTTGATGTATCTCAGAGGTTTTGACAGGTTGTATAACGATTATCATTTGGTTCAAATAATTTTTAAATTTCCATCTTGATTTCATTGTTGACCCAATGATCATTCAGGGGGAGGTTGTTTAATTTCCTTGTATTTGGACTGTTTTGAGTGTTTACTTTGGAGTTGATTTCCAATTCTATTCCACTGTGGTCTGAGATAGTACTTGATATAATTTCAATTTCCTCAAATTTATTGAGATTTGTTTTGTAGTCTATCATATGGTCTATCATGGAGAATATTCCATGCGCTGATGAGTAGAGTGTATATTCTGCAGTTGTTGGGCAGGATGTTCTGTAAATATCTGTTAAGTCCATTTGTTGTAGGGTATAGTTTAAGTCCATTGTTTCTTTGTTGACTTTCTGTCTTGATGACCTGTCTATTGCTGTCAGTAGAGTATTGAAGTCCCCCACTATTACTGAGTTGCCATCTAACCCATTTCTTAGACCTAGTAGTAATTGTTTTGCAAATTTGGGAGCTCTAGTGGTAAGTGCATATATATTTAGGATTGTGATGTTTTCCTGTTGGACTAGTCCTTTTATCAGTATACAAGATTCCTCTGTCTTTTTAAACTTTTATTGCTTTAAAGTCCATTTTGTCTCATATAAGAATAGTTGCTCCTGCTTGCTTTTGGTGTCCATTTGCATGGAATGTCTTTTTCCACCCCTTTACTTTAACTTTATGTGAGTGTTTATGTGTTAGGTGAGTCTCTCAAAGACAGCAGATACTTGGTTGGTGAATTCTTATCCATTCTGCCATTCTGTATCTTTTAAGTGGAGCATTTAGGCCATTTACATTCAATGTTAGTGTTGAGATTTGAGGTACTAGTCTATTCATTGTGCTAGTTATTGCCTGAATACCTTACTTATCTTTTTCATTGTGTTATTGTTTTAAATGTCCTGTGAAATTTATGCTTTAAAGAGATTCTAGTTTGGTGTACTTTTAGGATTTGCTTCAAGATTTAGAGCTCCTTTTAGCAGTGCTTGTAGTGCTGACTTGGTAGTGGTGAATTGTCTCAGCATTTGTTTGTTTGAAAAAGACTTTCTCTTTGCTTCATGTACGAAGCTTAGTTTTGCTGAGTGAAAGGAAGATATCTTGGGTCCCTGAAATCAATGAGCTAAAAGGAAATGTCAAGTTGGGAACCCCTTAGGGCAAACCTGCCCTGCTTTTTATTCAAAGTCACCCCTCTGCTCACTGAGATAAATGCATATCTGATTGCCTCTTTTGGGGAGGCTAAGCAGAAACTCAAAAGAATATAAATATTTGTCTCTTATCTACCCACAATTTGGAAGCCTCCTCCCCACTTTGAGTTTTCCCACCTTTCCAGACAGAACCAATGTTCACCTTACATATGTTGATTGATGTCTTGTGTCTCCCTAAAATGTATAAAACCAAACTGTGTTCTGACCACCTTGGGCACATGTCATCGGGACCCCCTGAGGCTGTGTCATGGGTGTGCATCCTCAACCTTGGCAAAATAAACTTTCTAAATTAACTGAGACCTGTCTCAAATTTTTGAGGTTCACATTTTTGTACTCATAGAGGGATTCTGAGTGGAGAAGTTCGTGACCTTTGACAATCTCCTATTGGTGCTTGGTACCAGCATGAACTAACTTTATGGCTCAAACCAATAGCACAATTTGCTGAGGTCTGGGAGCACCCCCTCCAGAGAATCCCTAATCTCTCAAAATTTGGTCACGATCTAAAGTTTATTTTGCTGTACACCTCCTTTTTTTTTGGAGTTTTACTTGCTTCCAACACAGGAAGGCAAGTTTTTCCTGCTTCCATGATGATGGAAGGCAGGTAACTCATTTTTGGAGTTTAAGCTTGCTTCCAACAGGGAAGATGAGGTTTTCTTTCCTGCTTCTAGGATGGTAGAGAGCTGTCTTCAGTCCGAGACCCATCCCTAGGTAAGTAACTGTATTGGGGTTTGTCTTGGCTAAAGTTAAAATTAACAAACAGCTGGTCTTAATTTCTCCTTACCATTAGAGCACTCAGTAATCATATAAGTTGTACAATCATTTGTTTTGCTTAACTTTTTTAGTTGTTGTTGTTGTTGTTTGTTTCTAATTTTCTTTCAGTCTTTTTCCCATTGGGTTTGACCAACGCTATCCAATTTGATCAAATCCAAAGGAAAGTTCCAAATTATGGATAATGAGGCTTCTAAGTGGCTCAATTCCCACCAAAAAAAAAAAAAAAAAAAAAAAAGAGTGCTATGGTGGGGTAGAAAATGGCTAGTTTAAGGAAGAAAAGGAAAGATTTTGAGGTTTTGACTACTTAAGGGGCTTTATTTACATAAAATGCCACCTTTTGCTAGCCAGGCCAAACCTAAAGAACCGTGGCTGTGCTTGTGAAATAGCAGCCATGAATGCAACAGGACACAATGGAAGAAACTGGTTATGTTAGTAAGGGTTTGATTGGAATGGTCAGCTTTCCTTTAAGGAATCAAACTTGACTTATGGAGCCAATAAAAGCCCTTTGGGAAACTGACCTCATACTTCACTGTACAGGGTTCCTGACCTGTGGTAAGTAAAGAATGTCACTTTCTGGCAGGTCCAGGAGACCCAAGTTTATCTTGGAACCCCAAGAGAAGAGGATCACTCAACTCATAGGTATTTAATGGCATAAATGTATGGCTGGGCTTGGCTTTAAAAAAAAAAGTCTTATTTGAGATTCCTTCTATGGAACAATGTTCCATCAAAGCCCATTTAAAAGTCTATGTAAAAAATAATTATTCTTGCTGCACTGTCTGCAAATAATTAGGCCAAGTACAATAAAGTGATCAGTCTTATCATGATTTGTCTTTAGTAAAAATGGGAAACTGGAGAGAGAAAATTATGTTTCAAAACTATAACACTAACTATAATCAAACACGTATTAGATTCTAGTCTTGCCTAATGTTTTCAATTTTAGTACTTTTCTGCCATTTGGACTGAATTCTAATTTTCCTGGCTACAAGTCTTCAGGATAATGTCTTCAATTTTTTCCTTCTTCTTTTTCATTTTTTCCTAATTTGGAGTCACTGAAAACTAAGTTGTGCTTTTTTAAAGCCTTTTGAACTGATGCCGGACAACTTAAACTTCAGAAGAAAATAACAGCAACCTATTTACATACACGAGCTGCTTTCATACCTGCCTACTGATATATGAACTCCAGAGTAATTAGGCCTATATCAATTTTCAAGGATTGTTATTTTGCTTGTTATTGTTTTCTCTCTTCCTCCCCTGTTTTCTCTTCATAGGACATGAGACTTCACAACCTTCTAAAAATGAACTTTCCTAATAACTTGGGACCTACCTGTCTAACAATAAACCATCCTAGCCATGAGAGATCAGATGAAACCTAGAACCAGAGACTCATTTTCTCTAAAATGCTTTCTCCAAAAGTTTTCTAAAAGGAAAAGGGGCTGGGGAATGTGAAAGAAAAATATCTTGGGACCCCAAAATCACTAAGCTAAAGGGAAATGTCAAGCTGGGATCTCCATAGGACAAATCTGCCTCCCATTCTATTCAGTCACCCCTTTGTTCACTGAGATATATACATATCTGATTGCCTCCTTTGGGAAGGCTAATCAGAAACTCAAAAGAATGCAACCATTTGTCTCTTATCTTCCTACAATTTGGAAGCCCCCTACCTACTTTGAGTTGTCCCACCTTTCCAAACAGAACCAGTGTTCACCTTACATATGTTGATTGATGTCTTGTGTCTCCCTAAGATATATAAAACCAAACTGTGCTCTGACCACCTTAGGCATATGTCATCAGGACCTGCTGAGGCCGTGTCATGGCATTCATGCTCAACCTTGGCAAAATAAACTTCCTAAATTAATTGAGACCTGTCTCAAATTTTCAGGGTTCACAGCTAGATACAAAATTCTTGGCTGGTAATTGTTTTGTTTAAGGAGGCTAAAAACAGGACCCCAATCCCTTCTAGCTTATAGAGTTTCTGCTGAGAAATCTGCTGTTAATCTGATAGGTTTTCTTGTATAGGTTACCTGATGTTTTTGTCTCACAGCTCTTAAGATTCTTTCCTTTGTCTTGACTTTAGATAACTGATGACTATGTGCCTAGGCAATGCACTTTTTGCAATAAATTTCCCAGGTGTTCTTTGAGCTTCTTGTATTTGGATGTCTAGATCTCTAGCAAGGCCAGAGAAGTTTTCCCCTATTATTCCCTCAAATACATTTTCAATCTTTAGATTTTTCTTCTTCCTCAGGAACACCAATTATTCTTAGGTTTGGTTATTTAACATAATCCCACATTTCTTGGAAGCTTTGTTTATTTTTTCAAATTCTTTTTTCTTTGTCTTTGTTGTGTGATGTTAACTCAAAAGCTTTGTCTTCAAATTCTGAAGTTCTTTCTTCTACTTGATCAGTTCTATTCCTGAGATTTTCCAGTGCCTTTTGCATTTCTCTAAATGTGTCCTTCATTTCCAGAAGTTGTGATTGTTTTTTATTTATGCTCTCTATTTCACTGCATATTTTTCCATTCATATTCTATACCATTGATAGGGTTTGGCTCTGCATCCCCACCCAAATCTCATCTTGAATTGTACTCCTATAATTCCCATGTGTTGTGGGAGGGACCTGGCAGGAGATGGTTGAATCGTGGGGGGCAATTTTCTCCATGCTGTTCTCATGCTAGTGAATAAGTCTCAGGAGATCTGATGGTTTGATAAGAGGAAACCATTTCACTTGGCTCTCTCATTCTTTATTTGCCTGCTGCCATCCATGTAAGACATGACTTGCTCCTCTTTGCCTTCTGCCATGATTGTGAGGCTCCCCCAGTCACATGGAACTGTATGTCCAATTCAATCTCTTTCTTTTGTAAATTGCCCAGTCTTGGGTATGTCTTTATCACCAGCATGAAAATATTGGGTATGTCTTTATCAGCAGCATAAATATAGACTAATACAACCATATTTTTAAAAAAAAATTACTTTAAGTTGGTCTTCCCCTTTCTCTAGTGCCACTTTGATTAGCTTAATAATCAACCTTCTGAATTCTTTTTCTGGCAATTCAGAGGTTTTTTCTTGTTTTGGCTCCATTGCTGATCAGCTCGTGTGAGCTTTTGGGGGGTGTTAAGAACCTTGTTTTAAAGGTGTTGATGGATTTAGAATTAATTTTTGATGAGTTGACCTCTTTATCATTATAATATGTTAATTTTTGTCTTTAATGGTGCTTTTATTGAAGAGACTGTTCTTTCCCCAAAATATATCCTTTGTGTATTTGTCAAGAATTATTTGGCTGTAAATGCATGGTTTTATGTCTTGGCCCTCTGTTCTGTTCTATTGGCATATGTGTCTGTTTTTACGCCAGTACCATACTGATTTCTTTACTGTAGTTTTGTAGTATATTTTGACATCAGATAGTGTGATGCTGCCATCATTTCTCTTTTTGCACAGGTTTTCTGTGGCTATTTGGGGTCTTTTATGGCTCCATAGAATTTTAGGATTTTTTTTTTCTATTTCTGTGGAGAATGGCACACATAATTTGATAGAGATTGCACTAAATCTGTAGAATATTTTGTATAGTATGTTCATTTTAATATTATTTCTTCCAATCAATAAACATGGGATGTATTTTCAAAAAAAAAAAAAGAACCTTGTTTTGTTATAGTACCAGAATTGTTTTTCTGGTTCCTTCTTATTGGGGTGGACTATGTCAGAAAGAGGATCTGGGACTCAAGGGCTGCTCTTCAGATTCTTTGGTCCCACGGGGTGCTCCCTTGATGTGGTGCTCTCCCCCTTCCCCTAGGATAGGACTTCGTGAGAGTCAAACTGCGTGATTGTTATTTCTCTTCTGGGTGTGGCCACCCAGTGGAGCTACTGGACTCTGGAATGGTACTGGGAAACGTCTGCAAAAAGATCTGTGATGTGATCTATTTTCAGGTTTCTCAGCTGTGGATACCAGCAACTGCTCTGGTGGAGGTAGCAGGAGGGTGAAGTGAACTCTGTGAGGGTCCTTGGTTGTAGTTTTGTTTAGTGCAGTGGTTTTATGTTGGTTGGCCTCCAGCCAGGAGGTGGTGCTTTCAAGACTGCATCAGCTGTGGTAGCATAGGGGGATACCAGCTTGCCTTAGGGTCACCTGGATAAGTATTCGGGTTTCTCAGATGATGGGCAGGGACACAGAGCTCCTAAGAGATTATATCCTTTGTCTTCAGCTCCCCGGGTGGGTAGAGAAAGACCACCAGGTGGGAGCAAGGATAGGCATATCTGAGCTCAGCCTCTCCTTGAATGTGGCTGCTGTGGAGGATGGGAATGTGGTTCCCAGACCAATAGAGTTATAATCCCAAGGGGATTATGGCCACCTCTGCTGTGTCATGAAGGTCACCAAGAAAGTGGGGGAAAACCAGCAGCCCCCAGCCTCACCCAGCTCCCACACACCCAGCAAGGCAAGTCTCCCTCAGGCTGTGCCCCCACAACAGCACTGAGTTTATTTCTAGGCAGCTGGTGAGCAGGGCTACAAGCCTGCCCCACTGGGAAAGCAAGCAGGGCTTTCAGGTTTCACCCATCCCCGCCTGCCACATCCCTGCATGCCACATCCCCACCTGCCACATCCCTGCCTGCCACAGCTTCTGTGCTATGTCTGCACTCCTGGTTCAGCCCCTGCCCTGGGATTCTTCCAAGGAAGCTTTGCATTTAGTTGAAATTGTTACAAAATTCAACTGGAAATTTCCTTCTTCCCGTGGTCTTTCCCCAGTTCCACTGGCAGCCCTTCCTAAGGATCCCTGTGAGACAAAGTCAGAAATGACTTCTGGAAAGCGAGAGTGCTCCTAGGGCTCTTCCTGCTGCTTCCTCTACCCCTATATTTTGCTCAGCTCTCTAAATTTGTTACAGCTCCAGATAAGTTCTAATCCTTCTCCTGCAATCTGGACCTTCAGGTTCCCCAGTAAGGACTTGTTCAGGAATGGACGCTCCCCTCTCACACTTTGGGCACTCACAGTTTTTTGACTGTCTTATGGAGCCTGCAGAAGCAATCCACTTCTTTCCAAAGGTCTGTGGATTCTCTTGGCTTTCCCGCTATGTTCCTGCCCTATTTCTTGGAGTAAAAGTTCACAACGTGAGTCTCCACATGCTGCTCTGTTTGTCCAAATGGGAGCTGCAAGTTAGTCCTGCCTCCTATCTGTCATTTTTTTTTTTTTCATGTTCTTTGGTTTTCTTTTTAATTATCTTTAGTCTTGTGATCACCCATAATTTTAAAATTTGAGTATATCTGCACTACTTTAATCCTTTTAAGTTGGCAAAACACCATTCCCAGTCACAAATACACAGTTCCACAGCTTTATGTTTCTGAATGGCTGTTTAAAGACAATCCTAAATTATAACTTAGTTTGACTTAGACTGTAAAGAATTCAAGAGTGAAGTTTAACTTGCTACTATTTTAAAAGCATGTGACCTTATAGATTTGTGAGATGTGAGAAGTGTTGAATAATCTTTGATATTACACATAAACCATACTAAAATGCTTTTCAATAAGTAAAAGGAACCATTTTAAATACAGGGAATTATAATTAGATTGGCATCATTAAGAACAAAACTCTAGACATTACTACCTTATTTATCTTCAACCCTTGCCTTTAAGAGACAAATGAACACAAAACACAGGTGAATCTTGCTGGGTTCTGAGACAGTGAAGGAATTTCCCCAGTATTTAAATATATTCATATGACCAGCTATATAAATCTAAATATAAAATCAATCTCCAGTAAGTTTTAAGATGGCACTCAGTATCTTTGTGAAAAGTTGAGCATTACTAACAAAGTCTAATCATATCTTTAGAAAGGGTAAACAGTGATAGCATTTACTGAATTGGAATTACTATTAAAATTCAAAAACTGAACATATTCATTTAACCACAAGCCAGTCTTAGTTTTAAATCAGGACTGCCCAACAAAATATTCTGTCAGTCATTCATGATCTGAATTCTGGTGTATGAGATCTATTAAATTACGGTACACATAAAAAAGTCATGAGACATTTGTTTTGTAATAAAGAAGGCAGTGGCCAATTATTACTCATTAGTAGCTTTTTTGAGATAAGCTATCAAGTCTGCCCTTTCTTCCTTCTTCTTAATGCCAACAAAGACCATTTTTCTTCCAGGGATGTACTTCTTGGGATTCTCCAAATACTCCATCAGTGTATCCTCTCCCCAGGTGATGCCTTTGTTCTTATTGGCGACTGTGTAAGAGTATCCAGGGGCCTGACCTGTCTTCCGCCCGAAGAGACCATGGAGATTTGGCCCAGTCTTGTGCTTGCCTCCCTTTTCAACGGTGTGGCACTGGGAACACTTCATAATAAAAATCTTCTTGCCTTTCTCAACATCACCCATATTTAATTCTCTTTTTAGTCGCTGGCACAACGAAGATTCCCGCTCCGAAGCAGGACATCCCCACTCTGTCCCATATTTTTTTTAAAGGACCTGAAGTTTATTCTCTTGACTTTGAAATGCACAACACCTCTCATTAGCTGCATCCTGAGCTGGGCAGCAGATGTCAAGGAAACCCACACACCTGCCTGAAACTTTGCACCCCACATAGTCCCCACACCACCCTAACCACCTCCTGCCCTCCCCTGGGTCCTGTTGTTCCAGCTCCCCCATGCACAGGTGGTGCGGTGTCAGTCTCTCTGGACCTGGCTGGTCTTGCTGATTCTCCTGTCCCGACTTCTGATCTCCAGAGGCCAATGTTTCATGTTCCTGGGCCCTGATGTCCAGAGGAACCCCATCCAAACACCCTGTGAGCCCACTGCCTGGTGGAGCAGCCTTCTATGCTCTGGCGCCTTCCTAAAGCACAGGGAGATCTGCGTTCTGGAAATGTTCAAGATCGCGTCAATCACAGCAATGACACAGACAGCAGATGAGGCTCCCGGGGGACTGGCAGGGCTCAGATCAGATGATTGAAGAAACAGAGAAGCCTGCATCCATCCTGACGGAACAGTGAGACTGTGCTGGAAGGAGTGGTTCAATCAGCACCTGCGTCTATCCAGGCCTGTGCTTGGGATGCCACCTGCAAACCATCAGGTCCTGACACCCACAGGGAAGGCTGCATCCCCAGCCGAGAGCGGACGCGTTCTTCTGAGCTGAGCCCTCCCTCCCATGTGAGGACTGCTTTCTCTGAGATCTTTAGTTTTCTGTACCAGGGATCTGCGTGTTGTGTGTAAAACCTGCCTCAGCACAGCCCATCCTCCCAGCACCTCCTACCCCTCCAGCTGACTAGGGTCGCCTGCCCCTCCTTGCCCTGAACCAGAATTATTTCTCTGGTTCCTTCCGTTGGGGTAGACTATGTCAGAGGGAAGACCTGGGGCTCAAGGGCTGCTGTTCAGATTCTTTTGTCCCATGGGGTGCTCCATTGACATGGTGTCCCCACTTCAAACACTGCAGACAGCTGTGAAAGGGAAGAGAGGAGAGACCAAAAGCCCTGCTTCTCTCCCTGCACTCAGGGTCTCCTGGGGGCTCTCCTGTGGGTTCAGAGAGGAGCCCTGGAGCAGACTCTGGGAGCCCCCGTGGGGATGCCGGGGGCCGACCCTCTCGAGGAGCTGCCATCATCTTCCCTCAGGTTTGGTGATTACCAGATGTAATCAGATGGAATCACTGTGACAGAGCGGATCCTTGTTTTCCATGCTCGTGGGCAGCCTGTGTCCACCTGTGTCAGATGGAATGGGCGGAGGGGGTACGAGGGACTGTGTCTGCTCCCCCACCATGGTCCAGACAAGCCACACAGTGGGCTGAGACGGAAACTGCCGAATTCATGAAACTTTCAAAATCCAGTCTCACTCCCTTGGCTCCAGTTCATGAATACAAACCATGCATCCAACCAAGGACCGTAATCCAGGATCTACAAGAAACTCCAACAACTCAATGGCAAAAAAACACGTAATCAGATTTAAAAATGGGCAAATGATCTGAATAAACATTTCTCAAAAGAAGACATACAAATGGCCAACAGGTATATGAAAAAATGCTCGACACTGATCATCAGGGAATTGCAGATCAAAATCACAATGAGACACCAACACAACCCCCACCAGTAGGATGGCTGTTATCAAAAAGACAAAAAGTAACAAGTGCTGGTGAGGAAGTGGAGAAAAGGGAACTCCTATACACTGTTGGTGGGAATGTAGATTAGCACAGCCTCTATGGAGAACAATGTGGAGATTTTTCAAAAAACTAAAAATAGAGTTACAAAATGATCCAGCAATCCCACTGCTGGGATTTATCCAAAAAAAAATAAAAAGGAAATCAGTACATTAAGGAGATACCTTATCCCATGTTTATTTCAGCATGATTCACAATAGCCAAGATATGGAATCAACCCAGGTGTCCATCCACAGACTATTGGATAAAGAAAATGTGGTACAGATAGAAATTAGAATACTACTCAGCCATGAAAAAGGTTCAAATCCTGTCATTCATAGCAGCGTACATGGAACTGGGGGACATTATGTTAAATGAAATATGCCAAGAACAGAAAGAAAAATATTGCTTGTTCTCATTCATATGTGGAAGCTAAAAGAAATTTGATCTCATGGAAGCAGAGTAGAATGGTGGCTACCAGGCCTGGGAAGGGTGGGGGAGAGTGAGAGGGTGGTTAACTGATACAAAATCACAGCTAGACAGGAGGAATTATTTTTAGTGTCCATAGCACTGCAGGGGTCTACAGTTAACAATATTTTCAAGCAGCTAGAAGAAAGGATTTTCAATGTTCTCAACATGAGGCACTCATCAATGCTTGAGGTGATGGGTATGCTAATTACCCTGATTTCATCACAATACACTCTAAGTGTCAGCACATCACAATTACTGTGTGCCATTTAAATGAAAAGAGCCACCGTGCTGGACACTAGGGGAAGAGCGATGTCCCAGTGTGAGATGGGACTGAAGGACAGAGTTAAGAAAACAGAACGGGCCACTATAAACAGTTCTGAGGCCAGGGCACTTTCCATGCCAGCAAAGAGCGGGGAAGGGAGGTGACAATGGGCAGGGCCCCAGACTACACGCCTGGGAGGGGTGGACACCAAGAGTGGCCTGCTCTTCCTGATCACTGAGCTGCAACCTCCAGTGTCTTTCCTGAGGCGAAGAGAGGGTGGGAGGGGTGTCTCAGATTCAGATGGGGAGGATTTGGAGCAGGCAGCTAGGCACTGCAGGCCAAATACAGATGCAGCTCAGCCCCCTGCCTGCCTTACTCCCCATCTGCACTGTCCCTGCTGGTCCTTAGCAGTCTTCAGTCTCTGCTTAATCTGATTCGTCCTCCTGTCTCTCCCTCCATCCTCCTCTCTCTTCTCTCCTCCGCTGCCTGCTCTCTTCTTTAGCTTTGGGGGATATTTTCAAAACTCACCCTGATCCTTATATTGAAGCCCAGGGACTTTTAGTCCTGGCTGCTCATTGGAATCACCCAGAAAGTTCTATGACCCCCTAAATCCAGACCCCACTTTCAGAAACTGATTTAATTGATCTGATCCCAGCTAAGAGCCTGACGCAGGTGCTTTTTATTTTGATTCACCAGTGACCCTAATTTGAAGCCGGTGTTACAAATCCCTGATGGAGTGAGACATTTGGGGTCTGTCCTTGGGACCGTGGGTGAGTTTGCTTCAAAAATGCATTAGCTGTTCCTGTATAGAGGGGTTCTGCAGAAGGCCTCACGGTGTCTCCCTGTCTGGAGCGCTAGAACTTGGCCCAGTTCCCAGCTAAGAAGTAGGAGCTCCACGCACCTCCTTTCCTGCCTGGTAGCCGGCCTGGATTTGCCTTGGATTCTCTGCGGGTGGCTCTGCCTCCTCCCTGTCTGTGTCTTTGGGCGGTGTGACTTCCAGGGCTGTGTGACCTCCTGGGTCTTGCTCCCCGATGGACATTTCCTTGGACACCTCAGCCTCAAGGAAGGGCTGTGCCTCACCAGGCTCCCGCTGTTACCCTGTTCCTCTCTGCTCTCACGTTCCACACAAGCCAATCCCACATCTGGGATGCCAGGCGGGGATGTGAGTAGATGGCAGGTACAGCGGGCAGCGGGCCAGCAGATCTGGGTTCCAACATGAAAACAACTCACTTTTAAGATAAACTTTTCTTAAAGGCCCCAAACACATCTGCAGGCCAGTTAAGGGTTGCTGGCCACAAGTATGCAACTTGCCTTAGCCCTTCCCTCCCTTAGCCTTATGAGTTCAACCCATTTGTCCAGCACCGACTGTAAACCAGGCATGTTGTGGGCTCTTGGGGTAAAGGTGGGACTCAGCAAAGGCTCTGCTCTCCTGGACCCTACAGGCGACAAACAAACAGCAACAGGAACGGATGTCAACGCTGTGCACAGGGAGGGAACCTGAAGGGGGTGAGGGTAGGGCTTAAGGGAAGGCACCTCTGAGCTGTCTTTGGATTGAAATTGAAATTAGAGGAGGGAGGAAATGGAGTAATAAAAAGTGCAAAGGCCCTGGGGCCACCTTAGCAGCCCTTGGAGAACAGTGGCCAGGCCCTGGCCAAGGAGCCCTGAGCCCAGGTGGGGTCTCAGCCTTCAGGGTGGCAAGGAGACCTGGGGGCTACCCCTGCAGACCACGCATGCCTGGGGAAACTTCTGGGGTTTATTTCCGGGGCAAGATGAAGCCAGCAAAGGGTCTGGGTGGAGGAACAACCCCTGACTGTGTTTTAAAGGCTCACAGCCAAAGAACACTGGGACAGAGCAGCCTGGTAGTCAAGGCCAGGCCGAGGTGGCTTGGGCTGGGACAACTGCTTGGGGGAAAGGATGGCACAGGGGGCACTTGGAAGCAGCTGCGTGGGGGATGAGGAAAGCCAAGGGACTGAGGATGACTCTGTGTCCTGGCCTGAAAAATTGGGTAGACGGACAGTGAGGTCATTTGCTTGCCAGAGAGGGCAGTGGGGTGCGGAGAGGAGGGCATTGGCTGCTTTCAGCTGAGTGTCTTCTCACGTCCCATGCAGGTGCAGGAAACACAGGGGAGGGGCCGGGGCCAGGTAAGGGCTGGTGAGTGAGCCTCAGCTGCAGGACTAGACAGAGTCACCTGGGGGAGAGGTGGGGTGTGAGGGTGCCTGGAAGCCAAGAGGAGACACTGTTCCAGAGGCGAATGCTCCATCACCACTGAGGCCAGCAGAGAAGTGAGCATGGGGGTCCTGGCATGCTGGCCTGGACTTCGTAACTGTGGGGTACTGCCCACAGGGCCAGAGGGAAACATTTAGGGGCCCTAACCACATACAAGACCTCACGACACTCTCCCACATGTAACTCAAATATTTATATCTATATTTTGCAACAAGACAAATGTTAAACTATGGTTTAAAAAATCCCCCTGAATTTGCTGATTGCAAACTTCTTGGCAAGTCTGTCCAGGCTGAACTTTTCTGCATCTTCCTCTGCTGCTGCTGTTTTGCCCACTTTTCAAGTGCTTAGGACACGTACTCAGCCATTAGTCAGATTAGAGTGGCTGCTTCTAAATTAGTCCCTTGGCCAGGACCACCTCTCTCTGTAATAGAATTGTCTCAGGTGCCTTAGATGCCATCCTCAGCCCAGAGCATTAAGTCTTGGTGGCATCACAGGCCTTGGCCACCCACCTAGGGCACAGCTCCCTTGACTGACCCTTCTCCACACCCTAGGCACCTGGACTCAGGCCATAGAGGGCCACTCACCATCACCTGGCTATGCCTGGCATTCTCCATGTCTCTGCTCCAGTGTCTGGGTGTCTGGGCAGACTTCCTGGTTCACAGATGGAGCCTTCTTGCTGTGTCCCCACGGGACGGAAGGAACAAGGCAGCTCGCTAGGGCCTCTTTTGTAGGGGCACTAATCCCACCATGAGGCCCCACCCCCGCAACCTCATCACCTCCCAAAGGCCCCACCTCCTAACACAGTCACCTTGTGGGTGAGGTTTCAGCCTAGGAATTTGGGATGTTTGGGCATTCTGCCTGGAGCATTAACCACGTATCTTCCCCGTGTTTACCAAGGATGTGTCCTGAGACTTTAATCAGCCCTAAAATTCTCCCTCCCTCTAGAGAGTGACCTGAGCAGTGCATCCGGCAGCAGCCCAGCCCTCAGCTGTTCATCCTCCAGCAGCGCAGCCCTGCCCACCCTCGGGAGGAGGAGGGGCCCGGCGCTGTCACCTGCGGCCTTCTCTGTGCCACAGCCGAGCTCTGCATCCCTGCAATGCTCCACAGCTGCACGGCTGCTCAGTCACTTTGCACAGTGGCTCCTAACCCCATTTGCAATTTTCCCTCCGAGACCCTCACAGCAGCTGGGGCCCCCTCTTCAGGCCATGGGTCCCTTCTTCAAGAGTCAAAAAAGAGAACAAGTCGTCTCTTCCTTTTTTTTCCCCTCCAAGCTTGGGGAGGCAGCAGCTTCCTCTCTGGTCCCCAGTTAAGGACCTTCTACCTACGGATTCCCTACATCAGTTCCTCATGGGAATTCTCCGTTCCGGTAGCTTCCGTGGCTTCTTTCTCTTCCCAGACCCTGTCAGATGACCACACGTGGCTTGTTGAAGCCACAGGTAGATGAGGACATTGGCAGAAACGGCCGCTGTTCTTCTTACTTCCCAAAGGGCAGAGATACCTCGAGTCACAGGAGGATGAGGAAGCCTCTTCTCTCACCCCTGGCTTCATCCGCTGGGAGCTGGTGACTGAGGGAGGCTGGGTTGCTCTAACCCTTCAACACTGATGAGTGGAAAGGGCCAAGGAACCAACCCCCTCAAACTGCCTGGTTGCCAAGAGGTCTCCCAGGCAGGGGACAGGTTCCCTCCTGCCAGCAGCTGCGCGGGCGCGGGGCCAGGGCCGGGGTCTCCATGCGGCAGTATCTCCACACCACGGCAGGGGGCGCTGTTCCCGTGCGGGAGAACCTCCCGGTGACCAGAGCCTTTGCTCCCGGGACAGGAGCTGCTTCGGAGCTTTGAAAAGGGATTTAGACCAGAAATTCCCTCAGACTCGGTAACAGTAGAAGCCGTGTGAGCGGAAGAGCATCTTCAGGGAAAACGTGTGAGACATGGGGGAGAGGAAACCTGACTCCAAATAAACCAAGAACAGGGCAGAAGTTAAGGAGCTCACAAAAGCAGTGAGAGGGGAGCAAGTTGCCAGTTCATATAAATAAAGAGATCAGCAGAGTCCACCGCCGTCTGGTTGTGAAGAAGTCTAAAAACAGACCTGTGGATTCGGAAATTCGGGGCCCTCGTGGAGCCACTCCTTTCAGTAGGACAGTCAGTGCAGAAACCAGATTTATACACACAGGTGTCTACATGGATACCCACATCTATACACACTCTAGTTTTCCATTTATGTTTTAAAATTTAACTTTTCATTTTGATATTTAAAGAGTACACACAAATGTAGAAAGGACTGTGTAATGAACTCCCCCGTACCACGTACCACCTGATGAATAATTAGGTGGCTCATGACTAATAAATATTGACTCGTGACTCAACTTGTTTCATTAGTTTCTGCCTCTCCCCATTCTCTATCTCTCTTTCTCTTTGGATTAGAGTATTTTCGGGCCATCCCAAAATATATAATTGTATGTAACTGCTGTGTCTCTAACGGATAAGGGCGTTTTAAGAGCAGCAGAGGCAGAGAGTTGGGACAGTACCCAGAGCCACAGGGAGAGCTGTGTCCTCAAGCAGCACCTCTGATTGCTCAGCTAGTTTAGAAGCATGATCAAATATGTGACATGAGAAGCAACATTTACCTTTCTACAATGTGGCTTCAAGGATAGATTGGTTTAAACCAAACCTCCTTCACTTTTATATATAAGAAGAGACCACACTGACAGGAAATGAGACAGGAAATGGCGCCCCCAGCTAACGTGTGGGTTGGGTGAGATGATTCATTTAACTTGCTCAGCATGGTGCCTTCTGGGGATGTGACAGGACTTCATGTTGGGGTTTAAGAACATGGACTTCTTGGATCTGTTGGTTGCATGTTCTTGGGAAAGTTACTTATGCCTCAATTTCACCTGCAAATTGGGGTTAATAATGCTTAAGCTCACAAGGTTGTTCCAAGGATAACACAAGAGGGTGCATGTAAAGAGGTGGGTGCAGCACCTGCCATGTAAGAACTGCCCAGCCTACATCAGCTGTGATGATGATGGGTGAAGACACCCCCTTGTGAATTTCTGTGCTCTGTGAGGCCCCCCAGAAGCACCTCGTACGTTATTATCACACAAAAGGCCTTTTCCTCCACTTTCACCCTATGCAAAATAATATGTAAGGCCCAGACTTGAAATGTAGGCTGTCATTTTTTTTCCTACTCGAAAATAATAAAGAGAAACATTTCTCCTTTCTTTTTTTTTCTAGTGGACCTATATATGTGTAAGAATGGTTTATTACTCTCGAACTTCTAAGTCAATTTCAGGGGAAAATAGTAACTCCTTCAAGACTCTAGAGTTTCCTTTAGCCAATTAGACATCGCGATGACCCATCTAACAGAGTATGAATAGGCTGCTTATGAAATTTATTCTGCCACCCAAAGATGATAAACTTAAAGAAGTCCCTTACCCGGACACAGCATAATAAAACAGCTGAAAACCAAATATGAAGAAATCTTAAAATCAGCCAGAGGAATCAGCAGGGAGTAAAATCCAAAGGAGTGTGGATTCACCTTCAGGAGGAGTCCTGGAGGCCTGGAAGCAGCAGAGCAGGCCCAGAGCATGGAGAAAAAGAGCTATGCACCTTGAACTTTCCATCCAGCCAAAGTGTCTTTCAGCAATGAATGTGAAATACAGACAATCTCAGATGAAGACAAACTAAGAATTTATTTCCAATTTACCTGTGATAAAAGAAGAGCCTCAGGAAACTTCAAGCAGAGAGAAACAGTAACAGTATAATCTGGAACTTCATGAATGAAGGGAAAGTGACAGAAGTGATAAATATCTGGGTGAATAAAACAGGCCTTTTCTTGATGCGTATTATGAATGAAGGCAGCATCCATAACACTGTGGTGTTTTCAGCCAACGTAGACACTCCACACAGAGGGGAAGGCATGGGGACCGCTGTGGAAGTTGCTTCTGTGTTCCACATGAAACAGCAAAATATTATCCTCAGTAGACTGTGAGAAGTTAAACCTGTAAATTGTAATTCTTACATGAACCACACACTCACACAGCTGTGCAAACAGATACAAACCAGACCCCAAAAGACCCTTAACACGGAATATTAAAGCTATTCTAAGAATCTGTATGGAAATATAAAAGGGGAAATGAATGAAAAAAATGTAAGGCACAAACAGAAAACAAATCATGAAATGACAGACTTAAATCCAAGCACTCCAGTAATTAAATTAAATATAAATGGCTTAAGCATATCAATCAAAACCAGATGATCAGATTGGATATTTTAAAAGACCGAACTACACTGCCTCCAGGAAGCCTACTTTAAATATAATGATGTAGGGGATGAAAAGATGCACCACATAAACATTAATGATAATAAAAAAGCTTCGGTGGCTGCAGAGACAAGATAGACATTAGAGCCAGGAAGACTGTGGTTGGTGAAGAAGGACACTGCATGATGGTGAAAGGTCAGGTCCACACGCAGACACTGCCATCCTGAGTGTGCACTTGACAGAAGAACTTCAAAATACATGAAGCAGAAACTGGTGGCACTGAGGAGAAATGATGGATTAATAACTGTAGTTGGTAGTTGGAGTCTTCAACACTCCTTTATCAGTAGTGGTTAGAACTAATAGAACAGAAAATCTTCTAGAAGGAGGATAAAGAACTGAACTGCATCACCAACCACCTGGACCCACTTGACATGTGCAGAACATGCTACCGAGCAACAGCAGCACACACGTTCTTCTCAGGGGCACGTGAAATGTTCACCAGGGTAAATCATACCATGGGTCATTGAAAGCTCTAACAATTTTATAAGATCTGAAATCACGCAAAGCATGCTTTTGACCACAATAAAGCTAAACTAGAAATTAATAAAAGGTATTGAGGAAACCTACAGCTACTTGAAGGCTAAATGACAGACTTAGATAATCCATAGGTCAACTGGACATTTCAAGGAAATTAGAAAAAATAATTTGGACTGTATGAAAACTGGAAACAGGAAAACAATGAAGAAAGAAAATCAATAAATAAAACAGTTCTTAAAATATCAACAAAACTGGTAAATGACAGAGAGAAAAGAGAGAAAACAAATGGTCAATATCAAGACTGAAAGAAATGATAGCATTATAGACACAACCGACATAAAATGACAGTAAAGGACCACTATGAACAACTCTTTGCACCTAAATTTGACAAGTTAAATTAAATGGCCAAGTTCCTTAAAAGCCACACACTA
>NW_016804105.1:0-856 GCF_001698545.2 Rhinopithecus bieti
GTGCGGTGTGTGTGTGGTGTGGTGTGTGTGGTGTGTGGGTGTGTGTGGTGTGTGTGTGGTGTGTAGTGTGTGTGCGGTGTGTAGTGTGTGTGCGGTGTGTGTGTGGTGTGTGTGCGGTGTGTGTGTGGTGTGTGGTATGTGTGTGGTGTGTGGTGCGTGGGTGTGTGTGGTCTGTGGCGTGTGTGGTGCGGTGTGCGGTGTGTGTGGTGTGTGTGTGGTGTGGGTGTGTGTGGTGTGTGGTGTGTGTGTAGTGTGTGTGGGGTGTGTGCTGTGTGATGTGGTGTGTGCTGTGTGTGGGGTATGTGTGTGTGGTGTGGTGTGTGGTGTGTGGTGTGTGTGTGTGGTTGGTGTGTGTGTGGTGTGTGTGTGGTGTGATGTGTGTGTGTGGTGTGTGTGTGGTGTGGTGTGTGTGGTGTGTGTGTGGTGTGTAGTTGTGTTGTGTGTGTGGTGTGTGTGGTGTGTGGTGTGTGTGTGGTATGTGGGTGTGTGTTGTGTGTGGTGTGTGTGTAGTGTGTGTGTGGTGTGTGGTGTGGTGTGTGTGTGGTGTGTGCTGTGTGTGGGGTGTGTGTGTGGTGTGGTGTGTGGTTTGTGTGTATGGTGTGTGGTGTGGTGTGTGTGTGTGGTTGGTGTGTGTGTGGTGTGTGTGTGTGGTGTGATGTGTGTGTGTGTGGTGTGTGTGTGGTGTTTGTGTGGTGTGTGTGGTGTGTGTGTGTGTGTGGTGTGGTGTGTGTGGTGTGTGTGTGGTGTGTAGTTGTGTTGTGTGTGTGGTGTGTGTGGTGTGTGGTGTGTGTGTGTCGTGTGGTGTGTGTGTGGTATGTGTGTGGTGTGTGGGTGTGTGTGGTGTGTGTGTGGTGTG
>NW_016804106.1:0-1138 GCF_001698545.2 Rhinopithecus bieti
TTACTTTACAGTTTCATCTTTATCAGCAACAGATGAAGAACTGCCATATCTGACAACACAGCAATCCTTTATGGCTCCAATATATGCATTTTAAATTAGGCTCAATGCACTGCCTACTGAATTATATATTTTAATTGACTTAATAATGCCTAATGCAGTTGTAATAAATGGGCATCATTGGATGAATTCCAAATATAGTTAAAAGATACTTTTTAAAGGAATCACAAAAGAAAGTGAAAATAGCAATGGTATATGAACAGATTTACATAGAATTGTCTCATATTTTCCTCATTTTAGGAATTTTATAACAAACATGTAGGCTTAAAAGGAAATAACCAAGAAATTGTTGGGGTCAAATAAATGTTTGCAGAATAAATAAGGAAACCCTACTTATGAACAACAGGAAGAACTTCACTACATCTGCAAAACTTGGAAGTTAGCAGAGGTTAACCTGAAGCTTGAAAACTCAGATTAAGGAAATATGCTTCCCGGACATTAGATTAGAAGTTCATAACTCAGGAAATACGTAACAGCTACATTCTCTTACTTGAAACTCTGGATATAATCAGAAGTATGAACTAAGGAGGCTCAGCCCTAAGGTGTCAAAGTCATTAAACATTTAAGTAGTATTGGAAGATAATTCTCATGTATTAGAACCAAAAGCCAATTTTGGAAAGATGGAAGCAGAAAGAGAAAAATTATATATTTCTATTATAGGAAACATTGTAATTTGGCCATGATAGAGTATCTTGTAGCAGAACAAGTCTGTTATTAAAAACACCTAGGCCGGGCGCGGTGGCTCAAGCCTGTAATCCCAGCACGTTGGGAGGCCGAGATGGGCAGATCACGAGGTCAGGAGATCGAGACCATCCTGGCTAACATGGTGAAACCCTGTCTCTACTAAAAAATACAAAAAACTAGCCGGGCGAGGTGGCGGGCACCTGTAGTCCCAGCTACTCCGGAGGCTGAGGCAGGAGAATGGCGTAAACCCGGGAGGCGGAGCTTGCAGTGAGCTGAGATCCGGCCACTGTACTCCAGCCTGGGTGACAGAGCAAGACTCCGTCTCCAAAAAAGAAAAATAAAAAAAATAAAAAAATAAAAACACCTGGAAAAAAAATCCATGCAAAATACAAAATAT
>NW_016804107.1:0-485 GCF_001698545.2 Rhinopithecus bieti
GGGGCCGAATCCTGACACACTAACCCTAGCCCTAACCCTAACCCCTAACCCTAACCCCTAACCCTGACCCCGAACCGGAACCCTAGCCCTAGCCCTAACCCTAACCCCTAACCCCGACCCCCACCCACACCCTCACCCTAAACCGTCACCCTCACCCTCACCCTAAACCCTAACCCTAACCCTAACCCTTGGCGGTGTCTCCGGGGTCTGTGCTGAGCAGAACGCAGCTGCGCTCTCGCGGTGCCCACCACGCCTGGGTCTGGACTGAGTAGAACGCTGCTCCGCCTTCACGGTACCCCCGAGGTCTGTGCGGAGGAGAACACAGCTCCTCCCTCGCGATGCTCTCCGGATCTAGGCTAAGCAGAATGCAGCTCCGCCCCCCACAAAGGCAAAGCGCCGGCGCCAGCGCGGGGCAGGCGCAGAGTCGCGCGCCAGGGCGGCGCAGGCAAGCGCGGAGCCGCAGGGTGGGGTGGCGCAGGCAGGCG
>NW_016804108.1:0-861 GCF_001698545.2 Rhinopithecus bieti
CCAAAACTTCAGGAAACTTTGGACACACGTTTAGAAATGTGAAATGCTCTGGAAGTTCTCAGCAATAGAATTGAACAAGTAGAAGAAGAAATTCAGAGCTTGAAGACAAGGTCTTTGAATTAACCCAATCCAACAAAGACAAAGAAAAAGGTATAAGAAAATATGAACAAAGCCTCCAAGGAGTCTGGGATTATGTTAAATGACCAAACCTAAGAATAATCAGTGTTCCTGAGGAAGAAGAGGATTCTAAAAACTTAGAAAACGTATTTGGGGGAGCAATACAGGAAAACTTCCATGTCCTTGCTAGAGATCTAGACATCCAAACACAAGAAGCACAAAGAACACTGGGAAATTCATCGCAAAAAGATCTTTGCCTAGGCACATTGTCATCAGGTTATCCAAAGTTAAGGCGAAAGAAATAATCTTAGGAGCTGTGAGACAGAAGCACCAGGTAACCTGTAAGGAAAAACCTATCAGATTACTGGCAGAAACCCTAAGAGCTAGAAGGGGTTGGGGCCCTATCTTCAGCCTCCTCAAACAAAACAATTATCAGCAAAGAATATTGTATCCAGCAAAACTAAGCATCACATATGAAGGAAAAATAGTCTTTTTCAGACAAACAAATGCTGAGAGAATTTGCAATTACCAAGCCATCACTACAAGAACTGCTAAAAGGAGCTTTAAATCTTAAAACCAATCCTTAAATCAGTAAGAAAAAAAAAATCCCATCAAAAAGTGGGTTAAGGACATCAATAGACAATTCTCAAAAGAAGATATACAAATGGCCAACAAACATGTGAAAAAATGCTCAACATCACTAAAGATCAGGGAAATGCAAATCAAAACCATAATGCGATACCA
>NW_016804109.1:0-1124 GCF_001698545.2 Rhinopithecus bieti
TTTTGAGATGGGGTCTTGCTCTGTCGCCCAGCCTGGAGTACGGTGGTGCGGTCTTGGCTCACTGCAACGTCTGCCTCCCAGGTTCAAGTGATTCTCCTGCCTCAGCCTACCAAGTGGCTGGAATTACAGGCCCCCACCACCACACTCGGCAAATTTTTGTATTTTTAGTAGAGATGGGGTTTCACCATGTTGGCCAGGCTAGTCTCGAACTCCTGACCTCAAGTGATCCGCCCACCTCATCCTCCCAAACTGCTGGGATTACAGGCGCGAGCCACCACACCTGGCCTGCAGTAGTCATTCTTTATTAAAGAAAAATGGTGCTTCAGAGAGGGAATCATAACTGAACTAGGCGGCCTGTGCATCGTCCTTCTGACGTGGCATTTGGTAAAATTTAGTTGAGAATCAACATCACAACTGTCAAGAGACCACAAATGACTTTCTGTTTCTAGGCAAAGGCGAGGGTTGCTGTTGTTTCTTTGTGGAAGACATGTATTCACTGAGGTACAAGGCCAGTTTTCATTATCCCAAGGAATTTTCACTTTGATCTTTAATTTGTTGCCCCATCAGGATTCTGAACCTCATCATGCAGGCTTCGTATCATTGTGAACATCTTGTTGTATCCTCTTGTGCACATATGAAATCGAGTGGTGCTTTGAGGCAGGAGAATATCCAGAATTTGTGGAGCCTAAAGCTTATGTCGGTTTTAGAGCCCTCTTTAACAGAACGCAAAACAATGAATACAAAATTAAATATAGAAGTAAATCATTAGATTGAAAGAAGCAAAGAAAATTACAAAGCCTAACAGGCAGACAAATACAACAAATATCATATGATTCAGGAAAATAACATCCCATTTTTAGTGATTCGCTGCCTGACACACCTCCGTGGTACTATTTCCCTTACAGGTTTTGGTTGCATAGTTTGACATGAGTTTTTAGTATTTCTTTCTATTGAGAGGACAGAAATATCATTCAGCTTTTTTAAGCATGGTCGATCAACATTTTAATTTATTATTGATGTTTAAGAAAGTTCGTTTCAGCATTCTAATTTGTTATTGGAAATGCCATGTAAAGTTTTAAAATTGTTTAGGATTCAATTTGGGGAAATTACCAAGTTTCTTTTTT
>NW_016804110.1:0-2073 GCF_001698545.2 Rhinopithecus bieti
AAAAAAGATATTTATAGTATTTCTTACAGTGTATCTATAACTTGCATTAAATATCTTATTTTAATTTTAAACTTTTTTTCCTAACTTGAACACTAGGCAAATTGTATTAATGTTTCTGCAAAGAACTTGTCTGACTACTATTAGTCATATCTGAAGAGGTTATGAGAGAATGAGCAGACTTAAGTCTTGTATTCATGAGATTCAAAGAAACAGTAATATTTTCATATGATAATAATATATATTAGTAATAACTATTAACTTTTATAAATAACCATCATACTATTGTGATAGTTTCCTACTATTTGGTCTGGAAGAAGTTGACTAGATCACTAATATTCCATTCACCTTCTAATCCAAAGCTGCCTGCATACCCAAAGCAAGGATTTATAGAGAAATTAGGAATCCTGTAAGAATATAAATGTTTTATAATCCAGAACCTTCAACAGAATACCACAGAACCCTGCATTTATCTAAGGCTGAACCTATAACGTAAGAAAATCTAAAACTATAAGTTAGTACTCCATTATAGTTAGTCCAGTTGGAATGTGTGCTATAGCAGAAATCTATATCAAGCAGTATCAAACCTGCAGAGAGACTTACAATTCACTCAGAAAGTAGGATTTTTGGCACTAAAAGCAAAAAGACAAATCAAATGTCAAATCAATAAAGTAAAATAATTTTCTCATACATGCTGACCTCAGAATTGAACCCGAGAGTCTGAAATGGACCTGCTCCTGCTCCAAGAATAAAAGCTCCAGGCAGCTTGATTTCTTTTGCAATTTTATTCAGATCATAAACCTATAGAAGAGGAAAAAATATTATTTAAGTCACAATTTGTATGAAGTCCCTAGTTTACCTTTTATTATTGATCCATTAGCACTTCCTTGCCAATTGATCAACAGGTCTTCTAATAATAAACAGAGTAATCAACCCAACTTCTACAATCTTCATGTGAATATGCAGAGTAAAAGTACTTACTTTTTTTTGGTTTACAAGAGGCAGTAAGTAAGGCACACCTCCTACTTCTGCAATTCTAGTTTTCCCACAGATGCCTAAAAAAAAAACCAAAAAACAAAAACACAAGCCATCTTAAAAATAGGCAAACATCTAATTTAATAATAAAATGCCAGAAGACACAAATTTAATTTATTAACAGTACATAACTTCTCCATTCTCATAAAGTTTTACAAATAACAGGGATTGGAAGACATAAGTAGCTAGAACCCCTGTCCTGTTTTAAGTACCTGTGTCTCTAATATCATCATAACCAAGCATGGCTTATATAGTTGGTGGCGTAAAGTTAATACAAGGCAAGGGCAAGGGTTAGAACTGGGGCCAAAGTTTGGATTGGGTAAGGTTTCTAGAATGTCTTTTAACGCCTTGTTTCTTTAAAAAAATCTATTTTGGGGTGGTTTTTGTTTTTTTGTTTTTTGGCTAAAACTGTTTTTTAATTTTTAATTTAAAATATTTTACTCTGATAGAATGTAAAATCTTAGGTGGTGGCTCACGCCTGTAATCCCAGCACTTTGGGAGGCCGAGGTGGGCGTATCATGAGGTCAGGAGATTGAGACCATCCTGGCTAATACGGTGAAACCTCATCTCTACTAAAAATACAAAAAATTAGCCAGGCATTGTGGCACGTGCCTGTAGTCTCAGCTACTCGGGAGGCTGAGGCATGAGAATTGCTTGAGCCCGGGAGGCGGAGGTTGCAGTGAGCTGAGATCCGGCCACTGAACTCCAGCCTGGTGACAGAGTGAGACTCTGTCTCAAAAAAAAAAAAAAGAAAACTATAAAGAAGTATTATGCTAGCCGGGTACAGTGGCTCATGCCTGTAATCCCAGCACTTTGGGAGGCCGAGGCGGGCAGATCACGACGTCAGGAGATGGAGACCATCCTGATTAATATGGTGAAACCCCGTCTCTACTAAAAATACAAAAAAATTAGCCAGTTGTGGTGGCGGGGGGCTGTAGTCCCAGCTACTCAGTAGGCTGAAGCAGGAGAATGGCGTGAACCTAGGAGGCGGTGCTTGCAGTGAGCCGAGATCTCACCACTGCACTCCAGCCTGGGCAACAG
>NW_016804111.1:0-9730 GCF_001698545.2 Rhinopithecus bieti
CGACACCCCACACCTCACACTCTGTAAACAAGTGAGCCAGTTCCTCTAATAAACGTTTTTGTGCTGTGTTCATATATATCGGTATATATTGTACTGGTTCTGCTTTCCTGGAGAATCCTGCCTAATACAGGATGCATCCCAGAGCTACTGAATTAAAAATGCTATTTTACAACATTTGTAATTTTACAAGGCTCTTCAGATGCAGTTTTGTAGTTTTCAATACGAGTTTGGGGAACTACTGATTACTGTGTTAAGGTGGCTTTAAATTCTGACAGGTTACAGGGTAGCAAAGCTTGTAAAGTCATAGGGCATTTAGGTTATAGAGTCATGTAGACTTTGATTTGAAATCAGACTCTGAAGAATTACCAGTCTAATGTCACCAACTTACTTTACCTTTTCTTGAGCTTTGGTCTTTGATGAGATTAAGACTGCATACCACATAAAATTATTAATGGCATAAAATGAAATAATATGTGTAAAGGAATTTTCAGAGAACCAAGAAACCTCAGTTTTTACTAATTATAATGTTTCTGAAATCCCTTCATAACCCCAAATGGCACTTCTAATTCTAGATATTTGCAAAACTGGGTGGCTTAAACAATATAAATTTATTTTCTGATAGTTCTAGAGCCTAGAAATCCAAGATCAAGTGTCATCTTGCCTGGTTTTTAGAGATGTGTCTCTTCCTGGCTTGTAGCCTACTGCCTTCTTGCTATATCCTCATAAAACTTTGCTGTGTGACTGCAGGAAGAGAGAACATGCTCTCTCGTGTTGCTCCCTCTTCTTATAGGGAAAACAGTCCTATTAGGTTAAAATGGCACACTTATGACCTTATTTAATCTTAATTACCTTTTTTTCTTATCTCCAAATACAGTCACATTGTGAAGTAGAATTTTGAATATAAATTTCTTTAAGGGGAGGGACACAATTCAGTTCATAACTTTGTCATTAGTTAGTATCACTATGTACTTATTGTTCAAGCACACACCTATAGACTTTTAGAAAAGTTAGGATGGCTTGAACATTAAACTTACTCCTTTGCTGCACTATCTCTAGCAAATTGAGAATATAATCAGTATATTGTACTGATGTAACTCTGGCCAATGTCTCTATATCTTGGAGATAGCTTTAGCCCGTACTTATCATTAAAATATTGGATATAAGCTTCCATAATTGCTCAGCAAAGCATGCCAACTGACAAAAGAATCACCAAGTCAAGCTTTTTCTGTTTATGAGATAAGACTGTAAACCAATAAATAAGTTTTTCTCATCTGGAGAATATCTTTTCATGGATAGTAGCTGTATTTTAACTGTAAGGTTGGTTATTTCCATTTGTAGTCTCTTGGGAGAAACCAAGTTCTTCATCAATTCTAGTCTATGTACTATTGTGACAAGCACAGATAGCTATATCTTGGCTGATTGTGTATATGATATAGGACTCTAATTTGAGAAGCACTGTTCACAATAGCCAACTTGAAATGCTAGAAGTTAATAATCAGACTATAGCCCAATGATAATGTATTTTGAACCTGTCGCTAATACTCCTATTCCAACCTTCCACTACATGTAGTTTACAACGTATTTGCATTTCTATTCTTCTTTTTTATTTTTATGATTTTTTTGAGACAGAATTTTGCTCTTGTCACCTAGGCTGGAATGCAGTGGCGTGATCTCGGCCCATTGCAACCTCCGCCTCCTAGGTTCAAGCGATTCTCCTGCCTCAGTCTCCTGAGTAGTTGGGACTACAGGCGCACACTGCCACGCCCAACTAATTTTTGTATTTTTAGTACAGAAGGGGTTTCACCATGTTGGCCAGATGGTCTTGATCTCTTGACCTCGTGATCTGCCCACCTTGGCCTCCCAAAGTGCTGGGATTACAGGCATGAGTTACTGCACCTGGCTGCATTTCTATTTAAATTCACTTTTACATAGCTTTTCTTCCCTATTATAACTTACATTCTCTGTCGTCTTATAATGTATCCTTCTTCTGGTAACCCAAAAACAGGTAACCCCAACTTTTTTATTTATACTTGCTAAATATCAGGGATGACTTCCTTTTCTAGACTGAGCCTAAGAATCAGTTCTTTTAAAATAAGCAATAAATAGTCCAGATATAAATGTTTTCTAGAAACAAACAAGTGGCATTCTTCTTACCTACATTCTCCACTAAAATCAGTATTAGATAGTCCCACATGTGTTTTATCTTTCTTAAAAACTTTAATCTTTTTTCCCATAAGTTTAAACCTAACTGAAATTTATATTTTTTCATAACTTTTAATAGATTTATTTGTTGCTTATTTTTTATTTTGTGGGTACATAGTAGGTCTATATTTTTATGGGATACATGAGATATTTTGACTCAGGCAAGCAATGCATAATAAAGCACTGCTAACAATAGCCAAGATTTGGAAGGAACTTAAGTGTCCATCACCAACAAATGAATTGATAAAGAAAATGTGGTATGCATTCACATATTTTTAAAGCTAACAACTCTATTGTTTATAATTACATGTTATTTCACAGGAGGGCAGTGTTCATGGCTCTTTTATAACTCTCGGAGACAGAGATACGATTGAGATGTACAATCATACACAATCATAATTGTCTTAATGTACTTGGTCAGATTTAACACACAGTTCTTTCTTGTTTAGGTGTAACAATAAATAGTAAGAACCAATCTTTAAAGCGATTTTTTTTCTCAGAACTGATAAGCTTTACAAATTCATTTTGTTGTGAAATGTGAAATCTTTCTGAGAGTATATACATAAATTGGTCAGAATTATTTGAGTTATATTTAGTATGATCAAAATGTATTATTGTCATAATTATTCTGAGAAAAAGAAATAATTATTCAAATATATATTAAATTTTAAGAATGTTTTGACATTTTAGGATATCCTGGAAAATACTACCGTATTTGTCTGTCCCCAGTATTCTCAGATGTTGGTACCAGAAGATAGCTGTACGTGGTTTCACCCTCGACGTGCTCCAAGCTTGGCTTGCCCCAATGGCTCATCACAAAGCAGGAAGATCCCGGACTTCTATTTTTAGTGGTAGGATTTAACAGTGTAGATGGAAACTTCTGACTACTCATTGATAAAATACCTAATATTGCTGTTAAAGAAGGTTGAAAAGGAATTTAAATTTTATTTTCCTAGTAATTCATAACACCATTATTGTATTATTATGGCTATGTCACTAGCTCTATCAATTTTAGAAATTTAGTTCTTTTTTTGTAAGGGAAATTAGCCATCTCTCATACACATAAAAAAGTACTTATGGCAGTTTATTTACATATCTTTTATAAGTATTTGATAATCACTCACCAAAAACATAAATATTGTGAGTAAATGACAGCTCTATTTCCCATGTATCTCATATGGATAGGCAAGTCATTCTCTGAATATCTTTTTACTTGAAGAAGTTTTCAAGTAGTAGACAATAAAATTCCAGGAAAAAACATCAGAAATTTGACAGGTAAAAAAATCTAACATGCCAAACACTTTTGTTCATAGCGTTACATATATTCAGGTGCATCATATCTTAGAACAGCTGGAGTACTGCACTATTTTTTGACAGCATGCAATTATTGCCAATTACAGAGAATTCTTGTTGTTTTTGCCTTTTTAATTCTTGATACACAATTAATAATAGGACAAAGTGGTCAAGTGTAGCTCAATGAAAAAATACAAGAGAACACAGAAAAAATATATATGATTAAGCTGTAGTAGTTTAAAATAATTGATTTTTTTTACCATAATCAACTGATGCAACATGAACTGCACTTTCAGGAAATTAATTCTCTAAAAAGCTTGGAACAGAACACACACAAGCCTTTTTTTTGTTTTGTTTTGTTTGGTTTTGTTTTTTTACACGAAGTCTCACTCTGTCGCCCAGGCTGTGGTGCAGTGGCATGCTTTGGGCTCACTGCAACCTCTCCCCTCCAGGTTCAAGCGATTCTCCTGCCTCAGCCTTCCGAGTAGCTGGGATTACAGGTGCTCACCACCATGCTTGGCTAATTTTTGTATTTTTAGTAGAGACAGGGTTACGTCGATAACCTACAGTTGCTCAGACTATTGTTTTGTATAAATTTTATAATTATTTCATCAATATAGAATACATCTCTCTTTTATTTTTATTAGCAGCTTTTTAATGGTGATTAGAGGACTCTTACTCAAAACATCTGGATAAAATAAAATGAAACTTGACTCATTGCAGTTGACTAATCTTCCCAGTTTAACAATTCTTTCATGTAAGTGCCTAAAAGACTTAAAAAGATTTTAAAAGTGAAGAAATTACCTGCATAGTACCATAAAAGCAGTAAATTTCTGAAATAATATATTAAATTTAGCCTTTGTTATAAAGGTAAATATAGAGATAACCATAAATTCAAAATAGGCAAAGTATCATTAGAGCTGTTATTGGTATTGATTGATGCATAGATTGTGAAAAGTTTATTGATAAGATGATTAAATTACACTCATACTGAATATTATGAGAATCACTGACATTGATTATCACTAAAGCTTTGCACTTAATAAAATAAAAGAACCTTTTCTTTTGGAATTTGTAAAATAAATAATTGTAATGAGAAAATTCTGTTACTTTTCATAAAGATATTTTCTAGAATACATGACATTTATGGTATGTGTTTTCTTGTAGAGTACCTCCCTAGACTTGTTGGGAGAATAGAGAGAATCCCGGAATTTTATAGTTCCAGTGTGGTGTTTCTGTTTCCTTTAAATATCCCACTTCTTTCTTATATTTAGCTGAAAATGTCACTTTATATAAAATATTTATGAGACTATAATTCAGATGTTTTTCTCCTGTAACATTTGTTTAATATTCAATAAATATTTATTTACCTTTTACTTCATGACAGGTATTATTCTTATAAAATGTTATAAGAAAAAATATTGAATCATTTTCATTTTTGTTTATCTTTTCTACTTTTCTTATCTAACTCAGCCTTTAGTTTAAGGTTTAAGAAAGGTAAAGATCATTCTAAATAAATCAATCTGCAAGCCCCATGATTCTGATATGATAACACCAGCCACCTAAATCTAACTGTATCTAGACATGCTCCAAAAGACTGTGTATTACAGAAATAAATACATGTTCAGCGACCTTTATGCATAGCTAGATGTCAGAGAATGCTCACAAGTTATATGTAAGTACGATGCCAGCTAAAGAGCGGAGCTGAATGGAAAAGGTAGAGGGGCAGAGTGTGCCTAGTGGCTGATGAAACACAGGACAAAATGAATACATGAGTCTCACCATGAATGGATGAATACTGAAAAAAGGTCTGAGATCTGCACTAGCACTGGGGATAAAAAAGATGGGGTTCAAAGTGCACAGGACCAAGGAGGCAGTCTTGGGAAGAAAACGTTTTGAAAGAAGAGAGAGATGAAATGAAAGAGAGAAGTATCCCTGGACACTCGAAAATGAAGGAAAAGATGGAAACACATGTGGAAACTAAGCTTTATTAAACACTTGAAAGGAAGAACAAAACTAAAGGGCCCAGTGACTTAAACCATCTCTCCAACAAAACACACCATATGTTAAATAACCTAACTCCATGATAGCAGTCAAAGAGGGCACTGTTTAGCCAAAAATATAGAAACTGCTGAAACCACTATCTCCCCCCATATACACAGAAAAAGCATGTTAATCCTTGTGATGGTTAATTTTATGTGGCAACTTGACTGAGCTAAGGGGTATCCAGATTAAACCTCATTTCCGGATGTGTTTCAGGTGAGATTATATTTGAATTGGTGCACTCAGTAAAACAGATTGACCTCCCCAGAGTGAGTGCGCCTCATTTAATCCATTAAAGGCCCAGATAGAACAAAAAGGCAGAGAAGATAAATTTACCGCTTTTTGCTTCCTGCCTGCCTGCTTGACCTGGGAGACTGGTCTTCTACTCTTGAAATACGACTTACAACACTGAATTCTCTATTTCTCAAGTTTTTAGACTCAAACTGGAATTACGCCTCCGGTTTTCCTGATCGTTTAGCTTGCAAACAGGAGATAATGGGACTTCTAAGTCTCCATAATCATGTGAGCCAATTCCTCATAAGAAATGTCTTTGTCTCTTTCTGTCTGTCTGTCTCTCTCCCTCTCTCTCTAAATACACAAACACACACACACACACACACACACACACACATTTCTTATTTGTTCTGTTTCTCTAGTGAACCCTGACTAATACAATCCTGGTCCAAGAAAATCCAACATAAATTAAAATGAATAGGTAACAACAGCCAACATCCACATGGGAAAATAAGAAAAATCATATTAGCTGATAATAATTCTCTCATCCAAACTAACCATAAACAAGATGAAAAATGTAGCACAGAAACACAATATGAATTATATATCCTCAAATAATATTTCTAAGTATAAAAAAGAATATAAAATTCAAAAAGGCAGAAAAAAGGACAAAAGCTTGCAACATGTAACACGAAATGTGAAACAAACAAGAAAGATACCACAATGAGATACGATCTCGCACCAGTCAGAATGGCTATTAATAAAAAGTCAAAAAATAACATGCTGGTGAGGTTGTGGAGAAAAAGAAACACAGACTGCTGGTGGGAATGTAAATTAGTTCAAGCACCATGAAAAGCAGTCTGGAGAGTTTTCAAAAAACTTAAAACAGAACTACCATTTGACCTAGCAATTCCATTACTGAGTATATACCCAAAGGAACATAAATCTTGTGTTCATCGCAACGTCATTCACAATAACAAAAGCATGAAATCAACCTAGATGTCCATTAATGGTGGACTGGATAAAGAAAATGGGGGTACATTACATCATAGAATACCGTGCAGCTATAAAAGGTCATGGTCTTCACTGGAGATGATGGTCTTTGCCACAACATGGATAGAGCTAGATGTCACTTTTCTAAGTGAACCAACATAGTAAAGAAAACCAAATGTCTCATGTTCTCACTTATATAAAGGGGAGCTAAACATTGAGTACACATGGATACAAAGAAAGTAATAATAGAAACTGAGGCCTCTTTGAGGGTGGAGGGTGGAAGAAGAGTGAGGACTGAAAAACTGCCTATTGAGTATTACACTGATTACCTGGCTGACAAAATAATCTGTAAGCTAAACCCCTGTGACAAGCCATTTAACCATGTAACAAACCTGCATATGTACCCCTTGAGCCTAAAATAAAAGTTGGATAGAAGAAAAATAAGAAAAAAAAAATCCAAAACCAGAAAGAAAAAAATCCCAATGAATTCAAGGTAGCCTTTGATAAAAGTATAATAACAAGAATTCAATAAAAGAATAAAAATTAAGACAATATAAAGTGAAGAAAGAGTTATACAGGATCAGAAAACAAATTGAACATAGACTATAAGCAAAGAAAACCCAATATAAAATTAATTGAAATCTCAAAACAGAAAAACAAATCAATGAAATAAATGCAATCCAAGAAATTTGTCAGAAAAAAAAGAAGACCAAAATCTACATGTTGAAAAATTTTACCACATACGTAGAAAAACTGACATGGAACAGTCAATTCTGAGACATATCAAAGTACCTCAATTCAGCTTTAAGATAAAGAAAATATCCTTTGAAACTCCAAGACATTTACAAAGAAGAAAATCAAATGTCATCAGATTTTATAACAGCAATATACAAAATACAAAGCAAAGCAAAAGTGGAGAAGCATTTTCAAAAGGATAAAAAGTAAAAATCATTAAAAGAAAAGGAAATAGACAACATAGAAGAAACACAGTAAATATAACAATATGTATGGTAACTATAAAATAACACAGTATGACAAAGTTGATTCTAACTATGTCAGGCATAACATACCTATTAGAAATAATTTCTAAGCAAAATGAAATTCTGTTGCGTTTTGAGTTCTGTTGTGTAGAGAGATATGTAAAGCAATGCTAGTCAGAAAGACTAAAAGAAAGTAACGATAAATGTATACAAGGCAATTTCAAACAATAAAAAGGCAGGATTGCAATCTTGATGTCAGACAAAGCTGAATTCATAAAGCAAAAACCACAGAAATGGAAAGGAAAAATAGTAATGCACTTTCTTAGTTTACACAGCTTTGTTAGAAAGAGATCTAAATTTTCCAGAATTCCCTTTCCCGTGTAGTTCCTGCTAAAGGTTGACTCCCCAAAATTTGCATATGTAGAGACAGAAGTGAAGCAGCAGCCATTACTCTCTGAAACCCTTTCTGCAATTAGATGCAGTGACATAATTAATTTTTAAATAATTGGGAAAGATTGAGGAAGGATCTATGGTATTTGATTTGAATTGAAGGCTTCAATATGAATTCGTGATTTATTTAAGACTCCTTCTCTCTCTGACCACTGAAATAGTCTAGAAACAATGACACCCTAGTAACAAAAAGCATGCCAATCACCCAGATCTAGCCTGAAATGTCTACACAGAGTTCTGCATCACTTAAAAGGGGACTTGGAACAATTTGTGCCACAAAACAAAAAAGTGGTAAAACTTTTATGGGTACATATTGAAAGTTGATAGAAATTAGCTTGAAGAAGCTTCCAGTGGTCAACTTTGGGCAAGTTGAGCATCAAAAAGGATAATAGAAGTAAAAGGTTATGTCACACTGAATAATAATAATAAACAATCCAAAATCATTGCTACAAAAAGCAGATTGGAATGGAAAATCTTTTCTTTACCAAAGAATGCCAAATAACTATTTAGTTGGAATGATAGCAGAAAATCATGGCTTTCTGACCACCAATGCAGCAACTAATCCAGAAAAGGTTATTATTTGTGGCATTGGGTGAAATGATTAAAGAGTTGATATTCAGAGGTTCTGAAAGTATCATTCAACAAATGCTGACTAATTAGAAAAAAAAATAGAGATGTGGTGTCAAACTAATGGGACACACACACATTATATGTCTTCTGATGTAATAGTAATGAGAGTAACTGCTATCATTTATGCAGTATCACTGCTAAAAATGTTTAACCTGAATCTAATAAGAAGTAAAATATAAACAATTACACATTGTGGAACTTTAGAAGTCAACCAGCATGGTGTCTTTAAGAATGTCAGTCTAATTCATGGGATAGCTTCAAAGTGATGCTCACTTGCCAACCACACAGCTTATTTAGAGCTCCCAATCAACCTTTATCGTGCCACACTCCAAAATATAAACAAGCAACGGTCTATAATATTTACCAAACTCTCCAACATGTTAGATAGATTGAGCTAAACAGGGAAAAAATAACATTGCAAGAAACATAAATAATGGGAAAAGACAAGAACTGCAAATAAACACATACACATAAATGACAAGAATTACAACTGTGTGTGTGTATGTGTGTGTGTGTTTGTATATATATATACAAATATATTATATAATAAGTAAGTATACAGCGTGATTCAAAAAGATATTCTATAGTTTAAAAAAAATAGATGTGAAGAAGATAAGATGAACAGGACAAGAATCTGCAGGAGAAAGTTTTCCAGAAAAAAGAAAAAATTTAAAAGAAAAAGGAAATAAAAATAAATTCAGTGGAAAATCCTACATCATGTGACCATGAAACATTCAAGATTGACAAATGTAATTAAAATAAAAATTTTTTAATGTTACCAGAAGCTCTATTAATTTCTTTGGTACATGCTCATATACATACACATGAGTATACATAATATAATAATACACACATATATATTATTCAATATATACTATATTATTCAATATATATTATTCAATAAT
>NW_016804111.1:12175-26564 GCF_001698545.2 Rhinopithecus bieti
TGCTACAAAGAGAATAAAATACCTAGGAATACAACTTACAAGGGATGTGAAGGACTGCTTCAAGGAGAACTACAAACCACTGCTCAAGGAAATAAGAGAGGACACAAACCAATGGAAAAACATGCCACGCTCATGGAAAGGAAGAATCAATATCATGAAAATGGCCATACTGCCCAAAGTAATTTATAGATTCAGTACTATCCCCATCAAGTTACCATTGACTTTCTTCGCAGAATTAGAAAAAAACTACTTTAAATTTCATATGGAACCAAAAAAGAGTCCATATAGCCAAGACAATCCTAAGCAAAAAGAACAAGGCTGAAGGCATCATGCTACCTGACTTCAAACTATACCACAAGGCTACAGTAACCAAAACAGCATGGTACTGGTACCAAAAAAGATACAAAGACCAATGGAACAGAACAGAGGCCTCAGAAATAACACCATACATCTACAACCATCTGATCTTCGACAAACCTGACAAGAACAAGCAATGGGGAAAGGATTCCCTATTTAATAAATGGTGCTGGGGAAAAAAGTTAGCCATATGCAGTAAACTGAAACTGGACCCCTTCCTTACATCTTATACAAAAATTTACTCAAGATGGATTAAAGACTTAAACATAAGGCCTAAAACCATAAAATTCCTAGAAGAAAACCTAGGCAAAATCATTCAGGACATAGGCATGAGCAAAGACTTCATGACTAGAGCACCAAAAGCAATGGCAACAAAAGCCAAAATTGACAAATGGGATCTAATTAAACTAAAGAGCTTCTGCACAGCAAAATAAACTATCATGAGGATGAACAGGCAACCTACAGAATGGGAGAACATTTTTGCAACCTATCCATCTGACAAAAGGCTAATACCCAGAATCTACAAAGAACTTAATCAACTGTACAAGAAAAAAAACAAACAATCCATCAAAAAGTGGGCAAAGTATATGAACAAGCACTTCTCAAAAGAAGACATTTGTGCGACCAACAAACATGAAAAAATGCTCATCATCACTGGTCATTAGAGAAAAGCAAATCAAAACCACAATGAGATACTATCTCACGCCAGTTAGAGTGATGATAATTAAAAAGTCAGGAATCAACAGATGCTAGAGAGGATGTCGAGAAATAGGAATGCTTTTACACTGTTGGTAGGAGTGTAAATTAGTTCTACCATTGTGGAAGACAGTGTAGCAATTCCTCAAGGATCTGGAACTAGAAATACCATTTAACCCAGCAATCCCATTACTGGGTATATACCCAAAGGATTATAAATCATTCTACTAGAATGACACATGCACACATATGTTTATTGCAGTAATTTTCACAATAGCAAAGATTGGAACCAACCCAAATGCATCTATGCAACCCAACTCATCTATGACAGACTGGATAAAGAAAATGTGGTACATATACACCATGGAATATTATACAGCTATAAAAAAGGATGAGTTCATGTTCTTTGCAGGGACATGGATAAAGCTGGAAATCATCATTCTCAGCGAACTAATGCAAGAACAGAAAGCAAACACCACATGTTCTCACTCATAAGTGGGAGTTGAACAATGAGAACACATGGACACAGGGAGGGGAACACCACACACCAGGGCCTATCAGAGGATAGGGGCTAGGGGAGGGATAGCATTAGAAGTAATACTTAATGTAGATGACGGGTTGATGGGTGCAGCAAAACACCATGGCACATGTATACCTATGTAACAAACCTGCACGTTCTGCACATGCATCCCAGAATTTAAAGTATAATAAAAAATAAATATAAAAATAAATTAAAATAAAATAAAACCTTGTTCAAGCTAAAAAAAACAAAATTTCTTCTCTTAAATCAACTGAATTTTATTTCCTGTTGTATGAGACCTTAAAACCATACTGATAAATACGCAAACACATTTTTTTTCCTGGAAATTATCAGGAATTATGAGAAACTAATAAAAGTGGAAAACATTGGGGAAAGGGTCCAGGGATAGCAGGGAGCCACAATTCTTAATGTTATACTTTTGTACATTCTTTAATTTGTCTAAGCGTAAGATCGTTGGTACAGAGTATGGGAGGGTTGTGTCTGAGGCCTTCATTTAAGGACAAGGTTAGAGATTAAACAGTGAAAATCCACTTGGAACAGACAGAATATAGGGTTGGTAATGGTGTCAGTCATAGTTATTATAATGATGTTAAGGAATTTTGAACAAAA
This sequence comes from Rhinopithecus bieti, assembly GCF_001698545.2. Classification (NCBI taxonomy): domain Eukaryota; kingdom Metazoa; phylum Chordata; class Mammalia; order Primates; family Cercopithecidae; genus Rhinopithecus; species Rhinopithecus bieti. Next base: position 14,379 of record NW_016804111.1, read on the forward strand.
CCTAAAATTTCTGAAGGCAAAAGAGAAGCAGTACAACAAAACAAAGAATTATTATTTTTAAAAATCCCCTTTGGTAAATCAATACAGATTACCTACACCAAATCTTTTCTCAGATAAGACATGCAGGATAGAAGAGCACACCTAAAACAAAAGTATTATTGGACCATCCTCTAGGTCTTGTTCAAAGAAGTATTGGATGTTTTCTCTCATCTCTTGCAAGTACAGATAAAGGCAAGCCTTCTCATTCTCCTTCCCAAATTTATAAAGATTGGTGCAAAGCTGATAGCTGACAGCAACGTGATTGATGAAAGGCAAAAGCATATTTCTTCAGCATAAAATTTATCTTTAATGAGAAACCTATAACTATTCTCACCTGGATGTTGATTTTTAAATATTATCAAAGAAAACAGTTGATATACTATTACATTCCAGGCCAGAAATATTTAAAAATTATAGTAATATCAACATGACTTTTACAAATTCAATTTTGTTAGGCCAAAAGAATTCTTTTCTTTAGATTTGTTATGGTAGGAATATGAGCTTTTCTGTAATATAAATAAGATTCTCTTCACACTAAAAGATTCAATTGCAATTTTTTTATGGAAGTAAAAAAAAATGATCTGGGCTTTTTCTACATGTTAACAATTACATTTAAGTTAAATCTAAAGAGCAAAGTGACATTCAGGCAACAGAATAGCACCTGCCTTCTTCCTTACAAGCATAATTTGCTTCTATGATTCTAAAATTAATACTAGAACAACAGGGCAGCAGAGAAAACATATCTGTTACAAAAGACACCTGAAAATGCATTTTTTTTATTTCTGATTTCTAGTAGACAACATAAATCATTACCTATTTGTGTCACATTAAGTTTTGTAATTTTGAGAAAATTTTAGGAACATATTACTCATTGCATATAATATTTTGAAAGGAAAAAATGATCCTGAAAAGCAAGCATTCATGAAAATGCAGACATGATTTTCCTTTAAGGTGTACTTTTAAACTAAGCAAAATTTACATTTGAAGTACCAATGCCTTTCCATCAAAGACGACCAGAAACATATCTGTAATTGAACAAATTTGTATTTATTCACTTACTGCAAAGGAAAAAGCACATCATAGGAGATGTGGGATGTCTTAGTAAGAAAATGTTAAGAAGGACTTGTTATAGGATTGTGGCTTGTGTTAGGCAAGTGTGGAAAAGCATTCAGGTAGCAGGGCTCTGTTGTAGAACAGATGCTGTCCAGAAAACTTTTTTCTAGAAGCTGAGAATACAGTGGGACTTAGGCTGTGACTTGACAAAAAAGCAAAAGTTACTCGTATTAGCTAGGATAGAGAGATCTTTAGTTGTGTTTTAGCTTGGACAATGTTTATGAATTTTACAAATTGATATAGTGTTTGTCTTAATCCATCGTTGCTATATAGTGGCCTTTTCTGTGAAATTATTAATGTCAAATAAGAAAACATCACAGTCTAGCTGTAAGTGTGCCAGGCCTATCTCTTCCAGCAGGGTCCACTTTTTCCTTTATCAGAAAAAAATTATTTTGTTGAGATGGTTCTTACATTCCCCAAATGATACACTAAGGCAATTAACGATGTCAAAATTATCACTTAATGATGGCAGCCATGGCCCATGTAGAGTGGCTGCTGCCATGACACCAACTTCAGTTGTGGAGGCATGGCCAGGGCTGTGTGCTCCAGGGAGCTTGCAGGAGCCAGGGGCAGGCAGGACCCCTGCCCTCCTGGGCATAGCTGTAGCCACCCAACTCACAGCTGCGGACCCAGGACTCCCTGTATTCTTGGGGGACGGGAGCAGGCAGAAACCCTGCCCTCCTAGGTGCAGCTGTAGGCACCCAAGCTGTGGCTGTGGACCTGGGCATCTCTACACTCTCAGGGCCTGGGAAGGACCCCACTGCAGACTCAGAGGTGTCTGCTCCCACTGCCTGGCCTCTCCCCACTCCCAGTGCCCACTCTGATATCCAAACAAGGTTGAGACTGAGCCCAGGCCCTGTAACAGCCCGCTTGAGTGTGCATACACTCAGGACAGCACTGACATGCCAGCCCAGTGCTGCATCAGCCCCCTCCAAACTTTGGGCACTGACAAGCATGGGAAGGAGGTTGAGGGGGTGTTGAGGGCAGCTCAGTGCTGGCCTGCAGGTGCCCCTTGGTATGAACAGCCTACGCACCATGAACAGCAGCATGAGGCAAACAGGCTTCTGGGTGGAAGGAGGCAGGTCCGACATGAAGCCCCACCTTCAAATCAGGGAGATCCTGAAGCCTGGGGGCTGGGCTGCTTGTCCCATGGACTGGAATGGGAACTTGTGGTGCTTTTTCTGGGCCCACTCATGGCCACGTATGGACCAAATGGCATATTCTTCTTCCCCTCTGAGGCCCATAAAAGCCCCAAACTCAGCCAGACTAGAGGAAACAACAAGATGACCAGCTGAGGAGAAGAGCTACCCATCCCATGGTCTCCTCTCTGCTAACAGCTGAACACTCAGGACACTGCCTGCAAAAAGGAGCTACCCAATGTGGGTCTTCTCTGAGCTGTTCTGTCACTCAATAAAGCTCCTCTTCACCTTGCTGTCCCTCCACTTGTCTGCATACCTCATTCTTCCTGGATGCAGGACAAGAACTCAGGACCAGCCAAATGGCGGGACTAAAGAGCTGTAACACAAACACAGCTGGAATACACCCCTTGCTTGGCACCTTGCAGATAACAAGAAGGAGAGAAGAGAGGAGAGAAGAGCTGTGCCCCTTTGGAGAGCCCAGACCTAGGAACTCCCTGAGCCAGGGCTGTGACACCCTCTTTGGGACTGCGAGGTTCTTGGCATCTCCAAGTTTCCAGGCACTACTGCGTTTTGTGGTCCTAACTGTGGAAGCTGCCTGGTCCAGCCACAGCATCACATGGAGCCGGCGCCTGTAGCAGCCCACCCCATCACAGCTGGTGTGTCTAGTTGTGCACAATGGCCAGATCCTACGCTCACTCACACATCCCTCACCACTCCATATTTGGCTGGCCCCTGACAGGTGTGGGATCCAGGGCAGTAGCACAAGCCAAGTGCAGCCTGCCAGGCCAAATGGGTGGAAAAAGCCCAGTGGGCCTGTGCAGAACTCGGGCAAAGGCAGGTTTTTGGCAGGTGAAGTGACACCCCAAGGATCCTGTAACATTTATATCTTTCAATTAGTATATTCTTTACAAATTATTTTGTAACAATATTCTTTGGATAATTTATATAATATAAAGATTTATACACATTAATTACAAAAGCAAATTTTACTAATGAAATATTTGCGCACTATAAAAATGTTAACAGCTTTATTGAGATATAATTGGCATACAATAAACTGCACATATTCAAATGTGTCATCACATAAGTTTTGACAAATGCATGCACCTGTATCATCACCACTAATAAATGCACTCATCTCTATAAGTACAATTAATTTTTAAAAATGTTTCCTTAAGAAAGTAATATTTACCTAATAAACATAACTATATTAATTTTATTCCTTCTATATTCCATATTGGTCATTTATTGAGTTTATTTTCTACCCAATAAAATAGGTTGACCAGAGTATAGCCCTGGGTAAGAAAATCACTAGAGAGAAAAGTCAGCAGAAGAGCAGATAGTAGAGGCCAGGCAAGGTGGCTCTTGTCTGTAATCCCAGGACTTTCAGAGACCAAGGTGGGCAGATCACTTGAGACTGGGATGGTGAAAGCTCATCTCTACTAAAAATACACAAATTAGCAGGGCATGGTGGCAAACACCTGTAGTCCCAGCTACTTGGGAGGCTGAGGCAGGAGAATCACTTGAATCCAGGAGGCCGAGGTTGCAGTGAGCCATAATCACATCACTGCACTCCAGGTGACAGAGCAAGACTCTGTCTCAAAAAAAAAAAAAAAAAAGAGTACATAATAGAAATTCACTCACCTTTTTCAGCCAGGCAGAATATGGTGTCCCTCTTAAGCCATGTTGAGAAAAAATTCACTTTATCTTCTTAGTTGCAAGTGTAGAAATTGTCTTTAGCTGATTTAAGAATAGGATTAGAAATAGTTCACAGAATCACCTAGAATGCTGGGTAAACAAGTTCAAAAACTGGTCCAAATCAGGGAGGCTGCACTTCAAGCCCCACTGAAAAATCTGCCATTGCTGGACCAGGAGATTAGATGTTGCCACCAGTGTAGCCATCACCCACCACCACCTTGCGTCTTTACATCAAAGTTCAGGGTGGGTGCATCTGAGCAGCCAAGCCTAGGTCAGGTGGTCATGCTCCGGTTTCAAAGAGGCACTGGCAAACGTGAGCATTCATGTTTTCAGCCTTGGGTTGAAGTAGAAAATTCTGCTTTTCACTAAGACATAAGATAATTTCCCCCACACTACAAATGGGAAATGTGGTGCAGGTCATGGATAGGAAATAAGAAGTGACAATTTTCCACTACAGAGTCTAAAATGAGGTCATTTACAGATTAATTGGAAAAAGGTATTTTGAAAGAGGAAACAGGCAGCAGTCTGTCCCAGTCTGTGATTAAATTTAAAAATCTGGTAGTAATATCCAAAGTAGCTGCTGAATAGAATGCTTGGCTCCTGACTGTCAGTTATCCATTCAGATAAATGAAAAGTAGACCAGAATCAACACAGGCCCTATAGTTCATCTTATTAAATATTTCCTGTGCCAGCTCAGCAGACACTCGATGGTGATTCTCACTCCTTTGAGCACAGTGCTGTGTTCTGTCCTACCCACTCCTCATTTCCAGCTCACAAAGACGCTGTGTAGCCTTGTGTCCTAAGGCAATGGATCTGCAGTATCAACTTCAGCTCTCAGCTGCTTCAGAGCCACGTTACCACAACTGGGAAATACCTGCATCTCATCAATAGTGGCACATGAATCTATACTAAGGCTTTACATCCACCTTCAAAAAGAAAGAAGCTTAATTATTAATATGCCTCACTCTGTGGTGCTTGACTGTAGTATTTCATTTCTCCCTCTTGATTATCTATTCAACTTGAGAGAGGCTGGATCTTCAAGTACGTTGAACAATGGGCCCAGCTATGAGCACTGGAGAGAGTAATCCAGGTACGAGTATGTTGAAAACAGCAAATCATGTCATATTGTAAAGGAGTCACCAGCAATTGAAACCACAACATTTACTGGGTCTCTTGTCAGATGCCAGAATTCACCTCCACTAGATCACCACCCCATCATCTTAAGTAAAGGAAAGAAATCCCTCCACCTTGTGAGGAGTACATTGTTTACAAAGAAAAGTTGTTTTCTCCCTCCTCCGAGGAGCAGGAGAGATAATATTTATATTCTCCTAATCCAAAGAAAGTGGGAAAGGGACAAAGAAAGTGGAGAAAAAAAGGCTCAAAGATATTGGGGTTTTCAATAAGGGAAGACTAAAATTTCACTCCTTATTGCATAGTCTGCTTAGACAGTAGATTTAGTAAATTCTCTGTACCATATCTAGCACAGGGGAAAAAAAAAATACTTGGGTCAGTTGGTCTGGAGGGGAAACTACCATATGGAAAGGTGATCAGTACCACACTCTTAACTTCCCAGCTCCTAGCTTGCAGAGACTATGGAATGAATCCGTGTATCCATCATGCCTGTAAAGAGGATAGAAGAAATGAAGTCCCAAGACTAGACTGCATAGCAAACAAGGAGGCACATGTGTCACAGCAGGTGTTGAGATGTCACTACTTGGAGTTGACTAGAGATAGGCAGCCCATCTCCTTAGGATTCCAGGATCTCCGTGGAGGCAAGCCACTCATCAGCAGAGCACATGGGTGCTCCATTTTATTCATGTCCAAATAAAATGAACTACAGCAGCAGTTAAAGTCAAACAAAAAGCGATGTTAGCAATTTTCTCTCTCTAGCTTCCAAGACTAAACACCAGAGAAGCTAGTCCCAAGGAGACAATACAATCTGGGAAAGTGAGAGGAGGAGAGTGGAGGAAGTTTGCAGAAAGCTCTATTCTAAGAGTAGAATTAAAGTTTTTAAAGGGTATAAATAATGATGGAACATGTAAAAAGCTGGCATTGTTGAAGTTTTCTGTCTACAAAATTATAATAATAAGAAGACTTTTTTTTAAAAGCAGTATTAGGTTCACAGTAAAATTAAGAGGAAGGTACAGAGGTACAGAGTTCCCATATGCTCTCTGCCCTCCCACACTATCAACATCCTGCACCAAGTGGTAGATTTGTAACAGTTGATGAACCCATATTGATACATTATTACCCAAAGTCTATGGTTTACATTAAAATTCACTCTTGTGCAAAGTGGGTTTGGACAAATGTATACTAATGATATGCATTATAGTATTACACAGAGTATTTTCACTGCCCTTAAAAACTCTCTGTCCTTTGCCTATTTATCCCTTCCTCTCCAAATCTTGGCAACCGCTCCTGTTTTTACTTTCTCCAGAGTTTTGCATTTTCCAGAATGTCATATATTTGGAATCATATAGCATCTAGACTTTTCAGACTGACTTCTTTCACTTAGTAGTATGCATTTAAGTTTCCTCCATGTCTTTTCGTGGCTTGTTAGCTTATTATTTTTTGCACTGAGTAATATTTCATTGACTGGAGGCAACACTGTTTATTCACCTACTGAAGGACATCTTGATTAGTTCCAAGTTTTTGCAAGCATGAATAAAACTGCTAAAAACATCCATGTGCAGGTTTCTGTATGAATATAAGCTTTCTCCTCCTTTGAGTAGACACTAAGGAGAGGGATTGCAGTGTTGTGTGGGCAAAGGTAAGTGTAGTTTTTAAGAAACTGACGAAGTGTCTTCCACAGTGGGTGGTACCATTTTGCATTCCCATCAGCAATGAATAGGCGTCGCTGTTGCTTCACATTTTTGCCAGCATTTCTTGTTGACAGTGTTATGGGTTTTGGCCATTTGATAGGTTTGTAGTGATGTGCCATTGTCATGCCATCTTAATCTTGCCTTTCCCTGATGATGTAGATTTGCAGTATCTTTTCATATGCTTATTTGCCATCTGTATATCTTCTTTGGTGAGATGTCTATGGAGGTCTTTGGCCCACTTTTCATTGGGCTATTATTTTATTTTTGAGTTTTTATTTTATTATTTTATTACTTTTATTTTTAAGTGCTCTTTATATATTCTGGATAACAGGCGCTTTTTAAAAATCATATATATCTTTCACAACTACCATCTCCCAACTTCTCATTCTCTTGGCAGTATCTTCCACAGAGCAGAAATTTTAAACTTTCTTCATGAACTGTTTTGTGTCATAAACTCCTGCGCAGATATGATAATTGTGTTAGAATGTTTGTTCAGATAAAGACTCCACACACAAGCACACTTGGCAGGGGTAATGGTAGTTCACAGACTTTTTGTAATCTGTTTTATTCAGTTCAAAATGCTATAACAAATTGCCATAGACTGAATAGCTTAAACAACAAACACTTATTTCTCATAGTTCTGGAGTCTGGGAAGTCCAAGATCAAGGTGCCTAGCAATTTGGTATCTGGTGTGGCTTTTCTTCCTGGTTTGCAAATAATCATCTTCTTCCTGAGTCCTCAGGTAGCAGAAAGCAGAGAAAGCAAACAATTTCTCTTCTTAAAATGGCACTAATCCTATCATAAGGGCTCCAATTGATGACGTAATTACCTCCCAAAGGCCCCGTCTCCTAATACCATCCCATTGGGTGTTAGGTTTTCAACATATGAGTTGCACAAGGGAGTTATAAATATTCAGTCCACAACAAGGACCTTTATAGACTATTTGGGAGTTCTCAGACATCAGTTTATGAAGATCGTATCTATTATTCTTCTTGAATAATGTAATTATTTTCTGTCACTGGAGGAGAAAATAGGAAGATGATTGATCTGATTATTATATCAGGATTTGCACAAAAGCAGTTCTTCTGTACAGAATACTTTCCCAGCTCTACTAATTTATCAGGATTCTGCTCAGAATCCATACTGTCAGGAGCCCTCCAAGACTTCCATCTGTAGGATGAATGAGCTGCTCTTCTGATTTTCTCTCAGAGTAATCTGGGTAGACATTTTTAGAGTACGTTTTATAATGTAATTGTAAATTCCCTTATCTATAAGCATTATGATGTCAGAATCCCGTCTGGTCTACATTTGTGCTTTCTGGAGCCAGTATGGGACCTGGCACACAGTAGGTACCAAATAAAAACTTATAAAATGGGTGAGTGAAGGGATGAAGGAATACATCTGTCATCTGGTATAATTTTATTTACATTCTGAAGTTTGTACCCAATCCTTCCCTCAATTAGCAAATTATAATATTCTGCTTATTAGCAAATGCGTCTGAGACTCTCTTCTCTTTCAGGATTGATTCCTCCATTTTCCTGACGCCAAGGGAGCTCAATCCCAGTTTGGGGTGCTCACATTCTCCCAGCTTTCCTGCTATTGCCATTTTCTGCTTTAGCAGTTATGTGCCCTTCCTGCCTCGTTTCTAGTGGTCTGTATTCTCACAATTCCCTGCTTGTTTAATTACTACCTGTGTCACCATAAGATTTCCTATATCCTGCACCTTTCTGATTCGGAAGCCCATCCATGGTTTATCTTCTTTCACAAATGGAGATTTCATACCACCTGATCCAAGATCTCTAAAGGACCTGGCTTCTGTGAAACAATGCAGACATATGGTACTGTCAACATTTACTAATTGCCTTCCCAACATCTTTTTCCTCTTTATATCACTAGGGATGATGGTATGATTATCTTTTGAGAAGTTTTGTCTCCCCTATTAACAGAACTGCATTTTGGTTGAAATTTTCTTTTTCTCTTGACTTTAAGAGTGAAGCCTTACTCTTTTAAATAAATTTTGTATATTTTATTCTTTTAGGCCCAGCTGGTCATCTGACCCAGTATAGGACAAAGCATAGAAAAAAATTTCATACCTTTTCCAGGAACTACTGGACAATAGTCTCAATTTTCCTCGGTATGGTATAATGTGTTATAGGAAAGGTAAAATTACTGTAGTAATTTTGCTATCTCATTGAAAGAATCTAGAGTTTTGGGGGGCCACGAGAGATGGGGCCTAAAATGTAGCTAGATTTGGTTTCCTCAGAAATAACTCCCATCGTTTTGCCCAGATTTAAAAGTACTCTTTATTCTTTAATTCAATTTGAGGTTTTCATTCTTTCTGTATTACCTTTGTCTTCTATAATCAAAAGAATCCAAACACAAAGACTTGGATCACACTGAAGATTTTGTATCTCACCTAAATAACAGGGCTTTAGAGTTCAGATATTGAAAAAAAAGTTATGCTAAGAAACAAGCAAAGTAATAGGTAATTAGAGGGAAATTAGAAAAATCATGATGACAAAAGTAGGCTTCAATTAATCTGGATTGTTTTTGAATAAGACGCTAAGATCAATTAATCAATTGATAGTTAATAGTTAATCAAGTTGATCCCCAGTATGTAAAGATGAATATATGGGAGATCCAAGAAATAAATCAAGTCTTATAACTTTGTGAAACTGAATGGCTGCCACTTTATCAGTATTGCCTTGTTAACTTGTATATTGGTTAGGATCCCTGCTCAAGTAATGGAAGCTATGAAGCTTTAACTCAAGAAGGGGATTTATTTAATGGACACTGGAATATCAAGAGAATCCAAGCAGAGATAGGCAGCTCAACCTCAGGAACAAATTAGAACCAGGAATCTATTAGGATTCTGCTCTATTATCTTTACATCTCTCTGCGTGCCTGCTGCCTTCTCTTTCTCTAAGCAAAATACTGTCCTCTGTCTCTCTCTCCTTTGTTCCTAATTCCAAATCCTTGGAAAGGAGATTGTAATTGACCTAGCTTAGGTCCAGAACCCAATCTGCAATATGTAACTGATGCCATGGAATGGAATCATAGTATATGAACATATACAGAAAATTCAAGGAGTTGGAATTATGGTACTTTCCTGAAAAGAAGGAGAGTTAATTCAACCCAATTGGTGTCCACAGTTGTTTAAGGGAACCATACACTATAGCACTACAATGTTATGGGACTCTTTTGTTGTCTCTTTCTATACCATAATATCAGATTATTGGCTTTTATACCCACTGTTACTATGCAGCATTTCAATCTTGTTGCTCTAGCAAAAGAAATAAGAGACACATTTTGTCTGTGTTTTTGTCTGGTTTAATGCTGGGATGTAAGCTTGGAGTCACCACTCTCTGAGGTGACATGTAAGCCTCTCCAACACAGCAACTGTTTATTGACCACAACCACAAAGGAGCACAAAGCTCATCATTCCTAGACTTGTCAGGTATTAACAGACTACATTTTTATATAACTCATTTCCCAAAAGATTACCATTGTATTTTTCTCCATAGCATTGTCCTATTAAACAAAGATTATTGCATTAAATATGTATTGTATACTGCAACAAAGCTTTAAAAAAATGATTTTCTTCATTTTCAATTGGCCTTTCCTCTTAATTCCAAGCTCAACTTCTTGATACATTCTCCCATTTATTTATTCAGAATATTTAGTGCACAATCCACATGAGGTGATTTCTCCCTCCGCTTCTTTTACAAGGCGAAGTTCTAAGTACAACTTTGTTGACTTGATTTTATTCTTCATGCAACTTTGTTATTCATTCTACTGCTCAAAAATGAAAATTATACAATTTGCTGCAAAACTAAATCTTCACAAATTGTTTGTTCAAGCCCCAGCAATTTTTAATGATCAAATCATGAACACCAGGAAATAGGAGTCTAAAATAGAAATGCTGACAAGCACTTAAATATAACACATTGAATGATGTTGCCATAATGCACTATATTAGATGTACTCCTCAGAGCTTATTGCCAGTGGTGAGTCTATAAATTCCTGAATTAAACCTCAACTGCTCACAGCTTATACTTTTAAATTAGATATCCTACTTTATTCTCTCCTTAGAGAAATCTGAGCTGCAGAAGCAAGTATACATAGGCAAATACAAATAGAATAAACTAAACTACTTATATCAGATCTAAAATGCATTTCTAGCATGTTGCTATTATAGAAAATGGTGTGTTCAGCTCACAACATATGTGTTTAGGCATATCGTATTAAATAGCTGTGGCCATTTCCAATAAATAAAGGAAGAGGAGAGGGAGGACTGACAAATAGCATCCTCTGAAATGAAAACTAGATGATTTAGAAATTTTGGATAGCATTGGTTAGTTTTAAAATATTTTGTTCAGTATTTTAATGAATTCAGATTTTCCTACTATTTAAGATGTGAAATAATGACAGTTTTTCTCACTTTGTATTCATATTGGTAGCAAATTTCACCCATAGATATATCAGAATCAATTTGGTTTTAGATATTTTACAGTTTTTTAAAAATTATTTATTTATTGTATTATACTTTAAATTGTAGGGTACATGTGCACAACATGCAGGTTTGTTACATATGTATACATGTGTCATGTTGGTGTGCTGCACCCATTAACTCATAATTTACATTAGGTATCTCTCCTAATGCTATCCCTCCGCCCCACCCCACCCCATGACAGGCCCTGGTGTGTGATGTTCCCCACTCTGTGTTCAAGTGTTCTCATTGTTCAATTTCCACCTATGAGTGAGAACATGCCGTGTTTGGTTTTCTGTCCTTGGGATACTTTGCTCAGAATGATGGTTTCCAGCTTCATCCATGTCCCTACAAAGGACATGAACTCATCCTTTTTTAGGGCTGCATAGTATTCCATGGTGTATATGTGCCACATTTTCTTAATTCAGTCTATCACTGATAGACATTTGGGTTGGTTCCAAGTCTTTGCTATTGTAAATAGTGCTGCAATAAACATACATGTGCATGTGTCTTTATAGCAGCATGATTTATAATCCTTTGGGTATATACCCAGTAATGGGATCACTGGGTCAAATGGTATTCCTAGTTCTAGATCCTTAAGGAATCACCACACTGTCTTCCAAAATGGTTGAACTAGTTTACAGTCCCACCAACAGTGTAAAAGTGTTCCTATTTTTCAACATCCTCTCCAGCACCTGTTGCTTCCTGACTTTTTAATGATCACCATTCTAACTGGTGTGAGATGGTATCTCACTGGGGTTTGATTTGCATTTCTCTGACGGCCAGTGATGACGAGCATTTTTTCATGTGTCTGTTGGCTGCATAAATGTCTTCTTTTGAGAAGTATCTGTTCATCTCCTTTGCCCACTTTTTGATGGGGTTGTTT
>NW_016804111.1:29877-56147 GCF_001698545.2 Rhinopithecus bieti
TAGGCTTTTAAAAGTCTTTTAAATAAAAGACTTTCAATTAAAACTCAACATGAAATGGGAATGAACCAAATTGAATAAGAAATCACCAAATCAGATAACAATCTTGTTTCCTTAAATTGACTTTTTTATCAGGCACTTACATGCTAAAATATAGTTATTAAATATATTTTGGTATTTTTTTAAATTGTAGTAATACTTATGTAGGAGCCAATGCCCAAATAGAAATGTAATCTTCAGAGACAACATTCCCAGTTAGAATGCATCTCTGAGATCTAAAGTTTTTGTGCAAACTTAAAACCTATGCAGCCTTAAATCCAAAACACCATCATCAAGACTGTCCTCTGGAGAACACATCATGGTGTTAAGGAAGGTGCCTCTTTCTTGAATTATTCACTCATTTAATTTAATGGAAAGTTTTAGAGACAGTATTAGATGTGGAGTCATTGAGAAGCCACCCATGTGTGGAATAGTTAGTTCAACTGCTGACAGTCTTTCCAAATTTCCTTTTGCAATTTAAGAATTGTCTTCCTTGTTGGAGATAATGTGATTAGGCTAGATCCTTAAATAGAGAGGTAAATTAAAATATTATCACCCAAATTCATCTGTTTGTCATTTCAACTTCTTGGTGAAGCTTAAAATATACAGCATAGTGTTAAACTATATCACCTATTCCTTCTTTTGTATATTGTTGTTAGGACAATGGATTAGAATCTATGCTCGTAAGTTTTTGACTAATAGACACTAACTGATTTAACTATAAAACCAGTTGCAGGAAATCTCTGGAATTTTACCTATGTGAAATGTCTCCCATAGCCAGAAATTGCACAGTCTCCTAAAGCTAAATGCTGAAAACCAGTGGGGTATCCTGCTCCTACTTTTATTTCCCTCATAGAAAGAAAGAAAATCTGAACTAAAGGGTGCACTTTCATCTCTACTATCCTTTTAGAAAGCTGCTTTAATGAACCTTTTATTCTTTCCGTGTAAATGTAAAAGTGCCAGTAATATCTTCAAAATGAAAGGGAAAAACGTCCTAGTATACAGACATTCCTTATACGCAGGCTCAGGCCTCTTCAGCTTTCTTTTCATACTTTCTTCCTAATCCAACCCATCTATCCTTCTAATTCAGAAGTTAGCTTTTTTTTTTTTTTGGTAAATGGTCAGGTAACAAACATTATAGGTTTCATGAACCACATGGTATCTGTTACAACTATGAAATCTACCACTGTAGCATGACAACAACCATGGACAATACTTAAATAAATGAGAGGAGCTATGTTTCCATAGAATATCACTTACAAAAAAATGGACTGCAGGCTGTTACAATTGGCTACAAGGGAACTTGGCTAAATATCACTAACATTAATGTTTGTAAACTTTCTCTTCCTGCTTCCCATTGAGAGACCTCTGGCATCACACAATTTTGCTTTTTTTGTTTTGATAAATCTTAAAGTGGCTTCTCCAAGATTGTTAAAGGTGAGGTGATTTTATAATAAAAAATAAAGAGGATAATATGATGAGAAATACATCTCAAGATCAGAGGATACATTTTTCAGAGTTTAGAGGAGTGGAAGCTGATAGAAAGCAATAATACTATGGTGCAGGTGTGTGACTGCAAAATACTGAACATGTTACATAATAGACTTTTAGTACCTACTCAGAGATAAAACAGCCTACACATCACCCTGACCACATGATATTACTTGCATTAGTGTGCTTTCAGGTGTTAAAACTCAGGAAGAAGTTTATGAGAATGTTTTCCTGGCAATGCTTATGCTGTGTGACCTACTCATAGACACATCTTTTTTGGATATGGGAACCTGGTTTTCTTCTTTAATGGCCATTATATCTTCTCTATCAAATCAACCATATTCTGTGAAGATCTTTGGAGTTGTGCTTTTGTCCTGTAACATAAATTATTTTGAAATTACTTTTGTTTGAATGGACAATTTCTATAGACCAACTAAGACACCACTCTAGGTTAAACACAAGGGCATCATGAGTTCTGGACAAAATTGTGAAGTGAAGGGAGTAAATGAAAGGAATTTGAACTTCATTCTGCATATGAGAGGCCATTTAGTGTGGTGATAAAAGCATGTGATTTGGGACTAGATACATCTATGTTCAAATAAATCTCTGCATTTTCTATCTACAGGATTGGTCAGGCTGCTGAGGGTCTCTATAAAAGTGAATAATGATAATCACGTCAGTTAGGTCTAAAGAGGTTAGGCAATTTTCATAAAGGAACTAAATGATAGAGATTGGATTTGAACACTGCCACCCACTCCAGGCCACATCTTCATTAAGAAATCCCTGCCTCTTTATATATAACTCATCATTTCTGTATGTTTATTCCTAAGGAGGGGTCTTCCTCCTCCTATTCCAACATTATTTCATCTTTGGTAAGTTTGTTCATCATTCAGAATTACTACTTGAAAATATAAGAAGCCACACTCTGGTTAACATCATATGAAAAAGAAATTATTGAAAGGATGGCAGTATGTCACAGAATCAATGAGAAGACTAAAAAAACAGACTAGGAAAACTGGCAAGAGCTGAAATAGACTAGGGAACAAGAACTGCACCCAAAACCATTCCAAAGAAATAGTAGGTAGGCTGTATGCTGCCCCTGTTGACACCACCACTGTGACTGGTATGGAACTTGGATGAACCACCATCACACGGCACAGCATCAGAGGCTGCCTCCGCTGTTCCTTCCAGAATGAATTACAACATCTTTAGTTTTTTCTGGCATTACTTACCTCATATCCAAAGCCCTGAACAGGAGTATCCAAGCATTTTAGCTAATGCTCATGCATCCTAGGAGCTGGGAACATTGGTTGGGGTCGTACTTCCCAGCTGTGCTGGAACTCCTCAATTAGCCAGGGTGTCTAGGCAGTAAACATGATTAACAGCCACTTTAGTGGCATGTTCTCCACTAAAGCGTAGTCTCCCTGACAGTAGGTACCAGAGAGATCCTGTGGAGTCCTCATTTTCCTATGATTAACTCAGAAGAACTTCCCTTTCCTATTTACATCTATTTTTTTTTCTTCTCCATCTTGGGGTGTCTCTCTCCTCCACAGGTTATCTTGGAAGAGCATAGATGTGTCCTTCCCAGTCACCAAATCATTACTAATTCCTTTATTGTTTTAGTATTTCAAGATCTTAAATCTGAAAAAAATAAAAAATAACAAATTTTTTTAAAAAAGGGAATTTGCAATGTATCAAGGAGTCTTATAAAGTTCTTTGGGGTACAATTTCTAATCTAAATCCTAATTTTCTTACTAGATTGTATGCAGAAGCCTTTTACATGAGGCAGAAAAGCAATCAGATGAATTGTACTTTAACGCAGAATATATTTACACTTTTAAATCTACAATTGCCCTTATTAGTAGCAATTGATCAATCCTTTTTGAGGTCTTTCTACTATCTCCTGGAGTGCAAGCCCTTCTCCATTTGCTGCTGTTGTTAAAATTTTAGATTGTGGCTGAGAGATCCATATAAATTTTCACCAATAGGAGAGATACGGTAAATTCAGGATAATCCCCCCTCTAGTCTAGCAGTTTCCTATTCCAAATTATAAGCATTCAGTAAATATTTCATTTGAATTGAAGCAAAATGATCATAATCCCCCTCCCACTGCCATGACGGAACTTCCCGATTATTTATATGTGAGCCTTAGAAAACAGCTTTATTCAGAGTAATGATTGACTCCGCTGAGTGAGAAAAACTTCTCTACTTGCTAGATTTACAGTGGTACCATACATTTTGGTTAGAGAAATGATTACATACATGTCTGCTTTATTTAAATCTAAAATTTAATTAAACAAATATCACTCTCTTTAGTTAAGAATTGTGTTCCATTTGTACAACTTGAATCAATGCCTTAAGAAAATTTTTCTCAGCTGATTGGATTATAAATATATGACAAATAGGAGTTCCCCTCTCTCTCCCAAACTCAAATCACTAGGATAAAACATATTTACAAGTGCTTTTTTTCTCATAGTTTTCATTGTGTTATTCTTTATCATACTTTCAATTGAAGCAGATACAGTGCCATCTGGAAGTTTAAAAAATAAGATAAAGATACATTTAACCGAAATCAATAGAGAAAAAAATGATAGTGAGAAAAATAGGTCACCCATGTTGTTTTATAATTATACTATGGATTTTCCTTCCAATAAATTACTCTAGCAACACATCTAGCAAAAATTTAAATTATCCATGGAGGATTTTACGGATGATCAGTGATTACACTAATATATAGCTTGGCTGAAATGCATTATGCTAAAACAGGAACCCAGTTCTCAAAGGTTAAAAATATAATCAATAACTTGCTGAAAGAAAATGTATTAGAGAGGATCTGCAACAATTTTATGGAGAATAAAAGAGGCAAATATTAAACAAGGCAGGTAAAATTAATGTTTGATTTCTGATCTGTGAAAGCATTAAATTGGTATTAGTGAAACGCTATACCATTATCTAAATGGTTGCTTTTGTTTTCCAAATTAAGTCAACCTAGAACACAGTGGTTAAGTAGTAATCTGATATATATCAGTCGCTTATACAATAATTAGGAAAATTCAATTCACAAAGTCAAAATTAGGCAGTTTTGGCTTTTGTCTACTCAAAGCAACCCACTGTGACTCTCTCAAGGGGAAAATTAATCTTACAAATAAATATAACAGAATTCCCATGCTAAACATTCCTTATCTTCTGATTCTCAGGGCACAGTTCTCATTCAGGTTCACATACCTAGAATTTTAAAATTTCAACCTTTGACAGAATGTAAAGCATAAATCCATGTACAGAAAACCAAGCAAATCTGATTATTATCTATCTCTCATATATTTGTCAATTAAAGGAAGAGTAGACAAACTGGGAGCATTCATACATATTTTTTTCCCATCCAAATTCATATATTCTGAAAGGTTACAAAATAACTTCTTCAGGGCACGTTTTATTGAAACATACATAATACATATCAAATTTTATTTTTCTAGTACTACATTAATTTAAAATGTTAAAATGTCTATTTAGTAATCCTTCTGAAATTTTCTTACAATAACTAGTTAATAGTAACACAAAGACCAAAAACATTTTATAAAACAAAGGGAAGTCAAATTATTATTGTTACTCATTTATAGTTGTGTTTTTCATTGCATTCTAATTCTTCAGTAATTTATAATTTTATACTGTTATAATATACCTACTCTTTCTCTTGACCAGAATATTGGATTTGTATAAACTTCATTCCCTTAACTTCACAGACAGCAATGTGTTTGCTTTTACAATATTCTGCCTAATATAGCCATACAAAGTGTTGAATCTCCAGGCTCAGTTTTGTGTCTCACAGGTTTATGCTACACTTGCCTCATTGATAAGAAAAATAAAACAAATAAAATGCAGGCTAGCAGCTGGAGCTTGGGGTACTCATTTTCAGTTGAGAGCTGATAATTAGGCTGCATCCATTCAAGCACATAACTAAAGGTAAGATGGTTCTGCTACAGACAAAACTATTCTGAAGTAATTTCATTTCTAATTATGGGTCCTGATAGAATATATTTGTACCTAATCCATAATGGAATGTAACCTCCTGGGAAATAAAGAAACCAAGATATTAAAATCACATTTTAAATTTAGAAGTTAGGGATAACTCCTGTTTGGAAATGTTTTATAAATATGAAAAAGAGTAATTTGTGAAAAGACAAAAGTCTACAAAAGGAAAGAAACATTTTTCCCAAGATCCTGGCTGGGATAGTGGGGTTGTTTATACTGATATACCATGTAGCTGTGTATACGGATATAGAGATATATATTAAAGAAAGAGACACAGACAAAGGCAGAAATTGAGGCCAAGATGGAGAAGGTGAAACTTGTATTCAAAGATATCTGAGCACATTCATATGCTCTGTCCTAAATTCTCTTAGTTAGCTTTCAAATGAAGGTAATTACTTTGAAATCATCATTAAATTTGTCAGGTCACCAAAGTAATGAATTTAAATGCCATGAATTAATAAATTCATTGTTTCAAAACTGTTGAAGTTATTCCACGGGAAAAAAAAAATTATACACTTACGTAAAATAGGCTCAGTCTTTTTATTACTGCATCAGTTTGTGGTGTAACAAACTCATGTTGACTGAATTTATACATAGTTAATGTTTTGGATGCCGAATAGGACTACCAATGTTCTAGTAACCTAGAAATTTCCCTAGATTCATAAAACATGCCTCTCTTTTCATGTGCATATAATATAATCCCAAATAAACCAAATAAGTAGAATTACAAATGCATAAAATTGTCTCTAGTCTGAAACCCAAAATGGCTACCTTTTAAACCCAGTTACAGAATCAGAGTGGTTGAAATTAGGTTAGGGAGGGTCTGACTACAGGGTCCTCCATTCAGATACTAGACACAAAGTTGGCTCTATTTCTTAAAAAATGAATTTGCAATTTTGCTTCTTATTCAACGGTCTAATCTATGGAGTGCATTCAAAATTTCCTCATATTCACTTAATTCAGGTTCCTGTGTTCTCTAATGTGGCATGTAATTGTAGTTATTAGAGAAATACCAGAATTACAGAAATTGCCCAACTGAAAAGTTTGCACATCAGTACCACTTAAAATTTGAAATATCTACTGAATTCATTTGTCAGGGTTTCTAGAATGTATCAATATGCTTGAATCAAAATGTAATTTAGTAGTGTTCAAACGATTACAAGGGCTGCTTAGTGGGGTTGTATCTCTAAAGAAATTTTTTGTTGCTTGATTTGAAAAACTCATTGCATGTGACGTTCCCCACCCTGTGTGAAAGTGTTCTCATTGTTCAATTCCCACCTAAGAGTGAGAACATGTGGTGTTTGGTTTTCTGTCCTTGTGACAGTTTGCGGGGCCTGTCGTGGGGAGGGATAGCATTAGGAGATATACCTAATGTAAATGATAAGTTAATGGGTGCAGCACACCAACATGGCACATGTATGCATATGTAACAAACCTGTACATTGTGCACATGTACCCTAGAACTTAAAGTTTAATAATAATAATAATAAAGAAAAACTCATTGCAATAGTTCTCAAATTCTTGAGCTTCAAAGAAATGTATATTCTTGTGAGAAGTTCAACAAAAGAAAACTCAATGTGGAAATATATTTTCAAACCCTCTGAACTTATTTTTCTTCTTAGAGAATCAAAACACACATTTGAGTAATAAAGAGTCTGAGGAATCCTGATCAAAAGAAAGCTATTTATATTTGTTAACTTTTGCTTTTCGCAGCATTTCTTAAAAGCATATTTGACTAGAGAGCCGACGCAAGACTTTTAGTATCAAATATTTTCACATGCGGCAACCTATTTATCTGAAGAACACTTTGAAAATGCTTGCTTATTGAAACGTACAGTTTTACTGCACACAAGGTAATAACAATTACTTAATTGCAACTCCTTAATGCTTAAATTTAATTTCACATCTTGTAATCTCTGATACAAGTTTGTAACCTGGGTTCATGGGCTGTATGGAGTTAGTAAGCTCTTGAAAACTGTATGTAAAAACATGGGTATATTCATATTTCTCTAGGAGAGAGTAAATAGCCTTATCTGATTATAAAAAGTCCATGATTAAAACATTAGGTGTCCTTAATCTGGTTAAGGCTGAACATCTATTTCAAAGGTAAGAATTTTTAAAATGCATTAATAAATATTTTAAGTGCTTATGAGTGGAAACAAAGGTGTATATAGTCAAGTCCATCCTGAATAGGTGATATTATGAATAGAAAGTAAGTTTCACATCAATCATACATATGCATTGTGGAAAACAGCAGCAATTGCACCTGCTTCTTAGCTTCTGATATCACCTCAATTTATGCTTCAGAGTAACTCTGACATCTTTACTGAATCACTTTTGTTTTCCTGCTGTGACTAATTCTCTTCCACCATGTTACACTGACAAAATATATTTTCTATGTTTATCACGGTAGTGTTCAAGGAATTGCCTTTTTCCAGAATTGAGTTGAGGAGGATGACTCTTGTCAGTTTATAAATTAATTGTTCATGAAGAGGTCAATGAAAAAAAGGTAAGTTTTTATTGTGGTAAAAAAAAAAATGAGTATCTCCAGTGTTTTATTCTTATAAAAAATACAAAGTTTAAGTGATTGAAAAGAATAAGATTATAATCTGAAAATGAAAACTAGGATCCCTACAGGGTTCTTTATCTTACATACTTTAAAGAAATCCTATTCAAAGAGCAGACAGAAAGTTTTATAAAATTTCTTGATTTCTTTTTTATAACTTCCAAGTGCCTTTGGGGTATAACAATTAAGTTGTTCTGATTGGATTGCAATAAACTGCTATTTTTTTTTTGGAAATAGGATGACATTCTTTTAAAATTCAACAGAGATATTGGATGCCTACAGGAAACTGGAGTATCTGTTATATAGGTAAAAGGCATAGAAGTTAGTTGATGAGGAAAAATGAAACACAGTGAGAAAATTGTGGATAAGAAGAAGTTAAAACTGAAATATTTTGTATTTATTTGACCAGACAAGTGGGAGTTAAAATTTAATATTGTTAATGTTTAGGAAAAACTGAAACTGTTCACATGATTACTCCAGCTACTTACAGAAATGATTTTCCTCCCGTAATATGCTAATAGCACTATTATAATAATATATTTTAATTTAATACATGATAATTTTTTATCATGTCTTCATTTTCTTTGGCTAGACTGTAAAAGGAGAAATGTCAGTTAATAGCATTCACTTTTCATTTTATAAAATAAATACACATTTATTGTTTTAAGTATGCAATTATTGTTTTATAGAGATTGGAAGAAAGTTATTTGTTAAAATCCAGATGAGATGTTTAAGAGGCATATTTACTTATTTGGTACTTACGTGATTTGAAATTCAAGTTCTTCCCCCCGGTCAGAAAGCAGTCAAGTGCCTTTGGGGGTATAACGGTTAAGTTGTTCTGATTGGATTGCAACAAACTGCTATTTTTTTGGAAATAAGATGACATTCTTTTAAAATCTAACAAACATACAAATGGGGAGAGGGATTAAAAATGTTTAATTAACTGAGCATAGTAGCAAGCACCTGTAGTCCCAGCTACTTGGGAGGTTGAGGTAGGAGAATCACCTAAGCTTGGGAAGTTGAGGCTGCAGTGAGCAGTGATCACTCCACTGCAGTCCAGCCTGGGCGACAAAGTGAGACCCTGCCTCAAAACAACACCACCACCAAAAAGGTTACATGACTACTAAGGAGATTCTAAGTGTTTGTTCTAGAAAGAATGAAAAAAGCCTATCCTATCTAGACCCCAAATAATTAAGGCTAGAGTAATAATAAATAAGTACATAGTAAAATATGTGTTTTCTTAAATAAAGTATTTCAGATGCCCAGAACATTAAGATCTTATTACAGCATAGCTTATACACACATGAACACACACACACACACAAACAACAGTTTTGGTTTTTTTTTTAATCCAAATGTAGTATTTTACCCACTGAAATTCAGATACAGTGACATTCTAAATGTTAAATAACTGCGAATTCATGACCCAATAAAAGTTGCAAACAATACTCAAAGTTTTTCTACTGAGAATTTGGTGTGCCGTTCGTTAATGAGACTCTAATTCTTATTTATTTTGGCAATTCCCTCTTGAAGTTACTGAGACATTTTTAAACACTCAAAGCACATAATACATAACACAACATGTCCATTTATCCTACAATGTCATTAGAACAGAATCTGAGATTGATAAACTTAAGAAAAATTAAGGTTAATTGGGCATTAAGGGATAAATATAGATAGTCTAGTCAAATGAGTCTAGAAATTCTGAGGTTGAGATTGAATTTTAACATACAGTAAGTAAACCTACAAGAGTTTATGTGTACTAATAATGCTTTTCACACTACAAACTCTGGATGTCAATGCTCAGATTTCAAATGTGAAAGGAGCTAGGAAATTGTCAAAAAATAAGAACAAGTATAAATTGATTTATTAGCATTTGCTAATGTTATTTTATAAAATGCAAATATATTTCTTCAATCACAACAAATAAAATACCCTCTACACTAAGTATTTAAAATACATAAAGTAGGCTAATTTAAAACTCTAATTGATTTTTTTATTTTAATGCTTTTATCCTTCCTGTTGGGATGAGATTCATGAGTGGACAAAGATATTAGATGCCTACAGGAAACTGAAGTATCTGTTATATAGGTAAAAGGCATAGATGTTAGTTGATGAGGAAAAATGAAACAGAGAATGAGAAAATTATGGATAAAAAGAAGTTAAAACTGAAATATTTTGTATTTATTTGACCAGACGAGTGGGAGTTAAATTGAGTATTGTTAATGCTCAGGAAAAACTGAAACTGTTCACATGATTACTCCCAGCTACTTACAGAAATGGTTTTCCTCCTGTAATATGCTAATAGCACTATTATAATAATATATTTTAAAAGATGTAAATAAAACAAGCATTAGTTGAAAGCTAAGCCTTCTTGTGTTCTCACAGCTTCACTTTGGAGTAAATCTGGCGAGACATTCTGAAGGAGGTTGTTCCATTCTAAAAGACAGGTAAGGGTCCAGTTTCATTATTCTTCATATGGCTAGCCAGTTATCCCAGCACAATTTATTGAATGGGGTGTGTCCCTTCCCTATTGCTTGTTTCTGTTGTCCTTGTCAAAGATCAGATGGTTGTAGGTGTGCAGCTTTATTTCTGAGTTTTCCATGTCATCCCATAGATCTCTTTCACCACATACAAAAATTTACTCAAGATTTATTAAACATTCAAATATAAGACATAAAACTATCAATATAAAAATCCTAGAAGAAAACCTAGGAAATACCCTTGTCAGCATCAGACTTGGCAAATAATTTTGACTAAGTCTCCAAAAGCAATTGCAACAAAACAAAATTGACAAGTGGGACCTAATTAAACTAAAGGGCTTCTGCACAGCAAAAGAAACTGCCAACAGAGTAAACAATCTACAAAATGGGAGAAAATACTTGCAAACTATGCATCTGACAAATGTCTAATATCCAGAATCTATAAGGAACTTAAACAATTGAAAAAGTGGAAAACAAGTAACTCCATTAAAAATGGGGCAAAGGACATAAACAGACATTTCTTTAAAGAAGACATACGTGCAGCCAACAAATATAAGAAAAATGCTCCAGATCACTAAACACCAGAGAAATGCAAACCAAAACCACAATGAGATACCATCTAACTCTAATCAGAATGGTTATTATTAAAAAGTCAGAAAACATAAGATGCTGGCAAGGTGCAGAGAAAAGGAAATGCTTGTACACTGTTGGTCGGGAATGTAAATTAGTTTAGCCACTGCTGAAAGCAGTTTGGAGATTTTTCAAAGAACTTAAAATAGAGCTACTATTCAACTCAGCAATCCCAATACTGGGCATATACCCAAATGAAAATAGATTATTATACCCAAAAGGCACACGCACTCATGTTTATCACAGCACTATTCACAATAACAAAGACATGAAATCAACCTAGGTGCCTATCAGTGGTGGACTGGATTTTTTAAAAATCTCGGTATATATATACCATGGAATACTGCACAGTTATAAAAAATAAAAACAAAAACATGTCCTTTGCAGCATTGTGGTTGCAGCTGGAAGCCATAATCCTAAGCAAATTAATGCAACAGCAAAAAACCAAATACTGCATGTTCTCATTTATAAGTAAGAGCTAAACACTGAGCACACGTGGACATACTCATGGGAACAACAGACACTGCAGCTACTAGAGAGGGGAGGGGAGGGGAGGGATGGCATGATTGAAAAACCATTTATTGGATACTATGCTTGCCACTTGGGTGATGGGATCTTTACCCCAAACCTCAGCATCATACAATATACTCATATAACAAACTTGCACAGGTACTCCCTCTTTCTAGAATAAAAGTTGTAATTTTAATAAATAAATAAAAGCATTAAAAATGGCTAAAGACAGATGGCAAGAAATTTAAATGGAAGTTGAAATAATCGACTCAAGCTTTCAAATTCAAAAGAACTTTTGTGTACCACAGACATATTATTGCTCCTGCTGAATGGTCATGTCAAGGTAGCTAATAAAAAAGATGTTGTCTTGCTTATTCTATCCACTATCTGGAAGAAAATTCCAAGACAGACGGCTCAGGCTCATTCTCTTGACTCTTGTACAAACTGTATTGGGGGGGAGAAATTGTACTAGCCTTCTTTTAAGTTGTTTTCTGGCTATGACAGAGTTGGGTCCACCCCGAGTGGCGAGCAGCAGTCCAACTGGGAGTCTGCAAGGGAACCCCAGTCATCTCTAAGAGAGTGTTTAAATAGGTATGAACAGTCATTATTGGTCCAATCAACATCAACTCAGGAGTATGGTATTATCAGTAAACAAGGGAGATGGTGGACAAAATTAAATAGCTTTCTAGATCCTTCTAAAAAACAATTTCACATTGTGATTTTATTATTATATTCAAAGTATAGCAACTTCCCAGAATATTAGATGCAGCTGGAACAAAATGTTCCTACAGAAACACATTGTAAAGTATAAGCAGGCAAAGATCTTTGGTACTCATGTCACTAGGCATTTTTTTCTTTCATTTTATAATTATAATTATAATATCCTTTATGTATAAAGAATTCATTACAAATGCTAGATACAATAGGTCACAAATCATACTAAGAACTTAAATTGTTGTATTTAGCTGTGATATCCCTTTGATCTGGAGATAGTGTAACAGAGGAAAATTAGTGTGGAGAGTCAGATAGAGTGTGTTCAATTTTCAGATCTGCTATTTCAATGGCATTAAATGGCTGAAAGCATTTTGTGTAGATTTAATAGCTAAGCATTTATTATGGGATATTGATTAGTAATAGCAGAAATCATACATTTATTTTCCTGTTGTGACAATTTGAAATAACTACCAGGACTCCACGGCTTGAACTGCATAAAATAACTGACAACTTTCAAGAGATTCATGTACTAAAACACTCTTGTTGTGAATTTTTTCAAGTATCTAAATTATATTAAAAAAATTAGCATCCTGTTTTGTTTCCCCTTGAATTATTCAGAAAATTATGATCATTTATAATTGTCCTTGAGGCCTTATTTATTCTGATTTTACAATTACATACATATAAAGTTACTCAGTGGGATATAAGAACTAATCTTTTGCCCTTTGCCTAATAAAGAGGGTTGGAAAGAGCAGTCATGTTGAATATGTCCAGTAGTCAAAATCAGATGCCTCTCAAGATCGTCACCAATATTCAGAAATAATCATTTTCTGTTTCACATTCTCCCTGAAACTCATTACGCCTAGGTCAGCAAGGCTATGGGTTTCCTTCCCAACACTACCAACCACGGCAATATATGTCTACCTACATGTGGTTATAGTCACAGTTTACTATAACTTAAATAAATAACAAGAAATTATATGAAACTGGGATTTCAAAGTGAAAACATTTTTATGTTTATATTTATATTTATAAAATGTATTTATAGAGTGGCAGCATGAAGTGCACCCCGACTGCCGAGGAACGAGAGCGCAAAGCTAAGAAACTGAGGCTTCTTGAAGAGCTTGAAGACACTTGGCTTCCTTATCTGACTCCCAAAGATGATGAATTCTATCAGCAGTGGCAGCTGAAATATCCTAAACTAATTCTCCGAGAAGCCAGCAGTGTATCTGAGGAGCTCCATAAAGAGGTTCAAGAAGCCTTTCTCACACTGCACAAGCATGGCTGCTTATTTCGGGACCTGGTTAGGATCCAAGGCAAAGATCTGCTCACTCCGGTATCTCGCATCCTCATTGGTAATCCAGGCTGTACCTACAAGTACCTGAATACCAGGCTCTTCACGGTCCCCTGGCCAGTGAAAGGGTCTAATACAAAATACCCCGAGGCTGAAATAGCCGCTGCTTGTGAGACCTTCCTCAAGCTCAATGACTACCTGCAGATAGAAACCATCCAGGCTTTGGAAGAACTTGCTGCCAAAGAGAAGGCTAATGAGGATGCTGTGCCATTGTGTATGTCTGCAGATTTCCCCAGGGTTGGGATGGGGTCATCCTACGATGGACAAGATGAAGTGGACATTAAGAGCAGAGCAGCATACAACGTAACTTTGCTGAATTTCATGGATCCTCAGAAAATGCCATACCTGAAAGAGGAACCTTATTTTGGCATGGGGAAAATGGCGGTAAGCTGGCATCATGATGAAAATCTGGTGGACAGGTCAGCAGTGGCAGTGTACAGCTATAGCTGTGAAGGCCCTGAAGAGGAAAGTGAGGATGACTCTCATTTCGAAAGCAGAGATCCTGATATTTGGCATGTTGGTTTTAAGATCTCATGGGACATAGAGACACCTGGTTCAGCGATACCCCTTCACCAAGGAGACTGCTATTTCATGCTTGATGATCTCTATGCCACCCACCAACACTGCGTTTTGGCTGGTTCACAACCTCGGTTTAGTTCCACCCACCAAGTGGCAGAGTGCTCAACAGGAACCTTGGATTATATTTTACAACGCTGTCAGTTGGCTCTGCAGAATGTCCGTAACGATGTGGACAATGGTGATATCTCTTTGAAAACCTTTGAGCCTGCAGTTTTGAAACAAGGAGAAGAAATTCATAATGAGGTCGAGTTTGAGTGGCTGAGGCAGTTTTGGTTTCAAGGCAATGGATACAGAAAGTGCACTGACTGGTGGTGTCAACCCGTGGCTCAATTGGAAGCACTGTGGAAGAAGATGGAGGGTGTGACAAATGCTGTGCTTCATGAAGTTAAAAGAGAGGGGCTCCCCGTGGAACAAAGGAATGAAATCCTGACTGCCATCCTTGCCTCGCTCACTGCACGCCAGAACCTGAGGCGAGAATGGCATGCCAGGTGCCAGTCGCAAATTGCCCGAACTTTACCTGCTGATCAGAAGCCAGAATGTCGGCCATACTGGGAAAAGGATGACATTTCGATGCCTCTGCCGTTTGATCTCACAGACATCGTTTCAGAACTCAGAGGTCAGCTTCTGAAAGCAAAACCCTAGAAGGAGCACAAGTCTCAGGCAGAGGAAAAAGAGATCGGCTTTTCTCCTCCAGTGTTGTCATGGGCTTAAGCAAGGGCAACGGAGACTTCTCTTGACCCCTAGATTGTAGCACCCGGGTCCCAATCCAAAACAGCTAGGAAATGGTGCCCATGAATTTTTAAATGTTTTAAAATGACCCTGTGTTAAAATCTGATTTGGTGTTAAACAGGACCTTCTTCCCCAAAATTGTTCAGATTTTAAAATGTGAGCCATTCAGCCCCAAGGTCCAGGGCAGGCGACAGGAACAAGCCCAGCATGTGACAAAGCCTAACCTACTTTCCTCTTTCCCAAGCTTTTCAGAGACTCTGGAGTGGACCCAGCCCTCTGGGGAAAGACAGAACTTAGAGACATCCCAGTTTCTCACCACACCCATAAGTGCTGTCCAATATGGTAGCCACTAGCTAGCTGTGGCTACTTCAATTTAAATTCAGTTTTAATTTTAATATAAAATGCAGCTCTTCAGTTGCCCTGGGCACATTTCAAGTGCTTAATAGCCTCATGTGACTAGTGACTGCTGTATGGACGGTACAGATATGGCACATTTTCATCGTCGAAGAAAGTCCTATTGGACAACGCTTGTATAAAAGTTTGAGAGCAGGAATTCTCATTTCCATTCCTCTGTAGCCTCTATCCCCAAAGGCAAAGAAACTAAAAGAGAAATGACTCATTGAAGATTGGCCTCTTTCCTTTCTCTAAGACGAACCTAAGTAAGAGCCTGAGCTTTGAGTTCTGTGCTCAGCGCACAGGAAGGAGATGTTAACAATTAAACTAAAGTTGATAGCCTGTCTTTAGGGAGTTTCCCTGGTCTCTTGAAAAAGACACAGCCCTATTTACATTATTCCACGGATTTCACCAGCATAGTATTATTTTTTCTATAAGTCCCTCATTCTTATGTAATAACAGGTGGAACTGAGGTTTGAAGAACCTCAGTGGCCCATCCTGATGACATTGGAGACTCAGAGAGACAAGCGAGAGTAGGGTTTAAAACCTGAGCTTTAAGACTCCCACTAGCTTTGTGTCCTTTGGTATGTTAACGTGCCTCAGTTTCCTCATCTGTATAATGGGGATACATGAAAGGCACCACTCCCAAGGTGAATATTAAGTGAGATGATTCTAGTTACAGACTTAGAACAATTTCCAGCACATAGTCAAATATCCAGGAAATTCTAGTACTGTTATGTGTGGGTGAACTGACCTGGATGTAGATGCTTTCATCTCTCTTTCTGACCCCTCCGCCAGTTTTGTCTCGTGATGCCATTAACATATCTCTCCCTTTCTGACCTGGCTCCTGCCCACTGATGTCCCAAGAAATCCTGAGAATAGTTAGCCCCCTTTCCCCAGCCTGTTGCCCTCTCGTGTAGGTGTTCACAGTAGTTGAGAAGTTGAAGAGATTTCGCCCGTTGAAGGTGCACTGAGAATAAACTCTTTCCTGCCACCAGAATTGCAGTGGTTCACGGTCTGCACTCATTCCCATGAAGTTAATAGACACAGAAATGTCTTGTTAAGTAAAGCGGCCAGGGTCTCATCGTGTTGAGACTTGAGTCCCTCAGACCTTGGACTCATCCCCTGGTGTCTTTGAACCTTGGTTTCCTCATTGGTAAAAGAGAAGTGAAGCACTGTCTCACAGGGTCATCACAGAGATTAAATGAAATAACATAGACCAGGAGGGCGTGGCGCTTGAAAGTCACAGATGGGGCACCCTCGGGCCATCCAGCCCAGTGTTTTCTTTAGCCCCTATGATGTTCATTTTTTGTTATATTCCATTAGGTGCCAATATTTTAAAATGGGAGATTTCACATAAAATTAAAAGGTCTGCATTTTCATTCTTTTTTTTTTTTCTTTTTTGAGACAGAGTCTTACTCTGTCACCAGGCTGGAGTGCAGTAGCACAATCTCAGCTCACTGCAACCTCCACCTCCCAGGTTCAAGTGATTCTCCTGACTCAGCCTTGTGAGTAGCTGGGACTACAGGCACGTGCCACCACACCCAGCTAATTTTGTATTTTAGTAGAGATGGGGTTTCACCATGTCAGCCAGGATGATCTCAACCTCGTGATCCACCCACCTCGGCCCCCCAAAGTGCTGGGATTACAGGCGTAAGCCACCGCGCCCAGCCAAGGTGTGCATTTTCTTTAGAACTCAGAACACCCAGTAGTCCTAGGCCCCCATCCTCGCATGGCAACAAGCTAAACATCTTCCCACTGCGAGTTGGGGCATGACCCAGCCTATGGTTTGCCATACTCCCTCTTTTTCTCCGTTTTATCATTAATTGTGAACCTGACCTGTGTCACCGCTTCATGTTAGCGCTCTCCAAACCTGCTTGCTTACACCCCTCTAGTCAAAATGTTTTGTGCTCACCCCAATATATGTGTGACTATTGAACTCTATTTGTAGACTGCTTGTACTAATGTCATGTGCATCATAAAATATTCATATCCAATAAAAATATTGAGCCACCGCGCCCAGCCAAGGTCTGCATTTTCTTTGGAACTCAGAACACCCAATAGTCCTAGGCCCCCATCCTTGCATGGCAACAAGCTAAATAGCATCTTCCCACTACGAGTTGGGGCATGACTCAGCCTATGGTTTGCCATACTCCCTCTTTTTCTCCATTTTATCATTAATTGTGAACCTGACTTGTATCACCTCTTCATGTTAGCACTCTCCAAACCTGCTTGCTTGCATCCCTCTAGTCAAAATGTTTTGTGCTCACCCCAATATATGTGTGACTATAGAACTCTATTTGTAGACTGCTTGTACTAATGTCATGTGCATCATAAAATATTCATATCCAATAAAAATATTAAAAGGATGAGATAAGGAAACCAAAAAAAAGTATTTATAAAATAAGTTTTATGAATACACAGAAATAAAATGCTCACTAAATATCTATGACTGATTTGTTGTTATTGGGGTTGGTATTGAATTTATTAAAACATGGAACTTTGATTCCAAGCCTATCACAAACCTAAATGTTATCCATTCTAGATGCATCATTTATTTTATCTTATGAACAGTTCCTTGGTCATCACAGTTGAAAATTTATATCAGAGTTTACATTTAACATCTCAAAACCAGCAATCTTATTTTAAATATTCTGATTATGCAAAAATTGTTTCATATCACCCTGCTAGTATTTATAAAATTGAATATCCTAAGTAAAAATTTACATGATATATTAGAGGAACATTCAACATATTTAAAATAAATAAGTAATTTCAGCTCATTCTGAGAAACTTTATCCATGTTACAAGGAGAAAATGAATTGTACAATTCTATTTGGCTACAGTAACCAAAGAGACCCGAGAAACACACTCACTATGGAATTATTAAATATTTAGTGAGACCTCAGGGAATTCTGTTTTCACAAGAACCGAATAAAGCTTCTAAAAAAATAGTGAATTGAAAAGTTACTGAGAGTTTGATTCTGGGACCGAGACTTGAAGAAGAAAGGAAATCCAATTTAGCAGGGCATCCCTAAATGGCCAAGAAAAACCCTTCTTCCCCAAATCCAGGTTAGACAGAATCAGTGTCGTGTCATGTTACAGCACTAGATAGTTATTAGTGGATGGATACAGCCACAGCTTAGGAAATATTAGTCCCCGCTTACACTGTACTTAACGGCAATCTCTGATTATAGATTTCCAAGGTACGTGTGTATTTTCTTTCGGCCAGCTACTCTACTCAGAAGTCCTCAACTAAGTCTCTCAATTTTGGGCATACATTACTTTCCTTGCTCTAGAATCCTTCAGTCTAAACTTCTCAGTTAATGGTATGACGCCTTCCATTAATATCACACTCAGTGAAACCAGAACTTCTACTTTAGTCTATCATCTTATAGCTAAAAGATTGACCTCTCCATCATGTGGAAGTTGACGAGCTTAAGAGATGTCCCTCAGGCATACAGAGTAAGCGGGCATGATGGTTAATTTTATGAGTCAATTTGACTGGACTATGAGGTGCCCAGATATTTTGCATGACTGTGGGAGTGTTTCTGGTTTACACTAACATTTCTACTGGTAGACTGAGTAAAGCACATTGTCCTCATTGTGGGTGCACCTTATCGAGTACATTGGAAATCTGAATAAAACAAAAAGGTGGAACAAGGGAGAATTCTCTCTCTGTCTCTCTGTCTTCAAGCCAGGACAGCAGTCTTCTGCCTTCTACTTGGACTTGGACTGGAGCTTACACCATCATCTTCCCTGGTTCTCAGTCCTTCAGACTCGGACTAAAACTATACCTTTGGCTCTCCTGAATTTCCAGCTTCCTAACTTCAGATCATGGGACAAGAGCTCTTGATTTTGTCTATCTGAAGAAATTAGACTAACACACTAGGGAAGAGGCAGGAGGAGAGAGACACTCTGGCACACAGTGTTTTGGCACAAATGGTTGTCCTTTAGAAAAATAAAAATGTGAACATTCTCTGAGAAAATCCTGCAAATTGGTTAACCACAAAGGTATTTATAACCTTTCTCCCTTACATTCTTCTACAGAGCATGGAATATTAAAACACCCATCTGCTTATAACTGAGATTGGCCTGGGTTCTACCCCTACAGAAGAAGAAATAATTAGAGTTTTCAGTAGACAGCTCTGGCTACTATTGATAGACTATGCATCTTTGGTCCTTGCCCCTTTTCAGCTTTCTTTATACTTGAAAATACAGTACTATGTGCTTCCTTACCCTGAGCATGAGAACTATCCCCTTAGGACAGGGGAGCAGAAAGGTGGAAAGTACATAGGGGCTTGATGACATTATAGAGCCACAACAAAGCATTGTACTTACAGGTCTTGCTGGAAAAAAATATATAAATTACTGAGTTATGCCAGCTACTATTAATTAGATTTTCTGTCACTCACAACCAAAAACATTTCTAACTGATACAACTTCTTATAAATGCAGTCATTTCTATAATTTAACACCTAGGACATCTAATTTACTTTGATAACTATTGCTAAAATTATTAATGTCACCAAAAATAAAATATGATTTAGCATACTGAACCTTCGGCAAGGGCATCTAAACCATGTGATAATTTCACAGAAAAATCAATATCTGCAATAATCAAATCTATTCAGCAGCCTTAATACAGTTAAGAAACTCAAAGAATAGATCTTGATAGACCAACTGTTGCTTATTGATGTGAAAGTACAAAACAGCTGAACAACACAATAAAAGTATATAATTTAATGGTATCAAGCACTGTTTGTTGATTCATTCAGAGAACACAAGAAGAGTCAGGTACCAATGCAAAAAGACTACCAAATAATAGAATTGTAAATATAGGCCCATTTTACAGAATATAAAAATTATTTGTCAATAAGAGGATCCTACAATCAAAGATATTATGGTAGCTAGACAAAATATTCATGAAGATCAAACCCCAAGCTGTGTCAAACAAAATAGTCTTTTTAAAAAGTTGGAATTAAAGTAGAATTTTGAGGAAGTATCTAGGGATATGGATATTATTACTTTATTTCTATCTAAGAGGCAATTTGGAAAAAACCTACTCATGAGTTTAGTGTCCTTTGTATTTGGTATCATTTATTTATATGCAATAATAGTCAGTTCTAAAATGCTGAAAGGTATTCCCTCCACACTTTGGTTTAGGAAATGCATGCTAAATTTTCCAAACCATTTTGCTCAAGCAGTCTTTTTGTACAAGGATAATACAAAGGGAAAAATATCATCCACTCTTCAACGATTCTTCCATTTCCGATTGATGAGAACCAATTAAATGAGATTTTCTTCCACATACACAAGAATGTTAGCGTTTTTACTTAGCCAGATGGAGGACTGTTCCTTATTTACCGCCATTGCTAATCTTAAAAGATCTGGTTTTTCTAAGTTCACTCTAATAAGTCCTAGACACAGAAAAGTTAGTTAAAACAAAAATATTTACTTCCATAATAAGTATCCATATTCTGGGATTTATTAGTACAATTCTCTCCATTATGTGTGTGGGAGGAGGGGAGGAAGACTGGGGGCATAAGCATGACAGCTACAAAAACAAACAGCAAATTCCTGAACCAGTATCCTCATGAATTCATTTTTTTAAGATTTACTGGTTTGTGTGGGCAGGATCAATTTTCTGTCTAAAGAAGACACCTTAGAAATGACTTAGCTTAGGAGATATAATATACCTAATGTAAATGACGAGTTAATGGGTGCAGCACACCAACATGGCACATGTATACATATGTAACAAACTTGCATGTTGTGCACATGTACCCTAGAACTTAAAGTATAATAATAATAATAAAAAAAGAAAATAACAAAGAGATGAGCATCCTGTAAACTATTTGTTACAGGACTTAACCTAGGCATCTATGCCCGGCGATTAGAAAGCAACTTTTTCTATTTTATGAGGAGATTTGTAGGAAATATTAAAGTACCAGAAACTAAGACCGATTGTTCCAGATCATTCACTCCCTTTTGCTATGTGATTTAAGGGAGATATTTCTTCTTATTACAAACTGCTAAAAAGCAATCTAATTCCATCCTGTCCCTGTTCAGTCAAATAAAGTTGAGGATGACAAATTCAAAGCTTATAGGCTAAGGGCCTCTACAGTCTTTTTTGCCCAGTACTCTACAACTTTATAAAAAGCAATAAAATTTACTTGACTTTCAAAAAAAAAAAAAAAAAAAAAAGAAAGAAAGAAATGACTTAGCTTTAGCCCATTATTTACATATGAAGGAACTGAAGCTGGGAGAAGTAATGTGATTTGTTCAAAGTTTCCTCCCTGCAGAAGCTAGAACTTGAACATGAGCCTCCTGATGTTTGGACTGGTGCTTTTGTGATAACATGGCTAACTTGGCTCGACTTTGTGGTAGCCCAGAAACAAATTGCACTTTCATCTTTTTAACACTAGAGTAGCTATACTGAGAATAGTTGCTTGCTCCTTTTCCTTGATCTTAATTTCCCTTTGTGTTTTTCTTTGGTTAGATATGTTAAATCTGTCTTTTTATTTAAGTTTCTCCAAATTGTTTATAAAAAGGAGCATAATATATATATTTTTAAAAATAAAATACTTGTAAACTCCCACATATGTGTTTGCAATTTAAAATTTTATAGTAAGGATATATTATCTTTACATAAGGTCACCTAGGATTAATTTAGTGTAGCAAATCCTAGTTTGAACTTCTTAATCAATAAGTAGTCATTATTTACCAGACATCTATAAACTAAGATACGCTTATTTTTTTAAAATTTGCGCTTTACACCTACACAGTATTTCCATCTTAAATACATTTATTACTTTTCTAAATTAAAGAAAATATTGCAGATTTTAAAATTTGCATGTCTACATCTAGTAAGCCAGGTTAGCTAAAAGCATCTATGCATTTTCAGATACTAAAAAGATGTTGCTATCACCGGTAATTACCAGAGAGAGAGACAGAGACAGAGAAAAAGAGAGAGACAGAAACAGAACCACATATTTTTAAATTAGCTATATTTGCCAGTGTGGTCTAAGCATACCTAACATAAAAATCAAAATCTAAAGTGTTCCTAAATATCAGTATCAACATATTGCCACAAGTGGAAAATTCCACACCTGACCTCATGTAGTGAGTTGCAGTCAAAATACATCAAAATTTTGTTTCATGCACAAAATTATTAAAATATTATAGAAAATTACCTTGAGGCTATGTGTATGAGGTGTATATGAAAAAGAAATACATTTTGTGTTTAGACTTGGGTCCTATTCCCAAGATATCACATTAGATATATACACATATTCCAAAATGAAAAAAAAAAAATCCAAAATCCTGAATACTTCTGGTCCCAAGCATTTTGATAAGGAATAGTCAACCTATACTATAAATAATGTCATAAGTGTTTAGGAAGTAAGTGGAAATTTGGGAAAAAAGGACATAAGGACACAATGACAAAGGATCAGCTGCCTGAAATGATGAACTTTTTGTATCATACATCAGCCAAGTAATAACAAAACAGACTAATATTTGAACCTGGGTGTTGAAACAGCACTTGGGAACAGCCTTAACACTGAGCACTCATGCTGTCATAGGAAACAGAGCAATCACAACTAGAGGCAATCTCTTGACATCCATTTAACCTCATGCTATTGGCAAAGGAGGACTTGACAAATTTAGAAAGAAGCAATAAAATCCACTGAAGCAGCTAAATTATCTGCTAAGAGACACTGGAAACTACCTAAAATGAGGTTATAAAAAGGAAATGCATTCCAAATCACCTTGTAGCAGTTTGAAATAAACACTTTTTGCAAAGTTCCCCTGTATTATCTATCCTTACATTTTCAGCATGCCATTCTTCAGATCCTAAGGCTAGTGTTTGGCTTTCGTAGTCTACAAGCTCTTTTAAACTTTTTTTTTTTTTTTTTTTTGCCTCTACATATAAATTTATTTCTTTCTCAAAAGATCGTTTTGTACTGATTTAGAGCCTTGACTTTCAGAATATAAGATATTAAAACAAATTTTTATAGTGAATCACATTGGGTCAAATTTTGGTTGCTCTCTTTCTAGTGAAGAATTTAAAATGGTGCTTTGATATTATGATGATTCATATCTAGTTGTCTAATAAATGAAGACAAATAGACTGATATATTAGCTGTCTGCTGTAAAAATAAACTCCCAAATAAACTCAGGATGTAATACAATAGTATTTAGTTCTCACTGCCCTAGATCATTCCACATGTTCATTCAGAAACTCAGGTTCCCATCTTGTTCCTCTCTGTCTTTTTGAAGGGTCTTGAAATATTCTGTTAAATTAATAGATGGAGAAAGAGACTACTGGAAACACATACATCTATACTCACTTCTTAGCCATTTCTGAAGGGTCTAAAAGTAGCATACATCACTTCCCCTCACATTCCATTGGCAGGAACTAATCATATGTCTCCACTTAGACTTAAGGTGACTGGGTGGGAGCTGAAAATATACAGTTTTTGGCTGGCTAGCCACTTCCTAGGGCAAAAGTACTTAATGGAAAGGGGTCACAAATATTAAATAGCTAATAATTACTCCATACATAATAATTTTATAAGAAAATATTTATTTTAACTTTATTAAATATCTGTTTCATGGCCTTCCCTAAATTCATATCTGGTTCAACTATGGTTTCCCCAGTAATCCAAAGAATTTAAACCTACACCAGTATTAATGACAACAGCTTTCCTAAGGCCAAGATAGCCTCCTCACAGATCACAATACTTTTCCTTTTACATGCTCTCTGTGCTCTGCATTATCTTTATTTGGGCAGCTTAAACTTGTCTTTTGTGAATTCCACTTTTCCTTAAATCTGACCTTCTGTTTGTGGTATTCTTGAACCTCTCTAGTTTACATCAATCCATCATTTCTCTCTTTAATGTTATTTTACACCTAACCTTTATCTTTTTTCACTCCAGATTTGTTTCCATGATCGTATTACTAATTTATGGTCAGTGAAAATTATTACTTATATTTCCTATTCGCCTTTCAATTTTCTGGCAGTGTGGATGATACGTTAGTATACTAAGTCAATGCGTTCATGGGTGAATTGAATGAATGAATTTCATAAACAAATATGAAGAAATAAAGACAGTTCTAATAGCTTAACAGTTAAAAAATCTATAAAATTATTTCTGAACAGCATGTTGATTTTAATAAGGAGAAATATATACACATATACATATACATTTATAATAATTTCCTGCCAAGCCAAGTGAACTTAAGCAGTACAGACCTGATTTTTAATTGTAATCACCTTGAGTGCTGGCTGGATTTATGAATATGTGTGTGTGATGTAGTTTGAGTATCTGTCCACTCCAAATCTCATGTTGACATATGATTCCCCGTGTTGGAAGTGGGGCCTGATGGGAGGTGTTTGGGTCATGGGGGCAGACCACTCATGAATGACTTAGTGCCCTCCTTCCAGTAATTAGTCCAAGAGAGATCTGGTTATTAAAGAGACTCAGATTCCCTCTCTCTCTCTCTGTCTCCCTCCCTCTCTTACCCAGTGACACACCTGCTACCCCTTTGCCTTCCACCATGAGTGAAAGTTTCCTGAGGCCTCACTGGAAGCTAAGCAGATGCTGGTGCCGTGCATGTGTATCTGCAGAACAGTGCACCAAATAAAACTCGTTTCTTTATAAATTACTCAATCTCAGTTATTCCTTTATAGCAACACAAAACAGACTAATACAACACATATACGTGTAGGCACATGTAAACTAAAAGTATATGTACAAGTGGGGAAATATATGTTGCTATTTAAGAGAACACTTTGGGACTTAATAGAATGACATTTTCACGATCAGCTCTAAGTCATGAATGATATAACAAATTTACATTGCTAGAAATAATGTCATCAGTTGCTTTATAGAAATACTGAATTCTAATTTAATGTTACATAATATTAAATCCATATTGGTTTTTTTTATTATAAAATGTATTCACTCAATTTTCTCTTTCCTGAAGAATTTTTCTACTACTTTATTGAATACCTACTGCATAATAGGGACTTTATGCATTTTATACATCCCTGATACACCATAATACTATTAATTGTATTAATTGTAAAAATACAAAAAATTAGCCGGCCGTGGTGGCGGACACCTGTAGTCCTAGCTACTCCAGAGGCTGAGACAGGAGAATGGTGTGAACCTGGGAGGCGGAGGCTGCAGTGAGCCGAGATCGCGCCACAGCACTCCAGCCTGGGTGACAGAGCCAGACTTTGTCTTAAATTTATAGTATGTCTATTTTCTGTAGAAGAAAATTGAAAGCCAGAAATATTTGAAAACTTTATTAAATTTTACAACTGCTAAGTGTAGGGAAACAATTCTCCACAATTCCTTTAGATTTCTATATTCAATGAAAAACTGTTTTGCGCCTGGCGCAGTGGCTCACGCCTGTAATCCCAGCACTTTGGGAGGCTGAGGCGGGTGGATCACAAGGTCAAGAGATCGAGACCATCCTGGCGAACACAGTGAAACCCCGTTTCTACTAAAAATACAAAAAAATAGCCGGGCGTGGTGGCGGGTGCCTGTAGTCCCAGCTACTTAAGAGGCTGAGGCCGGAGAATGGTGTGAACCCAGGAGGCGGAGGTTGCAGTGAGCCAAGATCGTGCCACTGCACTCCAGCCTGGGCGACAGAGTCAGACTTTGTCTTAAAAAAAAAAAAATTAGCTGGGCATGGTGGCGTACGCATATAGTCCCAGCTAATCAGGTGGCTGAGGTGGGAG
>NW_016804111.1:56567-62075 GCF_001698545.2 Rhinopithecus bieti
AAAAAAAAAAAAAAAAAAAAAAAAAAAAAAAAAAAAAAAAAAAACACTGCTTTGTGCTCAGCCCCTAGCCAAGAAAAGGGAGATCCAGCACCTTACTGGACCACTGGGTTTTGGAGACACAACATACCTAACTGGGGAACTCTACTTAGGCCTTTGTATCAGTCATCTCGAAAACCAGCATTTTTAGGAAGTCTGAGTTGAAAGCTGTCTAGCAAACTGTGGCATTCTTTCTATCTTGCAGGCCCCACAGCCCTAATGAGCCCTTTAAGCTCCATGTATTTGTGATTAAGCTGATTATAGTCTCTGAGAAAGCAAGATGCCTCTTTGGGTATTTGTCACCACTCAGAAGCAGCTATCAAGTAAAACGCTTTAGAGAGAAAGCTATTAGCTTGTTATTGGGTCCTAACCCACATGACCCTTGGGGTTCTTTATTTCAATGTTCCCATTTTAAAGTGGGGCAACTGAAACTCAGCCACTACCAATGTGGGAAAGGTCCAAAATCCATGTTTGTTACAAGGAAATAGCATATGCAAGAAAACATGTGATTAGGTCCTAGCAACCCTCAACTTTATATGAAATGCAGTAGCAGAGTCTTGGGGGAAATTTTTTTTTTCATTTAAAACTTTTAATTTTTAATTTTGTGGGTACATAGTAGGTATATATATTTATGGGAAATACAGGATATTTTGTTATAGGCATAAATGTGTATATGTGAATATTACTCATTGTACATCTGTGGAAAATTTTATTCCCCTCTCTATAATCTGAAGTACAGCCACTGTACTCTGAATGGCTAGTCCTAATTCACTGAAATTTTGGCTATGCTGAGATCCAGTGGTTGGCAACTGAGGCTGGGGCCACTCCGTAAACATGGATCTGGTCACTTTGTTCAGTGGATAAAACTCAAGATCATCCTTATAGCTTTGGCCCATACACCCATTCATAACCCTGTTGGATTTATTTTCTGGTTCTTGGGCTGTTGCCAATGGCCAGTCTATTTTTTTCTCCTATTTGAAAAATTACTGGACAATTAAATGCAACCCCTTTGGGGCTGCAAACTGTGGAAATAAATTGCTGCTTTTATCAAACCATCTGGTTCACTCATGCAGATGCTTACTAGAGGGGCCTGTTCTCTGAAGGAACCAACTGGAATCAAGCTGCTGAAGGAGTCTACGCCAGCCAGATTGCCACCATTGCTACCTGGACCCATCATTGCACTAGAAATGGCATCACATCTGCCATCATAGTCTGCGCACAATGTAAATGACTTTATGTTTCTGATGAGAGTCTATCACTGTATGCCAGACTTTCAAAAGTCAATTCCTTTGGTGGTGAGAAAGACTACATTGAATGGCATGTTGCCTTCATCCACTCCAGGATGATTCTTTACCTGAATATTTTGACTTTTGATTCAATTTTTTAAAGTGGCATTTTATGATGACTTGAGGGTTTGCATTTTCTGAGCTATATTTCCAAATCTCTTATTTACCTTATGTATGACTTCAATAAAATCATTATATTTTGCTGGCTTGATTTCTACATGTATATATAAAATTTCTGTCGTGTCCTAAAAATAAGTGCTGAATACATCGGTATTAGTGATGTTGTAAGAGAAAGAAGGAAGCCATTTATATTCTACCAGAATGATGATAATGCATCCTCTAATAACCTCTAAACAGGGTAGATATAAAGAATAAAGTTAAACTAAAGCTGAATATATGTTTACCCTATGTTCCAATAATTACATTATCTGCTATATCTAACATAAGTGACTATAGCTATACAAGAGGAGACACATATAAGACTGTTCTTTACAACTTTATTTATATTATAAACTGAAAAAAATATTAAAGACAATTAAAAGTATTATGGTATATTAGTCTGTTCTCACACTGCTATAAAGACATACCTGAGACTGTGTAATTTATAAAGAAAAGATGATTAATTGGCTCATAGTTCTGTGGGCTGTATAGGTTTCTGCTTTGGGACAGGCCTCAGGAAACTACAATCATGGCAGAAGGTGAAGGGGAAGCAAGTATGTCTTCACATGGCCATCAGGAGAGAGAGCAAAAGAGGAAGTGTTACACACTTTCAAACAACCAGATCTCATGAGATCTCACTCACTATCATGAGCAGAGCAAGAGGGAAATCTGCTCCTATGATCCAATCACCACCCACCAGGTCCTTCCCTCAACACATGGTGATTACAATTTGATATGAGATTTGAGTGGGACATAGAGCCAAACCATATCATTCTTCCCCTGATCCCTCCCAAATATCATGTCCTCACATTTCAAAACACAATCATGCCTTCCCAACAGTCCCCAAAGTCACAACTCAATCCAGCATTAACTCAAAAGTCCAAGTCTAAAATATCATCTGAGACAAGGCAAGTTCCTTCTATATACGAGCCTGTAAAATAAAAAAACAAGTTAGTTACTTCCAAGATACAATGGGGGTGCAGGCATTGTGTAAATGCTCCTACTGCAAATGGGCAATATTGGCCAAAACAAATGGGTACAGGTGCCATGCAAGTCAGAAATCTAGCAGGACAGTCAATCTTAAAACACCAAAATAATCTCCTTTGATTTCATGTCCCACATCCAGGCCACACTAATGCAAGGGTTGGGCTCCTAACGCTGTGGACGTCTCTGTTCTTGTGCCTCTGCAGGGTGTAACCCCCACAGCTGCTTTTATGGGCTGGTGTTGAGTCCCTACAACTTTTCTAAGTACATGGTGTAAGCTGTTGGTGAATCTACCATTCTGGAGTCCAGAGGACTGTGGCACTCTTCTCATAGCTCCACTGGGCAATGCCAAAGTGGAGACTGTGTGGGGGGACGC
The DNA here is from genome assembly GCF_001698545.2 of Rhinopithecus bieti. Lineage (NCBI taxonomy): Eukaryota > Metazoa > Chordata > Mammalia > Primates > Cercopithecidae > Rhinopithecus > Rhinopithecus bieti. Next base: position 59,409 of record NW_016804111.1, read on the forward strand.
CAGCCCATTTCCCCTCAGCATTGCCCTAGTAGAGGTTCTCCATGAGGGATCTGCCCCTGCAGCAGACTTTTGCCTGGACATCCAGGTGTTTCTATATATCCTCTGAAAGCTAAGCAGGGGCTTGCAAACCTCAGCTCTTGCCCTCAGCACACCCACAGTCTTAACAACACTTGGAAGTGGCCAGGGCTTTCAGCTTGTACCTTCTGGAGCAGTGGCCTGAGACATTTCTGGGTCCCTTTTATCCAAAGCTGGGACTGGAACAGCTGGGATGCAGGGTACCATGTCCCAAGGCTGCACAGAGCAGTGGAGCCCTGGGTCCAGCCCACAGAACCATTCTTGCCTCCTAGGCCTGTAGGCCTGTGAAGGAAGGGACTACTGTGAAGGTTTCTTAAATGCCTTGGAGGCATCTTCCCCATTGTATTGACTATTAACATTCAGCTCCTCCCTACTTACAGAAATTTCTGCAGTCAGCTTGAATTTCTGCCCTGAAAATGGGTTGTTCTTTTCTACTACATGGCCAACCTGCAAATTTTTCAAATGTTTATAGTCTGCTTCCCTTTTAAATATAAGTTCCAATTTCAGACCATCTCTTTGTTCACACATGTGAGAATATCCTCTTAGAAGCAGCCAGGCCACCTCTTGAACACTGCTGCTTAGAAATTTCTTATGCTAGATACCCTAAATCATGTCTTTCAAGTTCAAAGTTTCATATATCTCTAAAACAGGAGCATAATGCCACCAGTCTCTTTGCTAAAGCATATCAAGAGTGACCTTTACACTGGTTCCCAATAAGTTCCTCATGTTCATCCCTGAGATCTCCTTAGCCTTGGACTTCATTGTTCATATCACTATCAGCATTTTGGTCACAACCATTCAATAAGTCTCCAAGAAGTTCTAAACTTTCCCTCATGTTCCTTTCTTCTTCTGAGCCCTCCAAACTGTTCCAACCTCTGCCCACTAACCAGTTTCAAAGCTGCTTCTACATTTTCAGGTATCCTTATAGCAATGACCCCCTCTCTGGTACCAATTTTTCTGTATTAGTCCATTCTCACACTGCTATAAAGACATACCTGAGACTGGGTAATTTATAAAGAAAAGAGGTTTAATTGTCTCATGATTCTGTAGGCTGTACAGACTTCTGCTTCTGCGCAGGCCTCAGGAAACTTACAATCATGACTGAAGGCAAAGAGGAAGCAAGCATATCTTCACATGGCCAGCAGGAGAGAGAGTGAAGGAGGAAGTGCTACACACTTTCAAACAATCAGATCTCATGAGAACTCAGTCACTATCACAAGAAGAGCAAGGGGAAATCAACCCCATGATCCAATCACCTCCTACCATGATCCCCACCCCAACATTGGGGATTACAATTTGAGACGAGATTTGGGTGGGGACACAGAGCCAAGCCATATCATATAGTTACATAGACATTGTTGTATCCGTACAGTACCACAACATAAAAAAAAAAAAAAAAAGAAAAAACAAAAAAAAAGGAATTAAATTAACTATTCCTATATGCAACAACATGGGTGAAACTTATACAGTTATTTTGAATGAAGAAGTCAAACAAAATACATTTGATGTGATTTCACATATATATGGAGCTCAAAAAAATCTATTGTGACAGAAATGAAAGTAATGTTTACATTTGTGGGTCAAGGTTAAAAATTAAGAGAAGAAATGAGGAGGTATTTGGGCTACATTTCAAGATGTAGACATTACATCTTGACCCAGGTGGTGGTTACATAGCTGTATTCACTTTTGCAAAAAATTCATTGAGCTGTATACTTAGGTCTTTGTAAGTATAGGTACTATAGTTAATTTATGCCATATTAAAATATATATCTTACTATTGTTATCTTATGCTTACATGTATCTTATACAATAATAAAAGTTATCCTAAAAATAACCAAGTTAAGATTTATAAACAAGTGATACAATTGGGCCATTATATAAATACATGTGTGTAACAAAGCCCCTTTGTACTTATGAAAAAAAAATGTAAGATTGTTGGTAGTTTGAATTATGAAGCACAGACTCCAAATACAGACTTGATGAATGATCCCAGTGCAAAACATTAAAAAAAAAAAAAAGCAAATGAAAGGATTACTTAAAAGAGGATGAATGTGATTACTATAAAAAAATAAGTTTTTTATATATAGCCTTTTTAGTATTACAGCTTTGGTTCTAAAATAACCAGTCTTTTATTCAACAAAATAAGAGGATTTAAAAAGTACATTTAGTCAGCTAATTTATAATCTATGCTGTGAGTTCTTAAAATATTTTATAATGATTATTTTCAACACTTAATGAACCACTTTAGGGGCAAGTTAAATTCCAGGCATTCTATTATAGTTTAATCATGTTATTCCACTGCTTGAAATGTTTCACCCTACTTTATTACACAATTTATAAGAATCAACTTTATTTAATATGACAATATTTAAATTCTCCATAAAATCACTTGAATGTATCTTTTCCTGTTTATCACTCACTACTTCCTAATTTGTAGCTGATGTTTTAGCTAATTTCAACATCTCACTGTTCCCTACGCCACCCCCAACTTTTCTCTTTCCTCTATATTTTATTTGTAGTTGTTCCCTTAAATAACAAAAAAAAAAAAAAAAAAAAAAAAAAAAAAAAAAAAAAAAAAAAAACCAGGAAATT